>NC_051129.1:2198240-2519386 GCF_014839805.1 Manduca sexta
AATTGATAGTAAATCAATTTCGGAATGCTATACAAAGGCTATTATACCACGGTATAAACACTAGTCGAACCGGATTGGCGTGTGGCATCTTTTTGTTCACTTATGCAAGATATTGATGCAGCACATATTGATGCTCCTAAACAAGATTTATATTTTAGTAAAATTTTATAATTGTGAAATAAATTAGGGCTTCAGTTTTCTTAGTTGTTCTTTGCTCACGTTAATTGAAATACTGTATTAATTCTAAAACCTTTTCGCTAACAGAAAATTTCATTATCTCTTTTTCATAGGCTATTTACAGTAATCTTTGGCAAATTTTATATTTCAAAGCAGGCAAAGCATACAAGTTTCACGTAATCAAGAACATAAATATCTAGAGACAACTGCCTTTTCTAATTTTAAACATTGGGTTACACTCGTATATATGTATCTCTTTGTATGCTAATTTATACTATTAATAATTCTTTCATTGTCTCCTTTCTCTTCTCCACGCACTATTATCTCCTATTTCTTTATTAGCTATTTATCTATCTCTTATTTCTAAATGTAAGTTACTCATATATTTATTTTTAAAACAAAGTTAATTAATTGTTTACTATTGGGTTTTGAATTGTGTGTGAGATTTCCAGAGGCCAAATACTTCCCAGTCCTATCAAATCCCTATTAATTTCCTCCGATATAGCATTAATGATGTTTCTGATATTATGGGAGTTTATTAACGATGCACATTGTCATTTGGTGGTCTAAGTTATAACATACATTTTTTATTTTTCAGATGGACAAAACATAGGCCTGTTCGCCTTCCATGGCAACATTAACAGGGTATTAATAAAAATGACGTCGGTACAATAGCGGGAGAGGTCCTCAAAGCAAAGAACGGGATGTGGATCTACGAAGACCCCGAATTGGAGTTGAAAGTGGGTGACGTCATCAACTATTATGTTTTCGTGTCGATGAATAGTAAAGGTTACTTGAAGGATAATTTGAGCTTCACTGTCACAAGTAAGTAAAGGCAAATTAAATTTATTCTAAATATTTTCTTTTAGAACTAGGCAGATGTGCAGCTGTGCAACAGTGTGTCCAGTTATCCGTTCCATGTTGTGATGTGGGGTGAACATTGAACACAAGGAAAAGCAATCACGCACATATCCCGGGAAACTCATGCTTATTTTGTTTGGAAAACTCACTTTTTAGTTACCTTAAACACAAAATCTCTTGGCACGTAACGAAACATGCAATTAGACCAATGAAGTGGTACGACCTTTTCACTTTATAATTGCTAGCGGTATACACTAATGGCATTGCCTTTGCATTGTGGTAATACCATTTACAATTTCCACCTTCCAGAACTGGAAGACAGGTCTATCGTGACTGGTCCGATCCGGCCCGGAACGGTGCTGCCGGAGGATTGTAAGCCCACTCGTACTAAAGTTCGCGGCGGGTTCGCCTGCGCCGGACAGACTCTCTTCGAAGACAACTTCGACATGTTGGACGAGAGCGTGTGGCAGATTGAGCAGTACATACCTAACACCCATCCCGTGAGTTTTTATATCTTAACCATTATTGTCATCTACACCATCGTTAACGTCGTCAGTATCAGGCACGATGAAGTTCTTTTATCGTGCCAGGATAAATCAGCTTTTAAGTTTCCTCTATCTTTTCCAATCAACCATTTCGGATGTATTATCTTTGTCGCATCAAGCTTTGTATCAAATTGCTGATATATGTTTTCTTTCCCTCCTTATTTCATTAGGTCCTGTAGAGTTGATTAAAACAATCATGTGGGCCGATATTGTGGTAATACTGACCCAAAGCCACACACACTAAATTAATTATCTTTATATCGGACATAAGTAATAAAGGACAATGTTCACGTAATGACCGGCCTCAGGATTTTTGCCTTTTAGGTGGATTTGTGTGTGTTATTCGCATGCTCTTTATTAGTCCGTAGCCGCGTTTATTTTAAAATTAGCTAACCCGACAGACGATGTCCTGTCAACTATGAATTTGCAGCGCGCATTCTGTCAATCGCTGAAATTAACTTTACTTAAATTTTCTAACGTTCCGCTCAACTTCCTTAATTTTTTCTTTCATAAGATCCTTCTCCTGACAATAACAAACACAACAAAAAAAATATAGTGAAATTGGTTCAGTCGTTCACGTGTGATGGCGTGACCAAGGGAAATAGGGATTCATTTTTATATATATAGATAGATAATAGTGATACTAAGCCAGTTTTACCTTTCTTGAATGTCACTAATGCAATCACGAATAGCATCAGTATACGTTCTACGCAGACCATGCGACATTTGATGCCCTACTATTTTTGCGATCTAAGGATAATGAAATGTTACTAACATCACTCGTAATTTTTGCAGAGTGGAGCTCTATCCTACTCGTTGGAAATACAAATAAAAGCCATTGTTATTTACAGGAGTATCCCTTCGTGTCATACCAGCACCTAGCTACTGATCAGACCGTCTCGACCGCCGGTGGAACGCTGCGGATCACCCCAAAACTGCAACAGGACTTACCAGGATTTACAAATGAAACCATTTTGTCTGGCACGCTTAATTTGTTTAGTGGGTAAGTTTATAGTGGCAAATGTGACTTTTACTGAAGCAATTAAACAACTTTTTGCTGCTTGTGTCCTATATAAGAGATAAAAGCAATATAGCTTTAAACAAATATAACTAGATAAGCTTCTGTTAGTTGTTTCGCCTGTGCTTAAGTAAATTCTTGGAGTAAAAGGTAGCCAACATACTCAGCAACATTTTACTTGGTCCCATTACTATAATAAGTTCCAGGATCAGCTTGTGTATATCCGGTTCCAACAGGCCGGCATAATTGTGTCGACTGCCGAGAGGTAATCATCTCTCGTCAGTCGACATGCTATTGGACCCCACTCCACTTACCATCAGGTGCAGTGGGGGCATATTGCCGTGCCAGTATACATAAAAGTATTTTCTACCTTGTATAGTCATAAACGACAAAGCAGGCAATTGTGTGGAGATTAACACGATTACCCATAAATTGTAAGATCATTCTGATATTAAATTACAAAGTTGAGTCACCGAACAGTTATCTCGATACTCTGAGGCACAGACGCTGAGTCTCAACAAAATATTGCCCTGTATAGATTTTTCTAACCGACTTTTTTCGAAACAACAAACAATACTTAGTTATTATTTACTAAGCTATCAATAATAAGTGTTTTAATAGTACGGTTTGCCAAATGATTCATAGTTTCGAGACGAATGACTAATTTAAAAGTAGGTAACTACGACTCTGTATATTTTACGGTTCATATCATTTAGTGGTTAGTATAGAACGACTTCAGAATATAATAGCCTTAATTTTTACGCTCTAAAGATCATTATTTTGATTATAATTATTATATATTTATTTTATTGTACACCGCTAACAAAAACAAAAACAAGAATGGTAGTGAGGAGGGACAATTGTCGGACTCATCGCTCGAGGCAATCTCTTAATCTCTTACCGACACCCATTAAGAAAATGGAGATAGTTATTTTAGTAGGAAGTTATTTTTAGTCCTAGATTACCATATTTTATTCGGAAAAGTCGACAATTATTCCCAGAAAGATCTTAAATGCGGGAAGAGTCGCGAGGTAGTAGTTTTTTCATTACTGCTTTTAATGACCAGACGAGCTTGCCGTTCACCTGATGGTAAGCAATAGGACCACCCATAAACAGTAGAAACACCATCCAAAACCTTGAATTACAAAGTATTGTTTGATATGCCACTGCACTCGCCATCCTGAGACATGAGATGTTACTACATCCAGTAAGGAGTTACACTGGCTACAATGTCCTTCAAACCGGAACACAACAGTGACGACACACTGCTGCTTGGCGACTTGTAATCTATATTGTATCTGTTACAGCTGCACGTCATCTGCAGATTCGTGTCTGATACAGGTGGATGGTGCAGACATCTTGCCGCCAGTGGTGAGCGGCCGCATCACCTCCAAGACCTTCGCGTTCACGTACGGCAAGGTGTACGTGCGAGCCAAGCTGCCGCAAGGAGACTGGCTGTATCCAGGTGTGTTAGTTTTAATATAGACAATTAAGGATTAAGTAATTACTACTAAGCCCGACATGTCTTAACTTGGATAACATTGTCTGTAAATGCATTTTGAAATGTATCACTTTTTTTGCCACTGAATTAATTTACTTGTAGAGACCTTCATTATTTTTAACATAGATTAGGCTAACTATTCAAAAATACTATTCCTGATATTTTTTTCTAAATGTTTTAAAAATTATATTTAACCTTTCAGAAATTCTTCTGGAGCCATTTTTACATAAGTACGGGTCTCTACATTACTCGTCGGGGGTTATAAAGATAGCAACTGCTCGCGGCAATAGACAGCTTTACTACGGACCCAATGATTACAGTAATAAGGTTGGTATTGTGGTATCAACAAAAAAAAATAGTTAAACAGTACTAAAGTTAATACAGATATTCTACATAGTAATATTCTTAACAACGGCAGGCTGATACTGGCACACTAAGGTTAATGTTTAACCTCTTTATCTACATATATAAAAGAAAGTTGTGTTAGTTACACTATTTATAACTCAAAAACGTCTGAATCGATTTGGCTGAAAATTGGTGGGGAGGTAGCTTAGAACCAGGAAACGGACATAGGATACTTTTTATTCCGTTCCCATGAAGGGCGTGACATAAAACGTGGTATAACAAAACGAAATTTGGTATGGATATAGTTTAAGACGCTGACAAGGTTATAGGCTACTATCGCGGGAAAATATATAGTGGGACTTTAATCCCGGAAAACGCCTTCACGCGGGCGAAGCCACGAGCAATAGCTAGTTATTGATAAAGTATGGAATTTTCCACAAAGTTTTTTTATGAAGGTGAGCATTAACAAAAGATTGTTCTTAACGCTAGACATTTTCGTCAACAGCTATAACAGTTAGGTACCTATTATTTCACTATTTTCAACTGTAATATGTGTATAAATAAGATTTACAACTGTTTTCCTACATCAGGTGCTGTACGGAGGACCTATAATGGACTTGGCGTGTCGAGAGACACTGCTGTCCACCAAGCTGAGGAGAGACGGATCCGCTTGGGGCGACGACTTCCACCTGTATTCATTAGAGTGGACTCCAGGTAATGCACATCGCACACTCGCAAAACTCTATATGCCTATAGCGAAGCGGTACCACCGAATACATCGAAATACAACTAAAGCACCGAAGCGGTATTCCGTATGGTACTTCTGCTCAGTAGTAACCCAAATCTGAAATTAGTACCTAATATGGCGATAGACTAGCCGCCTATTATACCATGGAATGACATCCACACGGCGTGAAAGATAGCTGCATTAGTTGCATCTACCCCTTAACTCTTCAAGGATAAAGAGGCGAGTGTGTAATACTCTCCTGAAAGTTCTGTCAAAAAGATCCGTCAAATTCGATGCAGCGTGAGATTGACAATAATGTAGTTAGGTCACAGAGACGAAGTAATTTATGTAAAATGTAATTATCATTAGAAGGAGTTGCAGACCGCATGCATATTATTAGTACGTATAAGTTGTACAGGGTTCCCCTTCAGAAAATTTCACCCTTCACCACTATTAGGTCATGTCATTAATCATTAGCCTTTAGAAATTCACTGCTGAACATAGGCCTAAAACAGTTAATGAATGAGCAAGTTAAAAAATTTAAAAGTCGGAAGCCAAGGTCTCATAATCTTTAAATTTATCTACTTTAAAATAGAAATTATACTAAGATGAAATTCATGTTTTATCAGGAACACAATTTTAAAAATATATTAAATAACCTTGAAGGATAAAACCTCTAAAAGGAAACAATTTTAACAAAAAATGAAACCGCTTTCAAAAACCACTCAAAAACAAAAAATAATTTCACATAACAGATACATATATACTGGATACCAATTTTGGAGTCGGTGCCTAATTAAAATTGCTAGTCAAACATACAAAAAAAAACATTCATGTCGAATTGGTAACCTCCTTCTTTTTTGAAGTCGGTTAAAAATAAATAAAAGCTGTTTGTTTTTCCTATTATACTCCGGTTATTTTTTGTTATGGTACTTATCTGATCTATAGATTGGTTCATAGTTGTGCAACAATAAAAAGTAATAATTTTTATTATAATAATGTAAAACAAAACAATCTGTCCCAAATAATTTTTCCATTAGTATTATAAATATATATATATTTTTTATTTCTGAATATAAAATAATCTATAATCATTTACTTATGTTTCCATGTTTCCATTAATTGTGTCCTTTATGTACGTAACTTCTTGTCTAGCCAGAGCTAAATATTCATGATGCACAAAACGTAATGCGCGACAAACATATAAATTAGCTAGTCTCTGGTCGCTCTCATCCGTCTGTGTGCGTACCACTTGTATGTAGGTGTAATTGGTACACTATTTCTATCTAGTGTTAGATTTGCTTATCTTTACCTCTTTCGAGATCTACGTACGTAGTACTTTTTAACCGACTTTTAAAGCGGTTAATTACCCTTTTTATGTTTTTTTTTTTTGTGAAATTTCACCTCGTGGCTTATAAAATTAAATTGAAAATTGATATCGTCCCATTTCGTAGTTAGGTTGCAAAAGCTACCTACCTAACTAAATAATAGTAACTATGAACGTTACTGTTATAGAAGAAACTGACCTAAAGTACTTTTCCAGAGCACATAGTGCTAATGGTGGATGATGAGGAATGGGCCCGAGTGGAGCCGACGGCGAGCGGCCTGCGAGGCCAGTTCCCCGCGTCCTGCAGGCAACTGCCGCAGATGTTGCTACGCGCCGGCACGTCGATGGCTCCCTTCGATGATTACGTGAGTTTTTATGACGTCATAATATATTTTTAACAACCTCGTTCGCGTAGTATTGCGGTACGACAGCCGCGCTGAGGTAAAGGTAACGACCTCCTATCCTGATATATTATTTAGTTAAAATAGGCAAGCTAATTAACAACCATAATTCTACATCCAGCAAATATTAAATTAATATAAATCTACAAGTCAAAATGACAGTGACGTTTTTATTTTTTCACTTGATTGAAGATAGATGGCGTCTTAAGATCGGTGTTGCAATTAATTCATTTCAACATATCCGAATAACATTCTTCGAAGCTAACTGTCTTATAATGCAATACCACAACTAAAAACAAAATCCGATAATCAAACTCTAAACATTATTACTTAACACTATTTTCAATTTGGAAATAGTGATATAATATTGTATATGTATTTCAGTTCTACCTAACTCTGGGCGTGGCGGCTGGCAGCATCACAGAGTTCCCGGATGGCTCGGTCACCGTCGGGGACAGGATGAAGCCATGGCGCAACAGCGCTCGGAAGGCCATGCTCAACTTCTGGCAGGACACGAACTCCTGGCTGCCCACCTGGCTGCTGTCCCGGCTCGAAGTCGACTACGTCAAAGTAGTCGCGCTCTAATATACGAGATTTCTAGTCGCTTTTGTTTTATTCACCCGAATTTATAATATAATAATAATAATAATATCAGCCCTATATTATATACTATCCCACTGCTGGGCACGGGTCTCCTCTACTACTGAGAGGGATTAGGCCTTAGTGCACCACGCTGGCCTAGTGTGGATTGGTAGACTTCACACACCTTCGAAATTCCTATAGAGAACTTCTCAGATGTACAGGTTTCCTCACGATGTTTTCCTTCACCGTTAAAGCGAACGATAATTCACAAAGAATACGCACATGATTTTAGAAAAGTCAGAGGTGTGTGCCCTTGGGATTTGAACCTGCAGACATTCGTCTCGGCAGTCCGTTCCGCACCCAACTAGACTATCGCCGCTTTTTTTACCGAATTTACTGCACAAGTATTTTAGTAGGTATATTAATGATTGATAATTAAGAATTAGGCCTAATCCGCTATTTTGGTTTTTGTTTTCTGTCAAATTGATCGCGATTTGTTTACTGAGGCAAAAATTTGGTGCCTCGAGTTCGCTATTGGAATATTTTACTCTTCACTTATATGCGACACAGAAGATTAGCTGGAAAAATATAAACTTGTTTTAGCGTTAAGCATTGCTTAGCTTAGCTGTCAAAAACATCACTAGTTCCTAGTTTAAACCTTATTAAGAGACAAGATGGCGGAATTAGAATTACAGCTGATCAAGTAACTTTGGGTTTTAACTAAGCATAGCTTCGCGAAATGTTTATAAGTAAGACTGTATACTTAAGGCGTGTTTCACAACGTTTAGGTGAGTAAATGTTATTGCTAGTTCACGAGTTAACGTATCAGACAGATACAGCCGTACCTATAAACTCGTCTTACGTTTTAAACAATTGCTTTGCCACCGATAACCAAAAAATTTACTTGTAAACTTGTTCTAGTGTTAAAGGGTGATAAAGCATTGCTTAAATAGCAATAGAGGTACGATATACACCTACGCTGGTGACTTATCAGACCGATTCTAGCCCAAAAGATACGACCACAGTTTTGGCAGCGGATTTCTGTATTTGTGTATGGTGGGGGTAAAACGGCGTAGTTGCGCCGAAATTCGCATTTATTTTTATTGCAAAATGAAATCCATAACATTACAATATGGAAAGCTGGGGTAGCATAAATTAAAGACAAAGGTCTAAAAATTTAAGGTTTTCGGAAATTTTCCTTTATATGTGCTATAAAACCTTACTTCATGCCAAGTTTCAAGATTCTGGGCGAACTGGAAGTACCCTTTAGGTTTTGATTCCCTTGCCATTAGTTGTGAGTTTGAAAATTGGCGACATAAACGGCTGTATCTTTTGATTGCGTTGGCGCAGAAGTTTGATTTTTTCAGAGCTCTAAGGGACAGTAGACCTGAGTATTTGATATAAATTTCAGCTTAATACCTCTACGCGTTCCTGAGAAAAAGGGTCGTGACAGACGGACGGACAACAAAGTGATCCTATAAGGGTTCCGTTTTTCCTTTTGAGGTATGAAACCCTAAAAATTAAAGACAAAGGTCTAAATAATTTAGGTTTTCGGAATTTTTCCTTTATATGTGCTATAAAATATTGCTTCATGCCAAATTTCAAGATTCTAGGTCGACTGGAAGTACCCTTTAGGTTTTGATTCCTTTGCGAGTAGTTGCGAGTTTGAAAATACGCGGCCTAAATTGCTGTTTCTTTTGATTGCGTTGACATAGAAGTTTGATTTTGTTACAGCTTCAAGGTATTATAAACCTAAGTATTTGATATGAATTTCAATTTAATACCTCTAGGCGTTCATGAGGAAAGGGGTAGTAACTTTAAAAATATTAAAAATATTCTTATTATACGATGTATTTAACTACAAATTTACGGTTTCCGAAATTTTTCCTTTATCTGTACTATAAGACGTTGTTTCGTACCGAATTTCAAAATTCTGAGTTAACGGGTAGCACCCTGTAGGTTTTGATTCCCTTGTGAGTTTCGAAAAATTAACGGCATAAATAGCTGTATCTTTTGCTTGCGTTGACTTAGAAGTTTGATTTTTCATACTTTCAAGGGACAGTAGACATGAGTATTTCATATAAATTTCAGCTTAATACCTCCACGCGTTCCTAAGAAAAAGGGTCTTGACAGACGGACGACGGACGGACGGACGGACAACAAAGTGATATTATAAGGGTTCTGTTTTTTCCTTTCGAGACACGGAACCCTAAAAATATGCTAAACAAAACGAAATAAAATCGTTATCTAAATACAAATTTTATTCACATGAAAGCATTAAGTAATTACCTACGATGACTTTATAATATACAGCAATATCAATCATAAAATAGACATGTCATCGATTTCAGTGTCTCCGTGTAAGCTGCGTTGAGTACAATTATTCCGTTCAAATTAATTAATATACAGTAAATAAAACATGATCAAAAAAGTAGTGAACTCTCTCAAGCGCTGCAGCTCGCTGTC
The DNA here is from genome assembly GCF_014839805.1 of Manduca sexta. NCBI lineage: Eukaryota > Metazoa > Arthropoda > Insecta > Lepidoptera > Sphingidae > Manduca > Manduca sexta. Next base: position 2,208,191 of record NC_051129.1, read on the forward strand.
TTCGCTACACATTATAATGAACACGCGATTCTTCTTTGGCTGCTTCTTTGAGTTCTCGAACAATAAGTGTGCTTCGGTCGCAGGCAGAATTTACGCTTTATGTTGGGTTGCTACCGTTTCTGTAACCTTCATACCCCACAATTATATTGAGCAATCAACGGGCTACATACTGAACACAATAGTGTGTCACATCGAGCATTTTGCATATATTCTAGCCTGCATTATTACAGGGCAGAAATATTTTTTCGATTTTTGTGAAGATATGCAAGCTCTAAATGCAGATTTACCTGAAATAAAACATGATAGTCCCATCGCAATGGTCATATTAATTGTTACTTTGACTGGTGATAGCCTATACGTTTTTTTATTCGAGACCGGCAATAGTTTTATAAGAAATGTAATAGTCACTGCAACGAATATTTGTTGTATGAGTAATATTATATTATTTGAACTCATGTTTTACCGACTGAAGTCTCTTCGTAAAACATTAAAAAAGGAATTGAAATCGACGTGCCTTTCAATTGATGGCTCCGAAGGAAATAGGGCTGATATTATAAATGATTACATGCAAATATACAAAAAAATCGCCACATCAGCAGAACAAGCTACGAACAGCTACTTCTTCGCTACAATGGTATGCAGAAAAAAATAAATCATATGTTGAAAATAATTCTTATCTAAACACATATTTTTTTAATTTTCAGACGCTGCTGGCTTTTGTGATAAGATTTTGTAGGGCATTAATATATTTTTACCAAATTATTTTGTTCAATATAAGCTTCACCATCAATGTGAGTACCTACCTAAATAGTACCTGAACAATAATTATAATTAATTATATTAGTTGATTTAAATCGTGATAGTATTCAATAAGTATAGGTTATAACTTATAATATACATTTTGTCTCAATTCTAATCTTACTTACTCCTTTTTTGGGCTTTCTTAGACTTACTATCTTATGCCTCAGGACGTCACGATGACGAACGCAATGTAAAGCCACGCAGTAATTCGTAATTTTAATCTTCTGAGTGACAATTGTTTATGCGTTTGCATCACTTACATTAAAACTAACTCACTTGTTTTTCATTCAGTTATATAATAACCGTTTCCAAGAGCTATTACAATCCATAAAATTTACTGTACCCGTATATAGAAGTTTATATACGGGTATTATAAACATTGTGTTGTAGGTATGTTCTTATAAGTATATATTAGGATTGTGTACAGAACTTTGCATCCAAATAGACCTTAATTATTTTATCGGCGAAATCGATTACCAAGGATATTTTTAATATTGTTAGTAATTGGCACTCATTTTCACATATTTAGATGGGTTCTAACTTTCACCCTTCATAAGTTATAGGTACTCTAATATTTCGTCCTGCACATATCTTATGTTTTCATAGCTTTATTTCTTTATAACTCCGATTCTAATTGAGATAGGTACGCGATTCGTTTTGTTCTAAGTACCTTCTAGGACGAACTTTTATATTTGAGATAATTTCCATTTACATTAGTTAAGACGACGGGAATCTAGGTGTGACCATTAAACTGTTGCAGAGTTTAATGGTCGTCTAGACGCAAATATAATCTTTTATTAAATGCATTCTATAAAAAATAATCCCGTCATTGTTATTCCATTTATTGGATATATGATTTTTTTTTTAGTTTGTACCAGTTTACTTCTTCAGAATTTTCACGATCATTACTTTACCTTTTGCATCGGGATTCATGGCACAAAGCGTCAATAATGAACTGAACAAAATCAAACTGCTGTTGGGGAAGGAGCTTCTGACGTGTGCAGGTTTGTTAAGAAATCTTATTTGATAGGAAATTATGTACTTAGTACTTACCTATAGAATGTAGACAATGATATTTAAAAAGTATAGATATATACGTCTTACCCCAAAAGACCAAACGTAAAGTGTTCCGTATGTACACAATGTAAAGATGTATTCTTTACATTTCACTACATGGACAGGTCGTGAAAAAAGAGGACCTATTTAAACCGGTATGAACAAAACAGTTTGCTACTATTTGATATTAGTAGTATATGAAATCGACCCAATTGAGATAATTTTGAATCTTCAAACTGTGCATATTAATGGCAAATCTATTCATAGTATTTGAATATCATTGCCTACAAGTAAATACGTTTTATGCAACAGTGGTGAAGGCTCCATATAACCCGATTTCTGTCGGCTGCCCTTTATGTAGAATTCATCTAGAATCTAATTATCATCAGATCGATTTGCTGAGCGCATTTATGCATATTGTTAGTACTTATATGTTGTGTCGGGTTTCCTTTTAGAAAATTTTACCCTTCGCCACTGATGTCAGATATTCGAAGCTTCGATGCAGACAACCCCTACCAGCTCCTCCGTGTACACTCGCCTTATATATCCTCCTTATCAGGTTCCTTTCATCCATCCTCTGCAAATGCCCAAATTACCTTAGCCATACGCTTATCACTATTCTCTTTCACTCCAGACATGTCTATCACCACAGTGTTCCTCGCTCTATTATTTCCAGTCACCCCATACATGCTTCTCGCCGCTCTCATTTCTGCAACAACCATCTTTCACTACTATACCTCTGAGTTGGCAATAACACCTTATACTATCTATAGTTGTTGCGTGACCATTGCAATCTGTACATTTATTTACAGACACTTCACACGCACTATTTTTTTTTTTTAAACGTGCACAGCGAATTGATTTAAATGTATTGAACGCTCTCGAGTAGTCTCTTTAGATCGCCCTATAGTAGTATCTCCTAAGCCACCGATAGTATTTTCCACACTCATTTCACACTTAACAGATGTCAGCTGGAACTTGCTTTACGTCAAATTCATCATAGATAGAAAATTACCTTACTGCATAATAGTACAAACCGTTGTTTTGAAAATATTTGATGAGTCTTACAATTATAGAAATCTTATGGTTTATTAAACCAGATTATCTTCTTATAAGTGGAAATATCACAGTTTGACCTAAAGCACAAAGTAATCACATTTTAAAATAATATGAGTACCATTAATGAATTATTATTTTTTATTAACAGGTGGCAATTTGAGAGATATAATCGAAGACTCGCTCAACTTCTTAGAGCTGCGCCCTATGAAAGTGTCAATACTGATAATCTCCACTCTGGATACGGCTTTGTTTTTTAAGTTTATCTCTATGACCACGTTTTCTGCTGTAGCGATTATTCAGTTTACACATTTACTTTAATAATCACACATTATAGTTAAACTTACTTTCTTTAATTAAGTATCATTTCTTATGTTTACGCGAATGTTAGACATTGAAAATAAAACTATTTTACGGATTTTTTCGCGGTTTTTATATTATTATTTTCTCCCGACGTTTCGAAGACTTTGCAGCCTTCATGGTCACGGGGGGGGGGGCTGAGGTGTTGTTCATCCGTAAAGTCAAAGTTACAATATCTACCTACATATTACAAATATACAACTTTTTAAATTTTACAGTCCGATCTACGCAGAATGAGCTCACAGTGTCTTGAGGTCTGGAGTCGAGTCTGGAAACGTCGGGAGAAAATAATAATATAAAAACCGCAAAAAAATCCGTAAAATAGTTTTATTTTCAATGTTCTTTAATTATATTTATACTAGCTGTTACCCGCGGCTCGACCCGTCGACAAGGAAGTGTAAAAAGAAGCCTATTGCGGAGCTTGAAGTTTTTATTAATGAAAATCAAAATCGGATAAGTAGTTTTGAGCTACATTTCAAACCCTTATTTTAACCTTAAGGACGAATTTCCAAAAGTCCCTTGTGCTCACTTAATGTTCACTTTGCAATATTTCATGTTTCTAAAGACTATACAGCTGGATTTACATAATTTTAGTTCAAAATTTTGGTGATCAACTATTGTAATATTTGTCCTACGTGTTAAATGCATCATAATGTAAATTCCTTGTTAATTTTTGTTTTGAATAATTGTTGTAACATCGCTACTTTGGTAGGAACTAGAGCTTCATTTAGACATAGGTTATATTAATGCACAAAGCTGCTTAAACACATAATGTGACGAAATAAATAATTAATATTATAAGTGTATTCACCATAAAGTTAGTTATTGTGGCAATAATGGCGTAGAATGGATTGGCGACACCCAGGGGACATATTGTTCCGTTAAATGATTTATTATGACATATAATATTATGTAAAAACTGAAGGAAAATTATAAAAACGGTACGGCACACAAGAACAACCACAAGAATAGTTGTAATTGTTATTTATTATTTTTGCCGGGTATTCAGCTTGCGTCCCCTTGAGCCCTGTGGATGGGTACCACGCTCCCCTTTGCCTCCCTCCTTGTTTAATCTCTCCGGATAGAGACGGCCTTGACAGAAAAATCACAGCCGTAGTAAACAGCAGTTAAGGTCAGGTGGGGCAAGTGCGCCGACGGGGTAAGTGCACCTGCCCTAAAAAAATCGAAAACTATTGATGTTATACAATTACCGCAATCTTATATCTATGCTACTAACTGAAATACAGTTCCACTAAAAACCATAAATGGCTCTGTTCATTTTAATACGATTTATTCGCCATTTTATTTTAAGTGTCATTTAGACCTGTAAACAGAGATGACCCTGTGAAAGATAACATCAAATATTTCAAGATATTTAACATATTTCTGTAAACCAGTAAGGTGAATACATAGTTTAAACCTTTTATTTTAACTTCCTGCCTGAATTTTATTTATATATACTAAAATAAAGGATTTTTTTAGTAATGCGAAAAAATGTACCTCAAAATTGTTGAGTAGGGCAAGTGCGCCACAGTTACTAGTCGTATGGCGCACTTGCCCCTGAACCATATATTACCAACCTTTTTTGAAAATATGTTTTACTAATGTAAATTATTATTATTAAAATGTTATATTGTATTTTGTTTTGAGCCGATTTAAATAAAAGGGCGTATTAGTTAATTCGTTTTTACAAAAGAAAAAATGAAATACCTTGGTTTAGAGCAACTTTACGTGACGAGGTTGCAACTGTTCGATCAGGCACGTTATCTGGGTATAATGCAGCTAAAACATATTAAATGTCATAAGGCCAAATTCTAAGTAATTGAGTTATGAGGCATTCAAAATTGCTAATTCCTACATATTTGTATGTTTTTTTAGTTTTTAGAAATAAAATGGATTTTGTATCAGGGCTATCATTTTTTTATTCCAACATATCCACACACAAAACTCTAATATTAATTCCTAAATATAGAAAAAAAATAATTCTAAAATGTTTTGAACCCCTGATTTACAAATATATGGCGCACTTACCCCGAATTTGATTTGACAGCCATAGTTCGTTATAATATTGAGTGATTAAAAATTATCCAAGAGCAATGCGAGTAAAACTTATTTTTCTATGAACTAAAATGAGTGTTTTCTTTATAATGTTCCATATTGGCCTTTTTATTTACACAGGCGCACTTACCCCATTTCCAGAGGCAAGTGCGCCTACTGCCATTTTTTTTTACTTTGAGCAAAATATTATTAATTTATGGTCCGATTTCCTTGAATGGCTATGGGTTGTTATCACAAAATACCAAATATTCTTAAATTAATAAAATTACATTCTTAAGTCAGCACAAAAAGAAATTATTTTACATTGAATCCAGCTATGAAAATTTTATGGCGCACTTCCCCCGACTCACCTTAGTTTTTTTCAATACTGCATTCTGTAAATTTTCTTTGACCAGACAAGTGCCTCGTGAAGCCTCGCACGCATATCGCTAACCCCTCTCCCACCCTATGCCTCCACTGACTAATTATTCTAAATTATAATTAATATTCTGTTACGCGCCGCTATCCTAGCCGATGACATCGGGAGTTTCCGGAAGTATTCGGCTGCGCGCGCAGGCTGGCAGAAGAGAAGATATGTCACGCGGCGACTATTCTATTATAATTATTCTTGTTGGTTGGACCTGGTTGGACGTTGTCAAAAAAATGTCTAAAATTGTATTCTGTAATTATTTTGCTAATATAATGTTTACTGTAAAAAGAGCGTTTAACAATTCTTTGTGTTTATTTTCATTCATAGAATCAATAGATTTATCGCGTGACCTTGTGTGGGTGTCATTTACGATGTGCTCTTGGCCCCATGTGAAACATGTATAAAAATACACTATTGGACCGATATAGAGTTTGTTATTTTCATTATGAAATTAAGATTATTGTTACCTATAGTATAATAAAAATAATTTTCACAAAAAATTAAACCGCCTTCAAAAAACCACTCAAAACCAAAAAATAATTTCACATAACAGGTATATATTGGATACCAATTTTGGAGTCGGTGCCTAATTAAAATTGCTAGTTTGCTATATTTGTTGCATAGTCCATCTATGAGCTAAATTTCTTTCAAATCAATTAAAAGGAGTAGGTTTGCGTGTACTACTAACAAACATACACAGTGAAAGGTGTAATACCAAGCACATGTATGGTGTTTCATCTTTATATTTCCTCTTTTTTCGAGGCAGGGAGTGTAATACACCCACATTTGACCAGCTATATGTAACAGGGGAAGAATTTGGGTAGTGTAAGGTTCACAAATTTAAAAATATATTTAATAGCTTCCATTTGCTGTGCTGCGGTGGTGTGTTCATCTCTGGTGACGATCTGACTTGCTGACTTTTTACGCTGGCAGCACATTGTTTTCGTATATTCGTAAATGTATTTATCTAGCTTAACTAGCAATTTTAATTAGGCACCGACTCCGAAATTGGTATCCAATATATACCTATTATGTGAAATTATTTTTTGGTTTTGAGTGGTTTTTGCAGGCGGTTTAATTTTTTGTTAAAATTATTTCTATTATTTTTTGATATAATGTAATTGTTGACTTATCAACTTTCTTTTTTTTATCTTACTAGCTGACCCAGTGGCCCGAATAGCAGAATAATTATTAAAAAAAAAATTAAAGAATCGACTGTTAGGCGGTACGAATTATTATATTACCATCGTTTCGAAGACAGACTATTTATATAGCGATTTATATTACACGGCGGTTACTTAAACCCTACTTACAAATTTGAAGAACATGTACATAATCGATTTCGATAATATCCAGGGGTTGCCGACAAGAATGACCTGGGTTTTGGAAGGATTAACCAACAGAATCATTTTTAATTATTTACAATTATAACTGATATTTTACACGGTTGTAGGTATAACAGCTTATTGATTGCACTATACGCGACTGTCTTCAGATTTGACCTAAACACCTAGGTTTTGTTTTTATTGAATATTTAAATGTTTCGTGCAAAGGTGCAAAACTTTGACAGCGATTTCCCACACATCTGGAATTTTGAGTTATTTCGTTGTTTTAATAAACGTGCGAAGTGATTGCAATATACAGGTGAACTCTCTGTTCCTTCACTCATAGTCCGGTGAGACGGCAATTCGACATGACCGGAGAGATATCAATTCTGTATATCTGATTTCAAGCAGGCCTGTATAATTGTGTCGATTGACGTGAGATAATTATTCCACGCCACGTGACACTATCTAATGAAGTGGTCACTTACCTTCAGGTGGTAGGACTCCCACATACCACCTTTATTAGTGGTAGGTCTTTCATATGTCAGAGTCCGCGCGGCTCGTTAGCACCGCATTGTTATGTCTGCCGCCAAGGACCAGTGTGTAGTCACCTTTGTGTTCCGGCTTGAAGGACAATATAGCCAGTGTAACTACAGGGCCCTTATTCTGTATGATAGTGTATACGCGTAACGCGGCAGTGTCATGTTATCTTCGAGAAATGTGCGTGGAATGGTATTCTGTAAGCCAAATTTCTATAGTACTAAGCATGATGCGTTGTGTTACGTGCTTGTTACACACTGTCAAAATAACGTGCGGGATAGAGAATAAGGCCCCAGGACATAATAAGATATCTCATGTCTCAGGATGGCGAGCGCAGTGGAATACTGAACAATACTTTGTATTTCAAGGTGTTGGATGGTGTCTACTGCTTATGGGCGGTCGTATTGCTTACCATCAGGCGAAGGGCAAGCTCGTCTCATCATTCAAAAAAAAAGGTACAGTAACTTAGCCGTCCTCAGTAAAAGTGCCAATATAATTAAAGACTATGTGGGAAATACAAAAACAAATACACAGGATTCAGACTATTTTATTTGCCAAGTTCACTTGATCCGTCTGTTTAGTAGAAGTCGCTATAATCAACAGAGAATTAAAACTTTCTCGATAATTGAACGCGTGAACAAGTTGTTTGACGCAAAACCAGCACAGGTAGTAATACAGTATATGACAATATTTTCGAAATACGACCAAAATCAACAAATAATCTAGCCATCTTCAGATTAATCTGGGTACAATAACCAATCAAAAATCATCCGTAAGTACCTATTTATTAAATCTATTATTAAAATTAACCAACAGGAAAGTTTTGATTTCGGCTGCTAATCTGCATGTACATATCATGTATATTTATTAGTGTATTTTTGGATGTCTCCAACATATTTACCGAACTTGTTGAAGTAAAATATATTCATAGTTTGTAGGTATCTCTACGTTAAACTCTATATTACAAAGATGTGAAAAGAGTTCAGAATTATGTATTTAGAATACAAAATATCGACTGGGATTGCGTTCGTCGATTCTGTTAACCACCAAGTTACTTTCCCATTAAAATTAAAATAAAATATCGTTAAAACACATTCAGATATAAAACTATTATCAAAATAATAAATAATCATATAACTGATTTAATTACAAAATCGTTTTAATTAAATTATATAATTAAATATGATTAAAGATAGCGCATATATGGCGGAGTGCAGCGCAGAGAATTTTTTACTGTCAATCTATAATCAACATTCTTTCATTGAAATAAAATTCAAAATCCATTAACACAAGAATAAATTGCATTACATTTTTGTGTTAATGGACTTTGACTACTATTTCAATCGAGACAATGTCGATAACAGTTTGACAGTAAAAAATTCTCTGCGCTGCACTCCGCCATATATGCGCCGGCCCCTAGTCGATTCTTCATCAATTTATTTTATCACACTTGATGTTCCATTGTCACATTTTCTAATCACAACCACGACCGCATTCCCAATCAAATTTATAAAACACTACAAATACTTTGATCAAATTTATAATCTATCATTTAAATGTAACATTTTTTTTTTTGTAACTTCTATATTTTTGAAAATGCCCTATCGTGCCTTACTGTCTACAGAGAGTCAACGCCTATATCTTACTAGGTAGGTATTTAAACATCAAACTTACCGCTACATTTGGTAAATGTGTTGCGAACAGAACGATATCAGCAAACGGGCAAGTGCACAATACTGTGAATTTTTTGCTCGCCTTTGGAAAGCAACATGGTGTCAATATGGCGGTCAGGTAATTTGCATGTATAAGTTATAAATTCAAACTTAAACTAAAACATCTAAAACTGAAATCGCCTAGAAATTAGGTATTTAAATAGCATATTTAAATATAATTGAAAAAAATACATTTTTTGTGCGGCAACACTGGGATAATTTAGTTTCGCACTTAAAGCGTTCACATGCAAATTATTATTCCTATACCGTCTTCTCTCCTACTAGTTATACGTTATACTATATTTGAAGCTTTCTGTTCGCTATACACATATAGTATACTAATTCATACAGTTTGTCATTGCTTTAGGTTTTCTCGAAAAGCTGATAGCTGTTAACGATTGGTACAACGCTGGCATTAGCTTTATTTCGTGCCTTCAAGTTCGTATATAGTAAAATACTTATTAAATATAATAGCCGGCAAACTTGAGCACACTGCGACGCATTTGTACGTAAATCAAAAATGTTTTTAGTGCGTAAATGAAACTGCACTACTAAACCTACATTATAGTTCTTTTATGTATGTTTATGTATTATTAATTAATATCCTTGATGCACCTACCTTATTTATCTCTGCACCACCCTTAGGTTGACTGGGAGAGAATGCCTTTAGCATAAAGTGTAAATAAATAAATAAACCTCCGACTCAGTAGTGTGCTCACGTTTACCAACCATTATATATTATGAGATATATAGCTGGTTACAGTTCTAGGGCCCCGGGCCATAGCTCATTCTCCACTCTTTCAATAACAGACCGTATGAAATTACAATGTGAGTAAAACAGCTAAAAGATTCAATTGTACGGTAACATTATTCGCTACAGTCCATTATAAGATATGACTCAGAATCACATAGACATTACACGCTATCATATTTATGATAAATACACGAAGAGCTTTTAAATTAACTGTAATTAGATTTTTCCATATTTTATCCCATCCGAGTTCATAAGTAGATTATTTTAAAATCTTTATACGACACAATATTTTATAGGTCGCCATTTTTAATACCAATATTACAATAATTCAAAAACTCTGCGATTGCATACATGCATGAAAGCGACAAATCAGATATAGTTTGATACGTAAAGTTATTTGACTAACACATATGACACACGTGGGGCCATTTTGAAATAGCCGCCATTTTAAATAAGCTCAATTATGGCGTCCAACGCCGGTATCCTAACCGCAAACAAATAGCAGATATTCTATAGGGTTTCCATGTACTAGAAAATGTGAGACAAATAGCAACATTTGCTGTTAACTTTTATGACAGATACATTCAAGAATTCAAAGTTTTAATACCAATATTCTTTTTATTGTATAAGGCTCACCATTGGTACTATATTATCTATTTCAAAAAGGAGCGCCGATTAAATATGTTTATCGTACATCAAAAACAAATTTAGGGGTAGAGTGAGTGAGTATGGATGGGCTCCTGTGTGGGAGTGGTAGGGGAGGGGCGGGTTGACGTCATGCGAGAAGATTTCTTATATGTAACGTGATAGAGGTGATTTTAAAATACTCACGCCCCCCTCCTTCCATACCGCCACGTTACTAATTATACTCATTCTCACTCTCTCCCGCACCATTCATAGACTAAAATAATCCGATATTTCGAAAGTTTAATTTGATATATTGATTTCTATTTTACAATTACAATGACATTTTACAATTATGATGGTATTAATGAAGTCTACAGTAAGTTTGTGATGTATCTTGACGTGTTATGACGTCCTAATCTGATCAATATAAACATGACGTATGGATACGTCGCCTATTTATTAATTTTAAATGCGTACCACACGCACGTATTGAAGCGATTTTTAAAATACTTATTTTTGTAGACTGACGTGATTCCTTAATTATTCTATAATAAAGATGTGATCTGAATGGAAGAAGGCAGTTTTTGTATACAATATAGTTACAGTAAATACGATATTGGTCTAACTTAGAGAAATGACTTCATTATTCGAACACTATTTAATTTTTTATTTTATAATATATTCATGTGATATAAAGTATACTGTACTATATTAGGAGATTTCAAAAGCTACAATAGTAACATTGGTGACACGACAATAGTTGCTACCTCGACAAATAACTAATGGAGCATTGTTAAAATTGTAGAATGACAATAGGGGACCGGACTCATTTTTGTTCTTTATTATTATCAAATATTTACGTTATATAAATTATAACACAGAAAGACTTATTTAAATCCGGTAAAAAATCAACAAGTTATAAGTCTTTAATTTCGGTAGAAGGGGTAAGTAACAAGAAACAGAAAAGAGGCGCAATACCTACGTGTGACGTCATCGGGCATTACGACGCGTGCGAAAGAAAGAGATGATGCGATATCCCCACAACGCGCCCACTTCGGCACATAGTAATATTTGAAATATGAATTACTGGCTCATTTTTTAACCAATTTTAATGCAGTTTTCTCAGAAGACGGTTTCTTTTTCGTATTATTAACCATTACATATACAATAATGTACAAAATGAAACAGAACGGTCCCCTATTGATTTTACTTAATAGTCATGGTGATAAGAATTAAATAGATAAATAAGAACTATATGTCCTGTATTATTCTATATTGTGATCATGAGGTTGAGGTCGGTTAACTAAAGCTGGCACGTTAACAGAATATCAAAATAATTTTACACAGTGTATTACAAATATGTTTTATGTCGTAATTGAAGGAAATACATAGCTGGATATATTTTATACCGCCCGGATAGCGACCACCGTACACAAGGTGTTAAAACCCACCATTGGGATCCGGGATGAGTCTGTGTATATCCGGTTCCAACAGGCCGGTATAATAGTGTCGACTGTCGAGGGGTAATCATCTCTCGTCAGTAGGCATTCTTTTAGACCCCGCTCCACTTACCACCGGGTGCAGCGAGGTTACTTAGCGGTGCCGGTTTAAAAAAAGATGGAAAGTAAAACCGCGCTGTGTCTTACTATTTTGAGGCGAGAGCATTCCATTGTCATGCCGACCCTACACACAATATTAAAGTCTTGTGCACCAGCTTTAAGTAATCCACCCTTAAATAAGAACGCATCTCTATAAAGCACTTAATTTCTTTCTATTTTTGTACATTACATTCGCCGAGGGCGGTAATACATATTCTGACAAGCGAAATACATTTAAAGCAGTGAATATCGTGTACTTATAGTACTGTCAGCTAGTGTATACGACACAACACATAATACTCGTATTTACCTCGTGGTATAAAAATAAATTAAAATCGAATCATCTACTCCCTTTTATTCATAGACGTTATTTATCTATCGGAGCATTGCTGTGATAACAAGTCTGTTTCTCAGCTTTGTTTATCTGACAGCCAACTAGATTCAAGTTGTATCTCAATATTAGCCAATCACAACGGCCCTATGTCTACGCACTGCGAAGGCTCATGCCGTCAGCACTTGAGAAACAGACTTGTTATCACAGCAATGCTCCGTCCTTAGATAAATAACGTCTATGAATAAGGGATACGCGTATATACATGCGATATATTACCTTTAAATCTATGAAATAGACGTGATAGTGCGTTCATATGTTGTCGATGCAAAAATGCAAGTACCTAGCGTGTCTAGAGAATATATTATCGTTCGGAATGATGCGATATTATTTTTACAAATGCATACTGCTATTGAAATACTTTTATCATAATTCTAATTACATGAAATTTATTTATGAATATCTTGAAATGATTTAAAGCCATATAGCACTAGCGTAGATGAAATGTAGAATCGATTATAAAATCGTGATATACTGCGATGAGAAGTTTTACACAAACCGCAGTTCTCAAACGGTTCCAATGATAATATACTTTTGTAACGTCATAATTCATACATATAGCTTTTAATACATAGTCGATAGAGTCGACAATCGTAAAGACATTCTAGAGAACTTCTAATAGACATACCTATTTAACGTAGTCTTACACCAAATATTTTCATTTCTAATATGAAGCTATATATTTTTTTTTAATTCTCACAATAATCATCCTAAAGAAACTTAACAACAGAGTGATGCCTTCAGAAATAGCATCGACAAAGTATATGCATCGAGTTTCTTTCTTTCTTTTACATAGATATTTATCGATATCGAAGCTGTGAATAAACGATATTTGCAAAGCAATTTATCAATTTTCTATTTTGTATACATTCATAAGGATATTATCCGAGGTTTGGGATTATATCGATTTACCACAGACAATAACCCTTCACATAATACATAATCTGTAACTTTCACGACATTTTATAATTTTCGCTAATAATACAATTTTGCTACATTATTTATAAAGCACGCACCGGTCATTACCCACTGTATCGTGTCGTGCCGACGGTTATATCGACATTGTCATTGTATCGATAAAATAATCGATATTACATTAGAACCTCTTGGATCTTATTATGAGTATACATTTATTTCATTAATATGTACTTTTACATTACACAGACTACACTTTAGACGTTTGCCTACAATTTAGGCCAAAACTTGTACAAATAATTTTCGACCAAAGTTGGTAACACAATAAATGCGGTCTTAAACAGTCGGCCCGACATGATTTGATCAAACACAATTACCACTTACCTCACTACTACATATTATAATAAAAATAAATTAATCGATAAAAATGTAAGCCACGCACAAACAACAATACGACGCGAAATAAATAAACTACAAACGTATAGGAATATCGATTATTCCATCGTATATGGAGTAGGGTCCGCGGCACTGGCACTGTTCACTAAACTCGCAACCGCTTCGGTCACACCCGTCCTGCCTCGAGGCCGCGTCGGTGCCGTCGCGACAGTCGCTGTCAGTGTGACAGGCGCTGTCAGCGTGACAGGCGCTGTCAGGCCGGCAGCGGTCGCGGCCACGCCCACAGTCCGCATGGTGGGTACTTACTGCACTTTCTCCTCGGACTTGTGTCATACGAAATCCATCGCGTCGTGGGCCTTCGTCGAGAACTTGCCGAACGATCGCTTCTTCAACGTGCGTTCGATAAGTTTCTTCACTTCGCTCACTATGAACACGCTCGACGTCAGGCAAATGAGGAACATTATGTCTGAAATAAAATAAAAAAAAAATACACTGGAGAGGATAACAATGGTAGAGGAGAATGGGATATATAAAAGTCGAGGGGATAGTTGCGTAAATGCGCAATCATATAGCCCTACTATGTATTAATATATTTTGCCGTGAAGCACCGCGTTCAATGTATCAAATCTGAAACTAAATTGCATATCCTGCTACATCTATTAAATTCAACCATTCAGTATGAAAACTCGGTATAGAAGTCGAAAACTGGATTACCAATATCTCAATAATGATTTGACCAAGATACATAAATCTGGTATTCCCCGTTGTCATAGCAACACTTAAATACTAATTTAATTTAATTTATTTAATGACTCCCTTCCTATCTCCAAACGGAAAATATTGAATTCGCTTGTTGAAACCTAAATCTAGTTTTATATTAAGTCTTATATTAACCCCCTTATTCATAAACGTTTTTTATCTAACGACCGAGTAAGGCTGTGATAACAAGTCTGTTTCTCAGTGCTGACGGCATGGCAGTCGTCGCAGTGCGTAGACGTAGGGCCGTTGTGATTGGCTAATATTGAAATACAACAATAATAACCAATCACAACGGCCCTATGTCTATTTCTCAGTGCCGTTGGGCACTGAGAAACAGGCTTGTTATCACAGCCTTACTCCGTCCTTAGATAAAAAACGTTTATGAATAAGGGGGTTAGAATATAAGTCGAATACACGTAGAATATAGGTAGTCTCATATTTATAATATGGTGCAGCCAATTGTTTATTGTTATGTATTAATATGTTCATGCTGTGACAGCCTGTAATTAAAACAGCACTGCAGCAATTACTTACTGAATTGTTGAAAAAACTATGTACATATGTTTTGTTGGCTGTTCAAATAAATAAATTACCGTGTGAAGTGAGAGCTTCGGTCTGGAAGACCCTCTGCAGCGGCGGGAAGTAGATGACCAGCGCCTGTCCCACCAGACTCAGCGTCACCGCTATCAGGAACATCTTGTTCGAGAACAAGCCCACTTGGAACACGGACTTGGTCTGCGATCGACACGAGAGAGCGTTGAACATGTCGAACAGCACGAAGCAGGTGAACGTCATTGTCGTGTCGCGCGGCGTTATCTTGTTGTCCGACATCTGGAATTCATGGTATAATATCAGCTCTACTGTCCCACTGCTGGGCACGGGCCTCCTCTACTACTGAGAGGGATTAGGCCTTAGTCCACCACGATGGCTTAGTGACTTCACACACCCTCAAATTCCTTTAGAGAACTTCTCAGGTATGCAGGTTTCCTCACGATGTTTTCCTTCACCGTTAAAGCAAGCGATCATTCACAAAAAAAAACACACATAATTTTAGAAAAGTCAAAGGTGTGTGCCCTTGGGATTTGAACCTGCCGACATTCGTCACGGCAGTCCGTTCCACAACCAACTAGGCTATCGCCGCTTGTATTTATTGAAATTAATGGTATTTTTTGTAAAATCTTTTCTGTAATGTGTATGCGAACGACTGAGAAAATATTTGCATTTTTGTCAGAAGTAAACGCACAAACTGCTAAACGAATTTGACATATAAAGGTAGACCATATCTTGAATTAACACATAGTCACACTATGTTCTGGATTTTTTAATTTATTTATTTATTTATACATAATATATTATAACATCATAATACTAATGCGATGTTATACAGATTTAATCAATTTAACAATCGATTTCAATACATCTATGAGCCATTTCTGTGACTGACAGGTTACTGTCAAGGTAAATGATATAATACATATCGATATTCGGCTCACCTCTCTATTAAACACCCACAAGGTGCCGGCGATGATGATAGCCGCGGACAGCAGTACGTTGAACAGCAGCCCTCGGGATATGATGCGGCGCGAGGTGTCTCTGGGCCGGCGACGGACCACCTCGTGGTCTACCGGCTCCACACCCAGCGACTGGGCGGGGGGACCTGGGAAGGAACATTACAGTTTTAAGAGTCTGTGTAAGTAAAAATTCTTAGCAGCTACTGAATTTTATTTAGGTCTATATTCACCAGTGAGGAACATTATAATTTTAAGAGACTGTGTAGGTAAAAATTCTTAGCAGCTACTGAATTTTATTTAGGTCTATATTCACCAGTGAGGAACATTATAATTTTAAGAGACTGTCTAGGTAAAAATTCTTAGCAGCTACTGAATTTTATTTAGGTCTATATTCACCAGTGAGGAACATTATAATTTTAAGAGACTGTGTAGGTAAAAATTCTTAGCACCTACTGAATTATATTTAGGTCTATATTCAACAAGGTAAAGGCTAAAGAATTCTAGGTAAAAATAATCATGGTTTCACAAACAGTCTGTCCGGGCAAAGTAGGAAAAGTTTAATGTTGTATGTTTAATGGTATTGGCTGTTTAATGGTAGTGTAGTAATAATACTTATGCAATTATATTTTTTTTTATATAACCCCATGCCAAAATTAGGTCTTGAATTATTTTATATAAATAAAGAGTATTTCAATAGAGTAAAATAAATCCGCAGACGAAACCAATTCACTCGTGACTAACTTCAAACGTTTATAAACGTCGACACATGAATGCAACACGACTCGTGGCTAAATTCAGGCTAACTACACTCAAGTAGAATTCTGACTATAAGTACGACGTTGCCGCTCCGAGGAACTCTCTTAGAGTAGAAATACTTGCAATTGGGGCACGTAAATTATTTTTGGTATTTATTTTGTTCGAAAACTAATCTTTTATTACAGCTACGGTTAAAGTAACTTATTATAGTGTTATTTCAAGACGACGAGTATTTGGTTTCATATAGTAACGCAATGTAAAGTAACTTATAGTGTTATTATAAGAAGATGGGTATGTGGTATTTAGGAACGCAATGTGGAGATGACCACAGAGTCATCCACATCTTTATACAGATAAGTGCATGGTACTACCGTCCATGATGATGTTGATCCACAGTATCTGCATGGCGTTGAGTGGGTTGGGGACGCCCATGAGCGTGGCGAGGGCGATGAGCGACAGCGCCGCGATCGACGTCGACAGCTGGAACCGGACGAAGTTGCGGATGTTGTAGAAGATGCACTTGCCCTCCTCGATCGCCGCACTGGAGGAAAAAATAATAATAACAATAATATCAGCCCTGTATTATATACTTGCCCACTGCTGAGCACGGGCCTCCTCTACTACTGCGAGGGATTAGGCCTTAGTCCACCACGCTGGCCTAGTGCGGATTGGTGGACTTCACACGCCTTCGAAATTCCTATAGAGAACTTCTCAGATGTGCAAGTTTCCTCACGATGTTTTGGAGGAAAAAAATGTTAAAATTTATTACACTTGCGTCAATATCTTTGGTGAGGTAAAAACACGTAGACTAATAGATAGGGTACCTTCACGGAAAGGAAATTGGTCCTTCGAGCCGGAACCGTAGGTCGCTAGTTCATATCCGGCTCGAAGGACCAAAAAAGATGTTTGGATGCTGTCAGAAGACCTATTTGACTTATTTAATTAAAACACTTTAAACTGCTTTTTGACTGACGTATTGAGCTCACAAATGGTGATAACAATAAATGATACTATGTGCGACGTGGACGCGGTATGATTGTGAACTAACGAATTATTACAATACTATAAGTAATTGACGCATGTAAAAGTGCTAAATATGTACGGTATAACCGAACAAGAATAGTTCCGGCCAAATCACTGTACCTCAGGCGCCCTATTTATTCGTAACATGTTTATAAAAACTTCTATATATTTTGATCACTCACATGATGGTAGCGAAGTCATCGTCCACGAGGATCATGTCAGCCGCTTCTTTACAAACGTCAGTACCGTTCTTGCCCATAGCTATACCGATATCGGCACGTTTTAGAGCCACCCCGTCATTGACTCCGTCACCTAAAACATACAATCGATAAAGTATGGACATCGATTACAATCGAAATCGGCAGTGATACTTTATCCCAAAAATAATAATTATCGATATTAGTTGGAATGTTGGTCTAATGTTTTAAATTAAGGAATTTATGCTTTCCGTCAATAACTTCGATTTAACATATCGATGTTTGCTCACGTTATCGATAATGTCGGGGACACTTAATTTATATAATAAATATTTTTGATATATTACTAACCCGTCATGCCAACTATATTGCCGAGCCTTTGCAACGACTTCACTATTGTCAGTTTGTGTTTTGGCGTCACCCTGTAGAAGACGCTTACCTGTGAAGTACATCGAACATTTATAATCATTGGAAAAAATTATTCGTGTAAACGTAAGACTTATACTGAGCTTCATAAAATGTATGTTTCAGTAGTTTCTAAAAAAGATGTTTCAGACACAAGTCTGGTTAATGGCATATCAAATAAAGATCGATAACCTTTAGTATCGATAACTGCTCTCACACTTATTACATTATGTAAACACATACCGTGTCAATTATTCTATCCAGTTCGTCGTCTGACATGGCTTCTAGTTGTTCTCCGGACAGCGATTGCGAGTGGAGCACTTCCAATCCGACCATTTGAGCTGTAATTATAAAATAACTTGTATGTTTACGTAACATGGAAATGAGTGTTTTATATTTCGACGGTCCCTACGTATAGTATCGAATCTGCAAAATTACATTTTACAGATTCAATACTTTGCGTAGGGACTGTCGATATTTAAACGGTCTTTATTAAAATGAACTACATTTATTTAGGAGAATAAGTATCGAAGTGCTATCACCATGGTAATTAACACTAAACAAGCAATGTTTATTCCACGGTTCCTACGTAAAGTATTGCATACGATACTTTACGTAGGGATCGTCGATTTGGGTAATTATAAATTAAGTTGAAGACTAGAATATTGTGTGTATGTTTGTGAATATTTGACCATTAAAGCATCGGAATGTTTTCCGGCAAACATGTCAGCTACATGACATTATGCGTGTCACGGAAAAATAACCATATTATGTAGTATATAAGGTTATATGTGGACCCCCTCAGGATAAAAGCCTTCCTTAAATATCCAATTTACCAATTCTATCTAATTATTGTGGAATTAGATAAAGCTATTTTAATATTTTATTATTATTTATTTATAAGGTTATATTCCCGTGACACACCGTAATGTCATGTAGCTGTTATGTTTACAAACATACCGATGCTTTAATGTGCAATTTTGTTAGTGTATGATTGATGATTCCTGAGAGGGTTGTGCAGTCGTATAAAAATTTAAATTAATTTATTCCTTATTTCACGAGCCTATAAATGAACTGCTCTAAACTTTTTTTTTCTCTTTTCACTTTATCATGTACTGTAGTCTTTACCCTAAACTGATTGAAAAGAGCAACACCAGAGTTTCTTGCCCGTTCTTCTCTGGTGAAAACTGCTTTTCGAACTGGTGGTAGAGTTAATATTGACGTAATCTAAATAATGTATAACATTTTACAGATTCAAATAAATCATTTAATTTCATTTCATATGACGCGTCTATTAGTAAAACGTCATTGCTGGTACCTATGGCGAGCGCGGTGGGCCTCGCGTCGCCGGTGAGCATCTTGACGTCGACGGCGGCGCGGCGCAGCGCGCTCACGGCGGCGCGCACGCCGGCGCGCGGCGGGTCGCACGCGCCGCACGCGCCGCAGTACGCCAGCGCCTCCAGCCGCGCGCCGCGGCACAGCGCGATCGTGCGCAGCCCTGCAGCGCACAACACCGACTCCATCACGTCAAACTTACAATACACATGTTTAAACAAAACGATAACTTCACTTTCATAATACTCGAGCTTTCATAAAGACCACTTTATGTAGTTTCAAACTTTTGTCAAATAATGAAAATTTGGTAGCTTGGAGACAAAATATTATTTTATGCATTATAACGACAATTTGTCAAGAGTCGACTAAACTTAGTGTTTATTGCTGATATCGATTTGCCTTGTTTAAATAATCCAATATCATCTTTAAATACAAAAAATAAAAATAATGACAAATACGCCTAGTGTACTACACAGCATTACAAACGGAATCAAATAAAAAAAAACATACAGTAAATTATACCCACAACGATTATTACCATAGTGTATTTTATATAAAATTGTATATAAAATTGTCTATTAACAATTTTCTTAAAATTTATACGGTCATCATATTCCTTAACTTGAAACATATCTCACCCATGCGTCCAATATTATAAGCCTCAGCCAAGAAGTCATTCTGCTTCTCCTTGGTCATGGGCGCGTAGTTGCCGGCGCTGTCGATGTACTGCGTGCACAGCGGCAGGACCTTCTCGATGGCGCCTTTTACAAAGAACTCCTCCTTCAGATTGCCGTCGGAGAACTTCGGAGCGCACTTCACGACCATCATTTTTGTTTCGGAACTGCAAAAAAATTAATAAATGTAGAATTAAAAACACGTTTAAAAATTGTCGGTGGGCTGCCCGTACAGCACGTCGTCGCGGATCACCGCGTTGTGTGTGAGTGTACACTGTACACTGTACACTGTACCTGAAGGGTATCTCGTGCAGACGGGTGTAGGTGTCGCGCAGGTCGGCGAGCCCGTACTTGAGCGCGCACGCCACGAGCGCGCCCTCGGTGGGCTGCCCGTACAGCACGTCGTCGCGGATCACCGCGTTGTGTGTGAGTGTACACTGTACACTGTACACTGTACCTGAAGGGTATCTCGTGCAGACGGGTGTAGGTGTCGCGCAGGTCGGCGAGCCCGTACTTGAGCGCGCACGCCACGAGCGCGCCCTCGGTGGGCTGCCCGTACAGCACGTCGTCGCGGATCACCGCGTTGTGTGTGAGTGTACACTGTACACTGTACACTGTACCTGAAGGGTATCTCGTGCAGACGGGTGTAGGTGTCGCGCAGGTCGGCGAGCCCGTACTTGAGCGCGCACGCCACGAGCGCGCCCTCGGTGGGCTGCCCGTACAGCACGTCGTCGCGGATCACCGCGTTGTGTGTGAGTGTACACTGTACACTGTACCTGAAGGGTATCTCGTGCAGACGGGTGTAGGTGTCGCGCAGGTCGGCGAGCCCGTACTTGAGCGCGCACGCCACGAGCGCGCCCTCGGTGGGCTGCCCGTACAGCACGTCGTCGCGGATCACCGCGTTGTGTGTGAGTGTACACTGTACACTGTACACTGTACCTGAAGGGTATCTCGTGCAGACGGGTGTAGGTGTCGCGCAGGTCGGCGAGCCCGTACTTGAGTGCGCACGCCACGAGCGCGCCCTCGGTGGGCTGCCCGTACAGCACGTCGTCGCGGATCACCGCGTTGTGTGTGAGTGTACACTGTACACTGTACCTGAAGGGTATCTCGTGCAGACGGGTGTAGGTGTCGCGCAGGTCGGCGAGCCCGTACTTGAGCGCGCACGCCACGAGCGCGCCCTCGGTGGGCTGCCCGTACAGCACGTCGTCGCGGATCACCGCGTTGTGTGTGAGTGTACACTGTACACTGTACACTGTACCTGAAGGGTATCTCGTGCAGACGGGTGTAGGTGTCGCGCAGGTCGGCGAGCCTGTACTTGAGCGCGCACGCCACGAGCGCGCCCTCGGTGGGCTGCCCGTACAGCACGTCGTCGCGGATCACCGCGTTGTGTGTGAGTGTACACTGTACACTGTACACTGTACCTGAAGGGTATCTCGTGCAGACGGGTGTAGGTGTCGCGCAGGTCGGCGAGCCCGTACTTGAGCGCGCACGCCACGAGCGCGCCCTCGGTGGGCTGCCCGTACAGCACGTCGTCGCGGATCACCGCGTTGTGTGTGAGTGTACACTGTACACTGTACACTGTACCTGAAGGGTATCTCGTGCAGACGGGTGTAGGTGTCGCGCAGGTCGGCGAGCCCGTACTTGAGCGCGCACGCCACGAGCGCGCCCTCGGTGGGCTGCCCGTACAGCACGTCGTCGCGGATCACCGCGTTGTGTGTGAGTGTACACTGTACACTGTACACTGTACCTGAAGGGTATCTCGTGCAGACGGGTGTAGGTGTCGCGCAGGTCGGCGAGCCCGTACTTGAGCGCGCACGCCACGAGCGCGCCCTCGGTGGGCTGCCCGTACAGCACGTCGTCGCGGATCACCGCGTTGTGTGTGAGTGTACACTGTACACTGTACACTGTACCTGAAGGGTATCTTGTGCAGACGGGTGTAGGTGTCGCGCAGGTCGGCGAGCCCGTACTTGAGTGCGCACGCCACGAGCGCGCCCTCGGTGGGCTGCCCGTACAGCACGTCGTCGCGGATCACCGCGTTGTGTGTGAGTGTACACTGTACACTGTACACTGTACCTGAAGGGTATCTCGTGCAGACGGGTGTAGGTGTCGCGCAGGTCGGCGAGCCCGTACTTGAGCGCGCACGCCACGAGCGCGCCCTCGGTGGGCTGCCCGTACAGCACGTCGTCGCGGATCACCGCGTTGTGTGTGAGTGTACACTGTACACTGTACACTGTACCTGAAGGGTATCTCGTGCAGACGGGTGTAGGTGTCGCGCAGGTCGGCGAGCCCGTACTTGAGCGCGCACGCCACGAGCGCGCCCTCGGTGGGCTGCCCGTACAGCACGTCGTCGCGGATCACCGCGTTGTTGCACAGCAGGCCCACCTGCCATAAAAACATTTTTTTATTAACAAATTCGCAGTGATAATAATGAAGGGAACTTTATAATTACCGCAATTTTCCGGCTTTTGAAACCGGAATTTTCCAGCAACCGTAACCGGAATTTTCCGGTTCCGGTATGTTACCGGAATTTACGGGTATTTGAAACTGTAGTTTTCAGTGTTGGAAACCGGAACTTTCCGGTATGAGTAACCGGAATATTCCGGTAATTGAAAACCGGTATTTTCCGGTATGATTAAGCGGGATTTTCCGGTATGTGTTACCGGAATTTCCCGGTAACTATAACCGGAATTTAACGAGATTTGAAACCGGAATTTTTCCGTGTTGAGAACCGGTTATTTCCGGTATTTAAAAACCGGAATTTTCAAGGAGTTTAAAACCATGACCAGAATTTTCCGGTATTTGTCATCGAAATTTTACGGTTCTACAACGCTGCAAATTGCATATTCTTACAGTCGCAGAAGTCACAATAATAACTTTTAACCATACTATTTTCGTAATGGTGATACCACACTTCGCGTATAGGCGTTCTTTTATCAATCCAGTACCAAGTTTGTACATCACGAAGTCGATATTGCTATGACCGAAAGGCGCAAATGTTTTGACAAATACCCCAAGAGCTATCACAACATGTTACCTCCAGCATGCTGTTGACGCCCATGCGCGCCACGTCGAGGTCGCGCCCCTTGTACGCGCGGAGCTGCACGTCGCCGCGCGCGTTGTACCCGGTTCCGGTCACCTCGGCGATGTGCCCGCCGGAAGTCGATATCGTCGTCACCGTCATTTCGTTTTTCGTCAGTGTTCCTGTCAACGAGCAAATTCATATTTGTTATAATTCCGAAAGTAACTTTCCAAACATTGCATCGTAACATTTTACAAGACCCCCCTCCCCCCCAAATTACGTTACGTAATACTTGAACGGCCCCTGTTACACTTTTAAAGCAAAACAAGTAAACCAATTTTCATTAAAATGGGTACGGAGTAAATCATTCATTTCATCTAGAAGGAAGGACACAGTCTTTAAACCGAGCGAATTCGCGAGCAAAATTTACTCGCGAATACAAAAAATTGTAAAAATATTTAGATCTTTCAATGGAAAATGACTCTTAAGGCCCCTTCAAGTTATCCGTGCCTGATAAAAAGTGCCGTGAAATCACTCACCTGTCTTATCACTGCAGATCACGTTGACACAGCCAAGCGTTTCCACTGTGGGTAGTTTTTTCACAATGGCGTTGCGTTTCGCCATCCGCATCACTCCCAGCGCCAGCGTAACCGTCACCACGATGGGGAGACCTAAGGATTTTTATTTTTTTTTATACTTGTACGGCAAAATGACCCCATTGCACTTGATAGTAAGTGAATGTCGACTGATGAGAGATGCCGGCCTGTTGGGACCGAATATACACAGGCTGTTCCCGAAACGCGACACACTTACGTGGACCACTATGGCGGGTTTTAACACCTTGTATACGGTGGTCGCTATCCGAGCGGATATAAAATATATTCTACCACCAGCTAAAAATACCCTACAATAATCTTACTAATATTATAAATGCGAATCTTTATAAAATATTTGTTCGCAGGTTTATTAGAAGTAAACTCAAAAACATCTGAAAGGGTTTCGGTAAAATTTCACATAAATAGACCGTGTCCTTAATTACCAAATAAGCTATTTTTTATTCTGGGAATTTGCTCCTAATGTAAATAACTGAATCATTTAATTAGATTTTTTAACATAGGTTGCGCTGGCGACGTATAAGTAGCACTATAAATTGCTACAGTGATTTAGGGAGTTTTAAAGCAAGTAAGGCTTTTCACACCTCGAAGCCGCGAGTAACACTGAGTATTTGACAAAATTTTGTTCAAATTCTATACTCCAAGCGTCGAAAAATCGAATCCAAACGCGTTGACCCACTTGCTATACATTTACTAATGAAACTGCACCCATTAGGAACGCGTCCGAATCACCGCACTTAAATACACATTACACAAGTCGACAAAAAAAATAATTTTTTTTGTGTTTCTGTTCTAATGCTTGAATTCTGATTCCAATCATCGAAAAACACTCAGATATCCATTTTTAACTCTTAAAGTTTGCTTTTGTCTGATTTATGTTGATAAGTACGTTTTGAAGATTTTAATTGATTCTTATGAGCAATAGGCGGTAGCACTTTGATCATTTTAATTGCAAATTGTGAATTATGTCTGAACGGCAGTAGTGAGTGTTTACTAGTCTTTTACTATTTAAAAAAAAGTATATTTGAGTTGTATCAACCGACTTTTATGTCGTACTTGGTTAGAAAATGCCACCAAGAAAGTGTAAACAGGATGTTGATTAATTCTGTTTTATTTGCGGTGAATTTATTAAAGTAAGAAGCAAAAAATTTGCTTTGGCAACGATTTTGAAGCATTGCGAAGCCTAGGAGGCTTATTATAACCTCAAAATACGGAATCAAGATAAAAAATGGGTGCCTCACGGTGCTTGTGTTAAATTCAAATTGGAAAATATAATGTGAAAGTGAAACCAATAGTAGAGCCTAAATAAATATTGATGCTACCGTTACATATAAAGTTAGGGCTAATGAAGCAATTTGTGTAAGCTCTAGATCATAATTCTGAAGCTATTGAATATTTAAAGAGTTTTTTCCCCAAATTATCTGAAGCTAAAGTTAAAACTGGTATTTTCGTTGGACCACAAATAAAACAAATACTGAGCAGCGATGATTTCACAAAATTCCGTATTGCTCATGAAAAATAATCCTGGAAGCGTCTGAAAGCAGTAGTCAATTGTTTTTTTGGAAATCACAGTGTCGACAATTATGAAGAGTTCATTGAAACTATGCTTGAAAGTTTTAAATTGATGGGCTGCAGAATATCCCATAAACTCCATATGCTACATGCTCACCTGGACAAATTTAAAGATAATATGGGTGCCTTTTCATAGGAGCAGGGAGAACGTTTTTACATAGATGTGATGGACTTTGAACGACGTTACCAAGGGCAGTACAACGAGAGTATGATGGGAGATTACATTTGGGGATTAATACGCACACAAACATAAAAGATCCATTAAAAAAAAACATTTTTGAACATGATTTTTTGTTATTTTCTATTTGTTTGCTATTATTAGTCATAATTCTTGTATAAAAAAGACTTTGATGTTCAATAAAATCGTTCTTTATCGTAATTTTAAATAAAATTACAGAGAAAGTATAAAAAATTGTATGTGTTTCTTGAAACTCAGTAAAATTGCTCTAGTTTCTATAAAAGCAAACTTTGATCGGAACAGTTATTTTTTTATTTATTTGTAACATAGGAGAAACCAATATTTCATATTCAGGAGCCAGACTCAAAAATCGTGTTGACCGGTGTTATAGAACAAAGTCCCGTTTTCTGTCTGTCTGTATGTTACCGATTTTCTCAAAATCTACTGAACGGATTTTTATGAAATTCGGTATGGAGATAGTTTAAGACTCTGGGAAGATTATAGGCTACTTATATCCCGTGAAAATATAATACAGCGGGCGAAGCCGCGAGCCAATTCTAGTATTAAATACTTCACACTTCAACCCCACTAGTCGGCGGTAGCATACCTTCAGGTATAGCAGCGACCGCGAGACTGACGCCTATCGTGAACATTTCCTGCACATTCTTCCCCTGCAGCCAGCCAGTCACCATGATGAACCCGATGATGCAGAAGGAGTACAACGACAGCTGCCCGCCGAGAGCGTCCATCGACTTCTGCAGCGGAGTCTTCGGAGATTCCTCCGCTTGCATCATTCGGAATATGTCGCCGAATTCTGAACGCTCGCCGGTCGATACCACAATGCCCTGTTTGATAGAATATATATCGTTGGTGGTGATTTTGCGGGTTGATAGTTTCTAGAGGCTTAAATAGATCATTTTGTGTGATTAATAAATAGTAATGTATACTTCGTGCATTACACGAAGACACGCTAACATTACTTGCACTGATTATGTACAGCATAATAGCAAAGGAAAAGATAACATGTCGATTCACGAACATACATAAATATACTATACTCCGTGCAGTACGTCCGCGTGGAATTCATGAACTACATTCTAAAGATTCTAAAGTGTTATCAGTTAATTCAGTAAACATTCCATCTCTCAAAGATAGCACATATTCCTACACCGAAAACGAGACTAAATACAATAGTACAAAACATAACAAAAATCATATACTAACCTTTGCATTACCGCATCTAACCAGAGTGCCCATGAACGCTATATTATCCTTATTAACTCTCCCGGCTGCCGCTTTGTTGGGCATGATGCTTTTCATAGCCGGCTCAGTCTCGCCAGTGAACGAAGACTCGTCGATGGCGAGGTCCGTCGAGTCGTAAAGTCTCAAGTCTGCCGGGACTCGGTCTCCAACGTCCAAGTGGACGATGTCGCCAGGAACGAGGTTGCGCGCTAGGAAATGTTCCAGACTGCCTTCGCGTACACTACAATTTAGAATAATAATAATGAAATTTGGAATTTTAAACACATGAAAGGAGGAACGGAATTTGATTGTTTCATATCTGACAATCTAATTGTTTTTGTATTTAAGAGAATGTGCTATAGGTGTGGAGATATTATTGGAATTTATATATAAAATTCAATTGGAACGATTGAATAATAATGATTTTAGGTCATGAATGGGTATAATTTCAACATGAACTATGTTATAATATATAATTTGTATTAGACAACAAACAACACCGCATTCGCGTGACTTCAAAACACCATTTCCCATAACCTTATAATACCAATATTGTTACGTGTACAATTCATTTACATCAACCGACCCTAAGCCCTATTTACATCAAAGACGACATAATAACCAAAAGGTCAGAACGTCAAGAACATTTTCTCATTAAAGCATCGAGTCGCCAATTAGCTCGGTGATTAAACTCGAAGATCAAGTTTAACTGAGCGCTTCAAACGAGGTCCAATTTTGCCAAGGGAATTATCAGGTAATAACCAAGTTTAATAACGTTGCGTTCGTCGTTGAAGCGTATTTACACCAGTATGATCTAAGTCAAATACATTTTGTAAAATTAATCAAAATGTTTCGAAACGACCAGACATTGGATTCATTTTTTAGGTTATGCTAGTATAGTTATCAAGATACATACATACATACATAACTTCACGCATTTATCCCCGAAGGGGTATGCAGAGGCGCAACCAGGGCACCCACTTTTCGCCAAGTATGTTCCGTCCCATGATGTGATAGGGGGCGAGCCTATCGCCATATCGGGCACAAATTCCAGACTCCGGGCTGATACTGAGCAGAAAAAACCCAAGTATCACGTTGCCCGACCCGGGATTCGAACCCAGGACCTCAGAGCGCTATTGTACCGGGCATGCAATACAACTACGCCACCGAGGCAGTCGTCAAGATGTTCTTGTTAATAGAACAATTCTGTATGTTTCGAAGCACATTGTCAAGCCGCCTAAGACTTATATAAATCAACCCAGGGTTATAACTCTGGTACGTCATGAAATTAGGTGTGTTGAAAAATTTGGTCTCTAATCCTTATCCAGTATACTGTCGATTATCATTCGGAGTAAATTATCTCTAGCCAATCGATACTCTTTCTGGACGCCATTCTTTCTTTCTTTACATTCACGCACACTCCCAATACTTACTATCAGGAGATTCACTTGTCCATTTGCCTTCACTCTATTATAAAAATTACCACTCACCAGTTGCATGTCGGCGGCACCAGTTTGTTCAGCTCTTCAAGCGATTTCTCGGACCTGTACTCTTGGACGAAGGCGACCGTCACCACTATAATGATGGCCACAGTGATCGATATCGCATCGTCAAACTGTCGCATGCACACGCTGACTACCGCCGAACCTGGAGACAACGGGGAACGTTATTTTGAGGTTTAGATTATGCTCGGTAGTGCAATAGACTAACATAGATTCAGTTTTAACCGCGGCACATAACTCCATGGAAACTTCTAGATTACAAAAGAGGCGTAGTGGGGTGGAGTTATGGAAATTAAAAATGGAATACAATTACTATTTAAAGCTTTGATTAAAATAACTCTACTGTATGAGTCCTTTATAAAACTAATTTTAAAAAGTAATTTATAGATATTTAATTGTTCATTGGTCTTATTTTAGTCCTTATTTAAGACGAGATAAAGTCTATTTATTAAGGAAGCAGTTACTATTCCAGTTTCAAAAGTATAAACAATAGAATACTGTTAAGATGCAGACAGACTGGGAATAAGTCCAATTAGTGCAATCACAATGTGTTTGACGTAACGTTATGGCTTATTACCCGAGATGATTGCATAATGCATTTCCTCATAACTTGTTACTCCTGCAACCATTCATGATTCTAGCAAGTGTTAACATATTATAGCATCACGCCTTTTTCCTTTAAGGAGTATGCAGAGGTGAAACACACTATTTCGACAGCTTTGTTAAGTTACTATCTTAAATATCTTATTATAGGACCAAAAACTAGGAATTGTTATTCCTGTTTAAACATTTTTCTGTATTGTTGAATGGCAACACATTAATTAGGTGTATGCGTTGGCATCACGGTTGAGGAACTGTCCAACATTGTGAGATTTTATAGTATTTACTTACCTGAATTGCGCTAAAATAGGTTGAGAAATTATAATACTATTAAAGACTACTAACGCATCGCTTAGCTCGCTTGCACATATCTGATGAATAAGCACCCTCATTCTAACATACATCGAAGGACTAGGTCAACATTCTATTTGGACTTCAGATCTACTAAAATCACTTTTACCTAAATATCAATATCGATCGATATGAAACATCGATAACAATAAGTGTGAAATATCGAATTGTTTTCATATACCCGTGTAAACTCAGATCGTGTGCGTGTATTAATAATTAACAATGGCGATTTAAACATTGCCGTCGATGTTTTACGAAACATTAGTGTTTGTTGCTCTTTGCGCGCAATGTATGTAAATTTAGTATGGGAGTTAGTTTATTATAGTTATATCTTGATTGACTACGTACGATGTTACTGACCGTATCGATTTTGTTATAATGTTTAAGTTTTGACAAACACCGGACGGAGCGAGTTTTAATCGCAATCCGTTCGGGAGTGTTTAAATTTGAATTTTATTTTATAATATGTAATAAAAAAATATATAAATATTTAAAAGTAATGTACTGTAGAAGAACAATCAATTACAAAAACAACTAACATTCGCAAATCGATTTTCCGCTAACGCAGGTGGAATTCAAATGCCTTACTTGTGCGATCAATAACAATACTATAAGTATATAACTTTATGTACCAAAAAAGCCGTCTTCACAACTAAAACATTTTAAAAACGCTCTTTACCCATAGACTTAAGCATAGAAAAAAAACACCATCCAAAAATTATTACCTATTTATTTATTTGCATAATATAACTACGACCTTGGCAATGTAGCTAGCGGGTTGCCGGAAAATAATGAAAGGTAGCTACAGTCAATACTCGCATAGAATGTTAACACGACTTGCAAAACGTGCGTGTAATGACTAAAAAAAACATACGCTTTTTTTCTTGTTTAGGTAAACCTTCATGTCGTGATTGATCCATTACAAATTGAGGTCCGATGCGTAGATCTCTCGTTTACGTAAGTCTGTTTGAGTATAATAATGTCAGCCCTGTAGTAAATACTGTCACACTGCTGGGCACGGGCCTTCTTTATTACTGAGAAGGATTTTAGTCGACCACGCTGGCCATATACTGTCACACTGCTGGGCCTCCTCTACTACTAAGAGGGATTAGGCCTTAGTCCACCGAGCTGACCTAGTGCGGATTGGTAGACTTCACACACCTTCAAAATTCCTATAGACAATTTCTCAGGTATGCAGGTTTCTCCACGATGTTTTCTTTCACCGTTAAAGCAATTGATAATTCACAAAGAACACACACATCATTTTAGAACATTTAGAAATGTGTGCTCTTGGGATTCGAACCTGCGAACATTCGTATCGGCAGTCCGTTCCACACAAAATTAGGCTATCACTGTTGAAGTATATTTGTGTTTATTTTTGGCGGCCATGCACCAGTGAACATGCTGCCTGAGAAACGTAATCAAGCAGAATGAAGAACACAAGTGCCATTCC
Source organism: Manduca sexta (assembly GCF_014839805.1). NCBI lineage: Eukaryota > Metazoa > Arthropoda > Insecta > Lepidoptera > Sphingidae > Manduca > Manduca sexta. The sequence continues at coordinate 2,239,380 of NC_051129.1, forward strand.
ATAAATTCTAGGCGATGCTGCTATTCATTATGGCAAAGTCGTGGTGATCGCTTATCAACAAACGTCGATTTTTTTCAGTGATATAAAAAATACATTCTAGAACCACTCAGCTACACGTTTAACAATATACCGCCAATTATTTGTTGCTTTGAAAAACATGGCATTAGTACTCGTAACCATTGCATTATAATACATGTCTAGAAACTTCGAAGTCAAAAAACAAGTATGAGGTGGACTCGCGCACCGCGGATTCTGTACAGACAACCTTTTTTTTATGTCAAGTACTTATTTAAGGTTTTTAAGACTTTTTCCTGCACGTGGCCTATAAGATATTGCTTCTTGCAAAATTGTGGTAATCGGTTAACTAAAGGTACCTTTTAGGTTTTGATTCTTTCGTAAAATCGCAAAATATGCAAATCTATGCGATGTAAAAAAGTCGTATATTTTGATCACGTTGACTTACAAGCTTGATTTTTTCACAACAGGAAGATATTGTATACACGAGTATTTGATATAAATTTTAACTTGATACCTCCACGCGTTCCTGAGAAAAGTGTCTTGACAACAAAGTGTTTCTATAAGGGTTCCTTTTGAAATATATAAGGTACAGAACCCTAAAAATATAAAAAAGGCTACAATGCCGAGTAAAGCAACCGTGACAATGACCTGGAGTTTGCAGCAAAAACCAGATTGTGCCTAGACCAAGTACACAACACGATACGTGCGTGCGTTTTATTTGCGCAAAGTTTTTTACGGCGTCTGCGCAGTGACGTAACGAGTTTGATTTTCGCTTTTGGCGTTGGCGAATGCGAAATTGATTGATGCGGAAACGTTGATGCGCGAATGGTCAATTCACTCAATAAATTGAGTATATCAAAGATTGAATAGAGAAAGAGTCATTATAGACATTATATATTACACACATATAAATTACTAATTTTTGCTAACAGCTCCGCCCGCGTTTTTAAAGTCCCGCTTTATATTTTTCCTGAATAAAAAGTGGCCTAAACAATCAGCAGTAATGTAGCTTATTATTCGTAAAAACAATCGAAATAAGTAGTTCCTGAGCACGTTCAAACAAACAAACAAATTCTTCTGGTATAGATTAGTATAGATATAACGAGTAAATAGACCAATGTATTTTTCTAAAATCCACCGCCAAGCTATAAACTTAAAGTAATAGCGAAAGCGAATGCGACACCATTATGTGCATCACTACATTATGTACATGAATATGTATAGACTGAAGAGCAGTTCGCGTAAAACCACAAGTATCGCGAACATCAACCCGCGTCGCAATGGCAAAAATGTATTTAACTTGTGCGAATTTCACTGCGTCATGCATATATATTTTATTTATACTGACATATCAAAATTAATACAAATAAGTGTTTTGAAAAATAATATAAGAGAGAGTGTTATAGCTGATGAGTGAAAGGAATTTCCAGAATATGATATCGACACCGAAACATTAGAATATGGTTTATTTTTAAACCTACATTAACTGTATTCGGTCGAACGCGAAAGCTTTCAGAGTCGACAGCTGAATGCATTTACTCAAATAGCGATTTTAAACAACTGAATGATTAATAAGCGGGTCGTTTTCTTATCACTCACCTCACAAAACTATGAATAAACACTTAGTTTTGTAGAAAAAAAAAACGTTATTATAACATCTTTTCTCAACGTGAGGCATTTGGCGTGAAGTTTAAGTGTTCAATAATAATATTGACTATTAGAATCCAACTGGAAAACAGTCTTGTTTAGGTGCTAACACGCTGATGTTTAGCGGTAGTGCAGGCTATGGTACCTTCCTACATGGATTTGATTTTTTGTATACGAGAGACCTTATTTTAGTGTACTGATCACGACAAAATTAAGGAAAAAATAAAATTACAGTGAAGCTCACAGTTAGGTACAGGATCAAATACCGCTTACATAATTTATAGTCCATCACCGCTGTCCTAAATCTTAGCAATTAATACTGTAGTCATTTTTCTTTTCAAGGAAGAATCAACCGCTGTAATAATAGAATTTCGCTTTGAACAACTTTCGCTTTCTTTCTCCCTAAGGCGGGCTTCAGACGTTCGTCTAAATTAAAGATTTATTTATAATACACAGATGTGAGCAAACAGTGAAACATGTGTCGGTTTCCGGGCGCGTTTTTTCAAGAATTAATTAATTGTTTATGAAACAAAACTAATAAAGATTGATGCTTTTTATGCTTTGCAAAAAAAATAGTTATACTGGTCCTGCATTAGATATATATTGAACAAGGGATAGGCACTAGCTTCCTCTACTACTAAGAGGATTTAGTCTACCACGCTGATCTGGTGTGGGCTCCTGATCTGAACCTTCCAAAACTTTACATGAAGCACGTAGTTTCCTCACAATATTTTCCTTAACAGTTAAATCAAGCTGTAATTGATAAAGTATGTACAAATACAAGGAACTTTGAACAATCACGAGTGTGTGCCTTAATTTAAACCTACAGAGCTTTATCTCGACAGAACGTATCATTCCAAATTAGGCTATCGCCGCTTTCGTCTATGCTATAGAAAAATAGAGTTCTACAAAAAAAAAAAAAAACCAGACCGTTCAAATAAAATATTTACTCCAAATACGTTTTCAAAAATTTTGTTATCCCGTCGTTTTATCATCGTTTCAAAGCCAAACTATTTATATAGCGATATATATGGAGGTTAAATAAACCCCACTCACAGATTCGAAGAACATGTAATCCCAAATTACTTTCCTGTCAAACAAAATAACAAATACCATTCCATTAAAAATACGACCACCATTTGACTGTTAGTTACGCAAATATTTTTACATTAGGTTGACATTTCCTCGTTTGCTTGATATTATTATATTACTAAGGTAAGCTACAGAACATTGACGGATCCGAAGTAATTTGGTAGTAAAGTTAAATCCGAAGTTCGTCGTTTCTTCGTTTCGGACCGACGTTTCGACGTTCGTTCTTCAAAGTAGACCCTCTTCCCGTGCATATCTGCAAAAAGTGGTTGCCTTGGTTGCATCTCCACCACTTCGAAGATAATCCCCGTGATAGTGAGGCTTGATGTTGGTTTTGGTTTTAAAACTTCCTTTTATACTTCTAAACATATACTAACATTAAATGCTATATTAAATTTTTGTATAAAAATATTCCGTTCATAAATCTAAAGTGTGTAAGTAAACAAACATCGCTCTGTTAAGATCCATGGCCGACATTATGTTTCATTTCCAATAATATCTTTAGTGGATAGATATAAATAGCGTGCGGTACAAAAACTCCGCGACTCTATATACATAGTTAGGTACGTAGGTACGTCAAATTGAACATAAAAACACTATCCAGTGCTCATATCCTTTGGAACTCGTTTCCACGTGAATTACTGCACGTGGCCAAGTGAGAAGCGGTTAGCGGATGCTATGTGTTTTTTTGTCATTGGCCGTAAGGGTTTGTAAATGAGCGGAAATAATAGACGATACTCTAAGGGCTGCTTAGTTTTCCAAACTAGTGATGAAAAGAAGGATTATTCATCAGGTCATAATAATTTAATGAGAATCATGTCTCAAACTAACGTATGCTTTTAGATATCTACATCATTTTTTCCTGGCATATTTCTTATACAAATTAATGAAGAGACGTCTGAAACCTAATGTTAGCACCTGGCAAACAGTAACAACACCACCCAAGCTTTGAACTAATAATAAATTTGCAGCATCGAACTGAACCCATCTCCTTAAAAAAAGTTAAGTCTCATAATGCCTAGTAATTAAGCTGTTTTACAATATCCCTCAAACCGGACTACTACAGTGGTTGCACACTTCTGCTTGGAGACTGAAATAGTCATTACTGTGTTTCCTGTCAAGGAGACATACATGAGATTAACCACATTATGATATAGGCTAGTTATGTGTTAGCGCAAATATTTATCAGGGAGACATCGAGCCCTGTGCAGACTACTTATTTTATGCGCTTCCAGCTTCCAGCTTGCGCATTTGTATGAGAAAGTACACAAAGATTTATATTTTTAATTTATTGGCAAATAGGGCTTTGTAGCTGCTAGGGAACTGAAATTTACTCAACATCGCTTATAACTTACAACTTAACACTCATAGTAATTAACAATTCAACGTGAGGCATTTCGCACAGGCGTCAGCGGCGGGTCTAGATAACCACTCGAAGGCTGTAGATATATCAGTATTCGAATACAACCCGGGTCAACGACCCGTTGGAAAGCATATAACTGGTAGTATATGATTGAAAGTGGTAATTACGGTACATTTTATTACTCATTTCGGTTATGAGAAATGTGTGAGAGGTCGACATTTACAACGGCTTTCGCGGTGCCATATTTTTCACTATAAAATTCGTGAAATATGTTATAAACTGGGATTTTTTAGCAGCTTCTCCCGGGTTAATTCGTTTCATGAATAAAAATCACATTTACATATTTCTGCGACAAAATGCAACCTGTCCCCCTTATTCATAGACGTTATTTATCTAAGGAAGAAGCATTGCTGTGATAACAAGTCTGTTTCTCAGTGCTGACGGCATGGCAACCTTCGCAGTGCGTAGGCATAGGGCCGTTGTGATTACCTAAAATTGAGATACAACTTGAATCTAGTTGGCTGTCAGATAAACAATGCTGAACAAACAGCAAGCCGTCAGTTAACGAAGCGGAGAAATAGACTTGTTATCACAGCAATGCTCCGTATTTAGATAAATAACGTCTATGTATAAGGGAGTAAGTATATGTTTATCCCAGACATCTTCTATCTGTATGTCAAATTTCATCCAAATTCATGCAGCAGTTACATTCATCGCTGAGAAAACAAAGTATTACTTTAAAAACTTATCGACTATAGAATGCTGTAAAAAAACGATTGATAACTTCACGACATAAAATAATGACTCCCTACATCGCTCGTGTTTTGTGGCAGCGTTCGATTCCCGACTCTTGCAAACGGATATTAAGTACATATTTCGGGTTGCTGAACCTGATTCACTTCTGATTCAGATTGTAGATATGTGAACAAGTTCCAGTACATCATTTTACGGGATTTTAAGAATCCCTCTACGGGCAACGGCCTTGATCAATTCGTTCTATATTTGGCGGAGCATGAATTACGCGTGATAATATGCTAAGATTTACAAATTAGTTCTTTAAAAAAAAAATTAACCTTATTTAAAAAAAATAACTACCTAAATATACTTTGTTAAATTGTCTATCTAATAGTTTTGGTTGCAAATTAAAATAATATGTACCTTTTGAGGGAGATGCAACAGAATCAACAAAATTTGGTTGTATTTTTATTATGCAATTAATGAAATAACATCAAAGTTATAAAAACATTGAATTAACCAACATAAAGATATGATATTGCGGAATATGTAGTAGCATTTTTTAAACGTGTATGTATTCTAAACTTTGAATAGATAGCTTCTAAAAAAGCGAATCCCTGTCTACCCTTTTAAATAAAAAAGCGTAACTATTACTGTAGTGTGTATAAAAGCGACTAAGTTATAATAATATTCTATGTAAGTAATTATTAAGTAACAATGTAAACTAGTCCATCTTTTACCATCAATACAAATCAGCATGATATTTTTATTAGTTAATACCATTAAGAAAAATAGTAAACTCGCCTTTACAACATATGACCTCACATAGCTGGCGAAATACGATTTCAACTCTGCCTACCCCTGAAGAGGGGAAAAGGCGTGATGCTATACGTATTTATAACAACGCGATAGTCACGCTTGCAATTGTCACGCATTTGAAATGGAAATCTGTGAAACGATTACAATAAAAAAAATATTAGGGCGTGAATATTTGAGTCACAAGGTGTATTGTCTGCTACAAAAATAACTGGACAAATACAAAACTTCCAATCACTTAACTCGTTACGTTTATTTGCGTTCTTTTTTCTTTCTTTATCTAAAATAATTTAACTAGTTAGTTTCAGTAAAAATGTTGTTAGTAATGACACAAACTTATGTAGTCGACTTGAATTTTTGGATCTAATCAGATATTTTTGTGCTATTTGGACAATGATTGAGCTAAGTCACTCTAAAACACAGTACCTTTTTATACTTTATTTTCTTGGATGTGTCTAGTATTCGTTAATGGAAGTATTCCAGATATCCTTACAAGTGATTGAATAGCAAACACGCACGTAATGAAAGCTAACATCACTCTGTTATTTCACTTAATATTTAATCCACGCTGAACTAAAATAACTAATTCTATAAACAAAATTCATCTAAATATCTTACAGAATAAACGAGAATGTGAACCATCCAATTCGTTCTCTTTTATTTACATTCATTCACTCAATTAATATCGATTGAAAAATACGAGATGCAAAAATATCCAGATTCGATTTGAAACAAATCGCACGCACGGTAGCACAATAAATTATATCAAATATATTGTTACATTAACAACATTTCATTTGAACCCATTGGCCGGGGTGTTAATCTTGTTTATTTCATTGGTTAATTATAGAAAAAAGTAAATTATTATCTACATAGGTAATATATAGGTATATATATAAATACTAATTACGTTAAAATTATGTCCATCAACTTCGTGTGTTTAATTCGACAGCATAGTAAAACATACATATATACATACATACATATACCTATTATAATAACATTAAGTCAATGTATATATTTCAAGTACAAAATATTATATTTAGTACTATCAACCTCTCGCAGACGCGTTCTGTGGTTTCTGGCAGTAAGTAATTATATTGTATTTCTATAAGTGTAATAATTCTTGTGGAGAAATAAATGTCTTAAACCATAATATTATATAGATCTGAAATTGTTTATTTAAGTGAGAATACGTGGAAATTCTGCTTTGATTCCGAATTCTTTCACAATAGTACATTATTTCTGAGTGCTATAGCTTCTTGCCCCAGGAATATTCTTCTCCAATAAACCTATTACCTAGTTGATGGGTTAAAGAGTAAGATTAAGAGAGAGGGTTATAATGACGTTGGCTACAATTCCACCACGGAGAACATCACCTCTATTTAGGTAATGCGCATCTTCATGTTTAGGTAATCACGACCTGTATACCTTCAGCGCAAATTAAGTGCCAGACGACAATTTAGGTTTTACTTCATTTGACATAAGGTGCAAAGTCCTTGCCGTGCCAGAATAAAAACCAAACCTCAGCCACTCACCTAACAGCAGAAGTATGAGCGGGTTCTGAAACTGCTCGATGTACTTCTTCCAGAGCGGGTCCTCCTCCTTGACCTGGAACTCATTGGGCCCGACGAAGTTCATGCGGTCGTTAGCCTCGCGCCATGACAGCCCCCGCCGCACGTCCACGTTCAGACGCTCTGCCACCTAATCAATACATATTTTTTATTAAGTCAAGCCAAGGTAATATATTTTAATTAAGAGAAGCTACTAGATCAAATAACAACGTAGTTTTTATGCAATAGATTTGAATATATTGTACACAATTTAAACAAAATTATAAATTTGTCATTGATTATAATTTGGCTTATTTCGAAATCAATTTGAACCACCTTCACCGATCGTATGGCAAATAAATACTAGCCATTTTTACATGGACTTTGTTGTAAACTAAATAATTTTTGTTCCCTGAACTTCATGTAGTTCACAAAGCAAGGTCTTGCGAAATAAGATCATACAAATACAACTGTTATTTTAATTCTAGAATGTACTACACTTACAATGAGGACGTTTTTCTGTATTTTAGTAATCTGAACAATAATATATCATTTATAAAACGAGGTTCAGACGACGTAATAACAGAGCATTATAACATTGTTTATGCTTTGTTAAACGACCGTACTAGTTTATAATAATTGACGAGAATCTCGGCTTCAACGTCTATCGCTAATATTATAAATATAATTACTTTATAAAATTTGCGAAAAACGATGTGAGGGCCTATGAAATTTTAGGGTTGCCCTCGATTTCTCCAGGATCCAATCATCAGATCCTGACTTGGTAAGTATGGGACCACTTCAGAAGTAACTCTTTTCGATCAAAAAAAGAATTTTGAAAATCGGTCCACAAATGGCGGAGTAATCGCGTAACAATCACACAAAAAAACATACAGTCGAATTGAGAACCTCCTCCTTTTTTGAAGTCGGTTAAAAATACAGAAACCGCTGAACGGATTTAGACTAAAGATACCTACACAGACAGACAAAGTTCAGGAGTAGCACGCTTTTGTTAACCGAGTAGTCCATGGCTGGGCTTTTGAAATGGAAAAATCATCAAATTTGCCGGTCTAAACCATAAAAACCACAATCATCAGGTAACGCACTGCTATCTCAGTACAAAATTCATTACAATTTTAATAGTCGCAATATAAAATTGTAAAACACGGTTCCTGAATATTCAAGTCTCTAGCATGAGCATTCAAATGTCCAATCGAATTCGGTATAAACAGCGATAAATCGATCAAGTCGCATCGATTACATCTCACACCGATAATTAAGGCACAATTGATTCGATATGTGACGAACTGGGTCCAAGGATATGAATTGAAAGGTGGTATCGATGTTCATATCAAATTAGCCTTATATCAATGTTATTGAATAGTAATAGTACTGTAATGCTGGTAGATTGTAACCCCGTTCATCCACATTTGATAATAAGCGTCATAACAATCAATAATAACTGATTATGGTTTCTTACACTATATTATGCTAAGTTTAAAATACGATATTCTCGCAGCAATATATACTAGCGGCAATATTTCAATAATTCTATACACAGGGGACTCGCCGCAAGTACTACAAACTTCAAAATTTTTCAGAAGCTAGCTGGCCGTGATTGTTTAACTGGTCAAAATCGCTTGCGGAAGTTTGCTGAATAGCGCCTCCCTACACTAGGTATAAAGTCCATAGTGGCTCACGAAGTGTTTCGCGTTCCGGGATCAGCTTGTGTATATCTGGTTTCAAGCAGGCCGGCATAATGTAACAACGAGAGGTAATCACCTCTCGTCAGTCGATACTATGGGGACCCCATTCCACGTATCATCTCCTACTGGGGGGTCAATTTACTGTTAGTATATAAAAAAAAAGCGGTGATAGCCTAGTTGGGTGTGGAACGGACTGCCGAGACGAATGTCCGCAGGTTCAAATCCCAAGGGCACACACCTCTGACTATTCTAAAAAATCATGTGTGTATTCTTTGTAATGATATCGTTCGATTTAACGGTGAAGGAAAACATCGTGAGGACACCTGCACATCTGAGAAGTTCTCTATAGGAATTTCGAAGGTGTGTGAAGTCTACCAATCCGCACTAGGCCAGCGTGGTGGACTAAGGCCTAATCCCTCTCAGTAGTAGAGGAGGCCCGTGCTCAGCAGTGGGCAAGTATATAATACAGGGCTGATATTATTATTATATAAAAAAACATCAAAATTAAAAGACATCGGCTTATGAGTAACAATTTAAGACATTTTAAGGAATCTAAACTTAGTTTAGTAACGTTTGTGAATACAGGCATATCTTATGAAACGATAACGACCACACTGCAGTGTCTTGCAATTCTTCTGCATTATGATGCTATTTATGTGCGGGCCAGTGACGTGCACACGCATTAGACGAGCTAATTACTCGTCTCGTCCTTCAGTGCAGACAATCATCACGAAAACCATTGTGACACAAATCCAATTATTTAGATCAAGTTGTTTATTCCCAAGCGTGTAGGATTCTGATAATACAAATTTAAATACAAAATGGCAACATTCCAGACAGTACCTCTTACGTTTTTAGATCTGTAATGTTTATAAACCGCAATGCAGTTTTTTGTTGAAATGCTTGCATTAAATAATCAAAGCAACGCAACTCTGTTTTTTTATAGATACGGCAAACAAAAAAGCGCAATTGAAGATGAGATAGATTCTCTTTTGAAGGCACTTAAATCGAAAGCTTAATTATTATTATTGTCTTTTCCTTATGATTTACAAAGTCGGGATAATTTTTTACAAATTATCTTGTTTGTGTTACTATCACTTAAGGTGTCGAGGGAGGAGGAGGTCCGATATTTGACCCGTAACTAGCCTACCCTTAAGCTTAATTATTAAATACACACTAATACAGCAGCAAGTCCTACGATGTTTTGGTTAAAAAGATTTTACTACCTTTAAAACTCACGACACGGGGTAACGTAATTTAAAAGGGATATATATTCATACCCCCTTATTCATAGACGTTATTTATCTAAGGACGAAGCATTGCTGTGATAACAAGTCTGATTCTCAGTTCTGACGGCATGGCAACCTTCGCAGTGCGTAAACATAGGGCCGTTGTAATTGGCTAATATTGAGATACAACTTGAATTTAGTTGGCTGTCAGATAAACAAAGCTGACCAAAGAGCAAGCCGTCAGATAAACGAAGCGGAGAAACAGACTTGTTATCACAGCAATGCTCCGTCCTTAGATAAATAACGTCTATGAATAAAGGGGATAGACAAACAGTTTTTTATAAGACAATGAACTAAATATCATCCACATCCGTACATCAGTTTCTACTTCATCTACAAATATCCAAACATCTCCTTATTCAAAATTAGTAATACGTAACGCATGAACACGTATCTCATTTAAAAACATTTCAAATACAAATGATTTCGTTTTTTTAAACAATATTATAATTAGTGCTTTTCCACGGTCTTCCAAAAATTTTCCACGGTTATCCGACCTTGCTTCAAAATCTACACACAAGAGAACTACATAAATTAACCTACTTTCATAAAAATAACATTACCATAGACCTATTATCTCGTTACATATTTCTTTAAAACACCTGTATTAAAACAACTATTTGATTAATTGTGAAATTTATGTTAATAAATGTTTAATTTATTGCCAAATACAAATAAACATGTAATGTATCACGCTTTTATCCTTGAAAGGGTGGATAGAAGAGCAACTGGGGCAGTACGTTCTTAGCCCATTGACAAATCTATCATCATAATAGGTGACAAATTTGCCCGTGATCGAAATTTTCATATCAAGTATTATTTTTGAAATCGTTGTCTCCCATCCTGAGAATAGAATCTAAAACCTCCCAATTTACAGTCCAAGTATACTAAATATTGCTAAGTGAAAATGTCACGAATGAAAGAAGAATTTGTCCTGGAACTATCATGATTCGTGGCGGAGGGTGAAACTTATCGAAGGGGAACCCGACCCAACATATAGGTACTAATATGCATAAATGCGGTCTACAAATCATTCGAAAATATATAATAATAATATCAGCCCTGTATTATATACTGTCCCACTGGTCACGGGCCTCCTTTACTACTGAGAGGGATTAGGCCTTAGTCCACCACGCTGGCCTAGTGCGGATTGGTAGACTACACATACCTTCGAAATTCCTATAGGGAACTTCTCAGATGTGCAGATTTCCTCACGATGTTTTCCTACACCATTAAAGCGAACGATAATTCACAAAGAATACGCACATAATTTTAGAAAAGTCAGAGGTGTGTGCCCTTGGGATGTGAACCTGCAAACATTCGTCTTGGCAGTCCGTTCCACACCCAACTATCGCCGCTTTTAAATCATTCCAATGATACATTAATTACAAAATGGAAGTCGGCAGGAATCGTTATATGTGTACTTCGCCACTGATGACGTATGACATGGCTACTACTAAATAAATAAATTTAAAATATCTCTATATGTCTTATAGCTACCAATCTCAACAATCCCTTGATAGACAATTTTCTCGGATCAATCATTGACCGTTCCCTATCATATTAGCATGAATTGTAACGTAAAAACAACTCTGTAGATATATTCCATAGTAAGCGTCTTATAGCGTTGGGAGTAGATGTAAGTATAGAGAACGACCATTAGTATTTTCCTAACGGATCCCCTAGAGGTATTTCTAGCTAGATGTCTGCTATAAAAACCGCATATTCTTTTCAATATGCTGCAGAATCTTTTTTGTATTAACCTCATAGAGATAAAGGTCAGGTGAAAGAAGTTTATCAATCTGGCGAACAGCATTTCAACATCAATAATCATACGATTTTCAAATCAATACTTTTCTAAATATATTTAAATATATAATAACAAATGTGAAAGAGTTTGTAATAATCTTTAATTATTAAGCGAGGTCGATATCTGATTAATAATGCCAATGGTATTAAAAACGTCGTTACACTAAAACTTTATTAAACGAACAAAAAACACTATTTGAAATTAAATATTATCATTTACCACATGAATGATCTGCTACAAAACATTAAATTATTTATCAAACGTTTCATGAAAGGGTTGTACGCCCTTTGCAAATGACTTTCAAAGTTCATCAACCTTCGCAAGATGACGTCTAGACACAAAATATATAATAATATTTGCTTTCTTTCTAAAGGTTAGAAATTCACAAGGGCACTTAAAGTATTTACTGAATGCTTCTGCAAATATGAAGAGTTATTTGTAAAACACTTATTTAATTAAAGGACCCCGTTTAATAGACATTTTCACCTAAATTACTAGGCATATAAGAATAAACATCTTCTGGGTAAAGGTGATAAGTACAGTGTCACGTACATAGCGTAAGTCAATTTGTGCACTCTTAGAACGTGGCAAAAAATACACGAAAGTCCGTGACGTTTCGTTGTGATTGGTCGATGGACTTACACGTGACTCGGGCGAGTCTCTTGACCAATCACAATCATCGCAATGAAATGACACGGACCTTCGTGTCGTGTTAGTAACGCTACATTCTAGAAGGTCTGGATGGTGTTGCTTCAGCTTATGGGTGATCATGTCGCGTTGGATTAGGAAAGCGACTTACAAATCTTGTCATTAATTTTTTTTTAAAAATCTATATTACTAAAATATAGAATTATTCTATGATTTTATATTATTTACGCCTTTTATCCCTCAAAAGACAAGTCAGAGACGCAACTGGTGAACTCATTTTGCGCCGTGTATATAACGTTTTATAATGTGATAGGCTGCGATTCTACCGCCATATCGAACATAAATTCCTGACTCCCGGGCTGATACTGAGTATAAAGCATAAATATGACTGCCCGGATCCCGGATTGAACCCAATACCTCAATACTGCAGTCGCATCGTAGCACAACTAATCCTTCGAGGCAGTTCAAATTAAACGTCCTAAATGTCAACAACTCCATAAATTATAGCAAATAAATTAAGATACTCTTTGCCATTTAAATCGAGCATCCTTATAATGTGAAGGGTGAAAGTAATAATAAAATGTTATATCACATATCCTTTTTAGTTTAAAATATGAAACATTTATGCAAGCTAACCGGAATCATCAGAAAATATGACCTTTACCGACAACTGTATAAAAGGTATAAAACGAAAATTGGAAAATATAATATGCTAATCGACAAAATTTATATACAAATCAATATTCTTGTTTCTTTGATTTATTCACGACCACATTTGGATTTAGGTAAGTAGAGTGCAGTACAAATATTATACCATCGTTGATAGATGCATCCCTCGATACATAGCATTTAACCAGTATGCTGTACTTAATACAATTATAATAGGCTTACGGTCTAAAAAACTTAGTAAGCAGTTTTAGCATTGTAAAGAACTAGAACAAGTAAATAAATAGCACACCCAGTCACTAAGGAAAGCTATTAGGAAACTAATCAAAATGGATTTTATAATTGTTGACGAGTTAATTTCAACATTTATATAGACAATCCATCATCAAAATTATACCGTTACGAAAAAACATTCCGACGCGATCACGACCTTTATATTTGGCATTAAAATCATCAGAGAAGTCAAATAAATAATTTTAAAAAACATCTCCATTTTCTATTCATATGCATAATATAAATCTCCTCCTAGCCGAATTACGGCCACGGCGGCCAATCTCAACGGAGATCAGCCAGGTATGCAGGATATATAATAGTGCACAAGTGTGAGCGCAATACACAGGTGCACTCTCTGTTCCTTCACTCTCATAATTCGGTGAGACGGAAAGCCGACATTACCGGAGAGAGATCAGGCGCAGGACCAACGGCTTTACGTGCTTTCTAAGACACGGGGGTATCACACCGCCAACTTCCTGACTCCGAGCTGCGACTGAGTAATTTTTAAGATGGAAAAACCCAGTCACAATTATTTTGGCCCGACCCGGGATTCGAACCCAGTACCTCAGCGCTGTAGTCGTACCATGTACAATTACAACTACGCCACCGACGCAGTCTCATAATATCTACGAAGAGCATGGAAACGTAAGTTTTAATAGAGCATTCGTTATATTTTATAGATGGAAAGTGGGTCAGCTCACTGCGTCTTTGTCCAGTGTGGGACAACGCACGGCCCCGTCATTGGTCGTTGAGTGTGGGCGGGGGTGGCATTATGGGGTGGGAAATTGGTAATGATTTCTGTAGCGGAAACTTTTCCAGATTATTCTCGAATGAAACTGCTGAGGCAGCAAGTTAAAATCTAGGTTTTAAGCGCTTTGTTACGATATAATAGCCTAGGTTTCGAAGGTAACTACTATAACAATTGTTTACAAGTTTTCATTTTTATAGAATTACTAACGTTCGGACTTTAAATTTGAGTTTTTAATAAAAAATAAATTTGAATTGCCCCCGACATAATAAAACCTAATATTTAGGTCAAAAATTAGTACATAATTAAATAAAGTTCAAGACAAACAAACCCAAGTTTTTCCCTTTTGACTTTTATTATTGTACCGGAATATGTACATTTGTAATACGTTGCTGAGCACTTGGGAATGCCGCAGAAAGATAAACACTATATGTTATACTTATATATACTATGTTATATACTATGTTATACTTATATAACCCCCATTCCCCTCCCTCCCGTTTGCATCAGGGGTTAAAAATACAAATTTTCATCCAAGGTTGCGCCTTATTGTAATCGCTACTGACGTAAAAATCGAAATTACAAGAACCACTAGTATTGAGTAATATTTTAACACTAACGATCAGGCCGAAGAGGCCACGCGCTTGGTATCTTTTAATGAATTAAAAGCAATTTACCTCGGCTCGAAGCCCTTGGAGTGTAGGCTGATATACAAATAGATACATAATTGAACAGTCATGAGCCAGCGGGCATAACAAACTAACATTGTATGTAACTAAATATAAATAAAACTAATCCATTGTTCTGTATTAGAATATGGAATCGATAAATATTTTACACAATTAAAAAATTGGAACAATTCAAATGCTTACGAATTATATAAATAGTTTTTTTTCGCGGCTTAACCCCCATGAAAGTTTTTCCGGGATAAAATCCTGCTTTATATATTTCCGAAATAAATAAATAGCATTGTATATATAATAAGTAGCCCATGTTCTTCCCAGGAACTCAAAATATCCTTATACCATATTTCATCGAATTCCATTGGGTAGTTTTTGGATTTATCGCGTTAAAACAAGCAGATAGATGCAGCGAGGGACTTCCCTTTGTAAAATATATTTTCAGGACTTTAATTGTAACAATTCTATCATACATAATTGTTTCGTAACATTAACCGTTTACGCAGCGCATGCAACGGAAACTCTCAAAAGGAATAAATTTTACTCGTTTTTTACATAACTTTTCATAGATGCACCGCTCCTATTGGTCATAGCATGATGATATAGCCAATAGCCTTCCTCGATAAATAAGATATCCAACACTGAAGGATTATTCAATTCTAATCAGTAGTTCATGAGATAAGCGTGTTCAAACAAACGAACACTCTTCAGCTTTATATAATAGTCTAGAAGTAAATATTTTTAAATCAAACCAAAATTAACACATAGAAACAACAAAATAATAAAGAGTAATAGCTTACAATAAACAGTAACACAGCATAAACATACCACGCCGTAAAATGAATAGATTCATACTAGCAAACACTCCCTGTTTAGCATAGAGATGGCACACAGATTCCCTGTTACCATGCGTATGGTGTCATCATGTAAATTGTACGACACGAAACAGGATATTCGTGTTATTTTTATGGGAATAAGACGGGTTGCGCCTTGGTTTTAATGAGAATAATCTCCAAGGAGTTGTATTTCGCTGAGAGAAATATTGGAAGATGGTTAGGAACTTTAAGATATTTATTAACTTTTGCTAGCGACTCAGTGTGTGATAAATTCAAGCACTCAGACTTCCTTGAGTTTCTATAGATGTTGATCAGAATCTATGTTGTAAATTCAGAGATCAGCGCGTTCCAACACAGACAAGCTCTTTAATTGTACACGAGATAACTTAACACAAATATTTTTTTCTATGAAATAAAATGATTTATTTTAACCTGTAAACTTTTATACATTATTTAGATTCCGTCAATATTAACTCTGCCAACAGTTCGGAAAGCAGTTCTCACCAGAGAAGAACGGGCAAGAAACTGGTGTTGCTCTTTCCAAAAACATTTTAAGGTGTAAAGTACAGTACATGATACAAAGAAAAATATACAATTGGCCTATTTATTTTTGTTTAAAGCATTTAATGCACATGAACTACTCTAAACAACAATAAATAATGACTTTTAATAATTCATGAATATTTAAGTAGAACATGCTAAATGTTAACATCTCTATAAATAAAAAATGTAGGTATCTATTATAATATTTATGATTGCTGATAAACGAACGGCAAGCTCGTCTCGTCATTCAAAGCAATAAAAAAAGAAAAGTTGCCTCTGCACCATATATCACATATCATGAAGATTCAAATAATAATATAACCTTCATATCCACATAAGTCTGAATATACTATACAGATAAAAAAAAAACACGGAACACTCCAGAATTAACAAGCGTGAATTAACTTTTTTAAATGGAACTATGTTGTTAGTCCCCCGATGGCTTTTACAGTACGTAGCATAAATTGACCAGCGCTTTTAGCGTGCCAGCTGGAATATTTATTCCAGTTTGAGTGTTGTTTACTTAGCTAGGATTGGTGTATCCACTATTGCAGTTAAAAACAAACTGTCAGCTTGAAACAGACTTAACATTTTTTTAACGTAACTAGGTTTTGATATCAGCTTCGTCAGCATTAACAGATTGACCGGAATAAGTCCAACTCTTTCCTTTCTGAAAAAAATAGCCTATGATATTCCAGGACTATCGTCAGTGCAGCAAATTTCATCCAAATTCATTCAGCGGTTTCCGCGTTACCCATTAAAAATATCAGACAATAATAAAGCAAGAAATAAGATTTAAAATAATCCACACTTAAAGAATAAATTTACTTAAAACTTCGATCATGTAAGCTGTTCTAAGCTTTATTCCCACAGCATAAAGCTTACATGCATACACACGTCCGGGGTGAACGTTTCAAAGGCTTTCACGCGGTAATGGGATAGGTGAAGCCACTTAACCCCCTGACCGACCGGCGGAAACCACTCTCATCTCAAGCCGCAAACGTATTGGGGGCTTCAGTGTATTCCCGATGAAACATCTTTGGATTGTTTTTGAAATACACACGTACTATATAATTCTTTAGTTCCAATTTTGCTCGTCGTTCACCCTCGTTATTCTCCGATTAAAAGCAGCCTAGGGAGCTCAATAATGCTCCACTGCAACTTAAATCATAATTAATAACTATTATGATTTCTTATATTTACGCGAATGTTAGACATCTTTTTCGGATTTTATCGTGTTCTTTTTATATTACCATTTTCTCCCGACGTTTCAAAGACCACAGCCTTTATGAGCACACAGTAGACTGAGGTGTTGGTCGTCCGAAAAGTCAAAATTACAATATCTGTTGAGGGCCCGATCTACGCAGAACGAACTCACAGTGTCTTGAAGTCAGCTGGTCTTTTGAATTCTGATTTAATTAAAAGAAGAACAGGATCTGAAGCTTCCGATCGCATCAAAGATTAAGATTGGGATCATTTATTAAAAACGGCCGTGAAATAAACACCAAAAGCGAACGGATTATCATGACATTTGGCACACCAATAGACCTTGAGGATTTAAACATACCCTAGACTTTATCTCAAAAAGCAGAAGCAACCCACGTGCAAAACCTAGTGACAAAGAGTGCAATTCATACAAACATATTACCGTCTCTAATGGATGAGTTGTTAGTCGCAAACAATACATGAATTCAGTTGGACCGTCAGTCTGTGGATGACCTATTTAACTCAGATATGATTTAAAATATGTGAAATTGCCGTTACGACTTCAAGTGGTACCAATTTAGCAAACTGGCTAATCAGAGGTTTGATTTATATCTTAAAGCTAGACAGAGCGACGAACTGTGGAAGGTTGGCAGTAGGCGACACAGATGGTGTTAGTAAAGAATGTTTGAGCGATACGAGAATATCAATTACTACCTTTTGCTCGCGGCTTGCTTCGTGGGAATGAATTTTCCGGTATAAAGACCCGCTATATATTTTCCCGGGATAGGAAGTAGCCTATAACCTTCCCAGGGCTTAAACTATCTCCATACCAAAGTTCATAAAAGTCCGTTCAGTAGATTTTGTGAAAATCGATAACATACAGACAGACAGAAAAGGGGCTTTGTTTTCCAATATGAATAGATGTTATGTAATTTATATTCGCTTATCGTTATATTTAAGTGTGTATCAATTAAAACATAGCCTAATCTATACTAATATATAAAGCTGAAGAGTTTGTTTGAGCGCTATCTCAGTTACAACTAAATCGATTTTAGTTTTTTCATTTAAAGAAAACTACATTACTCGTGATTGCTATAGAGTAGTTTTATCCCAGAAAAACTTACTTACACAGGCGTAGCCGCAGGCAAAAGCTAGTTAAATATAAAAGGGAAAAATAATTGCTATGTTATTCCCACAAGTGCACTTTTTAATTTATTAACGCAGTAATCTATCCTAAGGACATCTGGTGATTGAAAAAACATCTCCAATGAATTATAGATAGTGCTATCAGTCAAGTATCTCATTTAATATCAATACACAATGCATAGCTACATCGGATGGATAATCACACGCCACCGGCACGCCAGACCGCGATATCAAATATCGTGTTTTTTTTATATTCCTTTGTGACAGCGCACTATCACGCGCCGCATCATTCATTTTCCCACATGTCAGACATGAATGACGTCACAGTTGTTCTGCTTAGTTAAATGATGTGAAATTAATTCGCGATATAACACACGTCTTTTATTCCCAAGACGTAGTTGGAGCAACTATTGCACCAACTTTTGCCTATGTGTGTTCCGTCCCATGATGTGATAGGAGGCGTGTGACGACCTTATCGCCACATCGGGCACAAATTCCAGGATCATATTAAGCAGACCGAATAACACTACACAATCTAGGATTCAAACCCAAGACATCAGAGTGATAGTCGTACAACGCGCACAATACAGCTAGGCCACTAAAGCAGTTTATGATATTGGTGTCGGAGGAATTTCCTCATTGATTCAGACGTCAAAGGTTAACTTGAGAACGATAGTTTTGTAGACCAGGTTCATAAAGAAATCGCTTACTCATTTTATATCATAAAAGACAGTTAGATTTGTAGCGCATAGATATAAGCCCGTGTTTATACGCATCTCTAATCAATGGAAACACGCACCTCTTGGCGCTAGAGTGCGGCGCACGCGCACTTTTTGTGTACATAAATTAGATGATCACAACAAATACACACCCGGTCTAATATGATTATAACGACGGATAATACGATGGAAGCTCCATAAAATAATGTTGTATTTCATAATATATTTTTTTTAATAATAATAATATCAGCCATGTATTATATACTTGCCCACTGCTGAGCACGGGCCTCCTCTACTACTGAGAGGGATTAGGCCTTAGTGCACCACGCTGGCCTAGTGCGGATTGGTAGATTACACACACCTTTGAAATTTCTATAGAGTACTTCTCAGATGTGCAGGTTTCCTCACGATGTTTTCCTTCACCGTTAAAGCGAACGATAAATTCACAAAAAATACACACATGATTTTTAGAAAAGTCAGAGGTGTGTGCCTTTGGGATTTGAACCTGCGGACATTCGTCTTGGCGGTCCGTTCCACACACAACTAGGCTATCGCCGCTATCTATACTATATTTTTTTTACTAAAACTTATTATATAATAAATAATGTTCAAAATTCGCTACATCTGAAATAATTAAAATAATTGCAATATTATATTAAAAATTCTGAATCCTCAAAAAACAGCTTAATTAAAATAACAGCGAAGATTCCTGCACGGTTGCATACTTATCATCACATAATAATAAGATTGAAGAAGCAATGCTACTAACCTTTGCTTTTTTACTTTTTATATTTTTATCACGCCACCCGATTTGAATAAACTAACATTTAACAAATTATCATTTGTTGATTATCATATTTAATACTTATAGTTACATACATACATAATATCACTCCTCTATCCCATAGGGGTAGGCAGAAACTATGGATTGCCACTTTGCACGATTCTGGCATACTTCTCGCGCCTCCTCCACCTTCATGGATCAAGAAGACAATTCATGTTTCTAACTCCTCCCTATCTTTCTGTTTGATAAATTTCGTTAGGGGATAATGACAAATTACTTTTCCCTGAGACTCGCCGAGTTTCACTGCTCGGTGTCATAAATGCGTGCCACTGCTGATCCTGGCTTACAGGAGTTGTAGTTGTGGGTGTGAGAGGGAAGTCTTCTCTATCTTCATCAATCTTTTCATGCATTCCTCCAGTTCCGGGTACTTTTAACCTGGCCTTTACTAAGAATGTCAGATATCGGACATTATGGGTGCGGTCGATCACTACCGGCTCTTCCATCCACATTCGCCTTATAAACCCTCTTTGTCAGTCTCTTATCATGCATTCTCTCCAAATGACCAAACCACCTTAGCATACCCTTCTTTATATATACACATAAACATATAGGTAATATTAACATAAGTTCACGTCTTCATCCAGAATGAGCTACAAATAACCAATATACTCAAGTTCGTCAACACGGAACCCGTGCCTTTTAACTCCCTGTGGCGTAGTTTGTAACGGTACGACTGCAGCGCCGAGGTCGCGGGTTCGATTCCCGAGTCAGGCAGTGATATTAGATTTTTCTGCTCAGTATCGGGACGGAATACGCATGGGGAAAAATGGATGCACCAGTTACGCCTCTGCCTATCCTTTCGGAGTTAAGTGTGAGTGTGTATGTGTGTGTGTATTCTTTGTTTACATGTAGTTTTTACTTCCCTAGATATATCTAGCATTAATTGCATGAAATAGTTCAGATCACATCATAAAACGTGACCTACTTCCCCATTTCTGACAACTCATAGGTAATTAATGTGTACAAAAGCAATGAATCAATAACCAAACGGTTAATCTAATATTGATATGTATGTATACCTAACGCTATGTCGGCATCAAGTGCCGTTACATGTTTATTTTGTGAGGGGTCGTCGCCTTATACACGTATTGTATAAGTATATATATATTGTACTGTACGCTAGTGGGCCTGGAGACGTTTGTCTGGCACAGATTACTTTTTTTTTATTCTGCTACTCACAACAATTGTGTAATAGGAATCTAACGAAAAACAATAGTATAGAAATTTTACATATTTTTTTTAAACTAATTAAATTTAAAGATAAGTAAAAAACCGGTAGATTAAACTAAAAAAATACTATGTAAAAAGAGCGGTAACAAATTTATATACAAAGCAAAACAGTCGCCTAAAGTTTACATGATCGTGAGTTTCTGAATATCATTTTATGTTAACTATTATATAGACTTCACCATTTAGGACTCGACAACAGCGCCATCTATCGGGTTTAATATTCTATGATTTATGCTAGGACTAACTAAACTCTCACAACAACAAAAAAAATGAAATTGGTTAGAGGTATTTTCAATCAATAAAATAAATTTCTAAATAGACAGGTAGGTACTAAAAATACGGTAAGCACATTTTTTGGGGGGGGAAGAGAATTAGAGATGCCTTACCCCACTCATAAACCATAGTAATACCATCCGAACCTTGATAAACAAAAAATAAATAAATTGGTTACAGGGAATTTTCTATAAATAAAATAAAATTTGAACAAACACCTACTACAAATACAATTAGCCTATTTTTTGGAGGGTAAGGATCTCAGAGATAGCTACCCATAAACGGTAGTAATATCATCCGAACCTTGATAAACTAATCACTAAATGGCACTTAAGTTAGCTAAAGACCCTAAATCAATGGACATTACTTTTATCGGGCGAGAAGGTACGCCTTGCAAATACTGCGAGGACCTCTCTTCCTCAACGACTTACACACACACACACACACACACAATAAACAAACTCCACAACGACACTCATTCTAACAACACAGTATTAATAAATGGATATTAAATCTTAACGACCACAAAAGTAACAATAAATTTCTCTGTTACTGTCAACGAGGAAACTGGCCGTAAATATTAATTACTCATTAAGTCATAAGTATAATGTACTCGTAAGTACTAAAACGCTACGTAAACAGACGTGTAGAAGTCGTATTACTTTATATATGTTATCGTGTTTTCTAAGATAAAAAGAGATACAACGTCAAGAATAATTATACATTAACGATACGCATTACATCTTTAATTATGTGAATAAACGTAATAGTTATTTCGCTTAATGATTATAATAACTACTATTGTATATTTGGTTGTTAAACTATACAATATTCCTTCCTACTTCTTTATATGGATTCATTTTATGCATTTTAAAAATTGCTCACCACTGGCATAGCGTCCATACAACCCGATGGCAGCGCTCTAAGGTCCTGGGTTCGAATCCCGAGTCGAGTAAAGTGATATTTGGGTTTTCTGCTCAGTATCTGCCCGAAGTCTGGAATTTGTGCCCGATATGGCGATAGGCTACAAGCTTATCACATCATGGATCGGAATACTTGGCGCACAATGGATGCCCTAGTTGCTCCTCCGCATACCTCTTCGGGGATAAATGCGTGATGTGTTTTAATATTTTATTACTTACTAGCGACCCGCCCCGGCTTCGCACGGGTGCAATGCTGACTATTTAATGGATGTTATAATTATACATATAAACCTTCCTCTTGAATCACTCTATCTATTAAAAATCCGTTACGTAGTTTTAAAGATTTAAGCACACATAGGGACAGAGAAAGCGACTTTGTTTTATACTATGTAGGTGATTTAATCTATTTTGTAACGTGTAACGAGATATTATCGCATTGGGGTAACACCTGTAATGGTAATGTCTATAAATGTAATATATATAAATAAATAAATAAATAAAAATAAAAATTTTATCATTTTGTCACGTTGGTCTGATAGTTTTGGTCATCCTTACCTCCTCCCACGTCAGTATGGAGCTCTCGACCGCGCTGATCCACATGTCGCCTGCGCCTGCGCTCACGTCGATCAGCCCGCGCCGCCCCCCGCCACCGTCCTCCGAGTGCTGCAACAATTGTATTTATGTATTAAGAACCACTAATACTATAGGTATTCTATGACGACTACAATTTAACCATAACTTTTTGATAAATACTAACGCCCGTATTCATAAACGTTTTTTATCTAAAGACGGAGCATTGCTGTGATAACAAATCTGTTTCTCAGTGCTGACGGCATGGCAGCCTTAGCAATGCGTAGACATAGGGCCGTTGTGATTGGCTAATATTGTTTTATCTCAATATTAGCCAATCACCACGGCCCTATATCTGTTTCTCAATGCCGTTGGGCACTAAAAAACAGACTTGTTATCACAGCATTACTCCGTCCTTAGATAAAAACCATCTATAAATAATGGGGTAAGTCCCTACCCTTATTTTTCTTTTCTTTTGCGGGTAAATCATTTTAAGATCCCCCAATAGTCCACCTTGCACGACAGCTAGGATTTACTGTGGAAATATGCTTTCAGGCCCCCGTCCACAGGGCTGAAGCCAAGTCTGTTATATAACAACTACATGCTTAGAGGATGTGTATATATCCATCTTGATGCATGCAAGAAATCCTATCTTGTAGAAATTCGATCGGTGCACGAGTAGGCATCCCAGTGTATCTTAATCCGTCTAGATGGATGACTTAGAATCCCGATTCCGGAATGATCTTGCGAATCATATACCACTAGAAATATGCTAAGATCGCCAAAGTAATTACAATTACGACAGGTATCAAGAAACCAACTCCGACTCAAAACTCAATACAAAGACATAAGAATATTGCGTTCTATATTAAAAAAAAAACATTCACGTCGAATTAGTAACCTCCTCCTTTTTTTGAAGTCGGTTAATAATTGAATTTCATCAAGAGATGAAAACACAGATAATCTATAATAATATTATAAAGCTAAGAGTTTGTTTAAATGTGCTAATATCTGGAACTACTAAACTTATTTTGAACTTCACTAATAGGAAGCTTGACTCCTGATTGCTATAAGTAACTTTTTGTCCCGGAAAATTACTTATCCCAGAAAAAAATATAAACGCCGGCGTAACCGTAAGCAAAATGTATTATAAAAATATTTTTGAACGTCATAATTAACACCTATCTTCAGGTATGCACTGATATAAATCATCATATAAATCATATAAATTAAGTATTTTGGCACATCCTGTATCATTAATCTAGAGTCGCCAATTTAATACATAGCCTTTCGCAGCGATAAGCCGATAACAACGAAATTAATTGCCGACCGACTGAATCATTTTGTCCGTTTAAAAAAAATACGTAAATTATTCACCTGTGGTTTTAATAAAATAAGGCATGAGATACAAAATAATATGAGTTTAGGAAATATACACTCTTATATTACAATCTCCCTCTTTTTCTAATCTGGTTAAAATAGGACCTACAACAAACTTTCGGAATCAATACTTCTTTACTAATCTGTGGTATATCCTTATCCTACAGAGTAGTAAAGTATATCCTTACCTACTATGACTTATATATTCTTATAAGTTATAGCAGGTAAGGATATACTCCCGCCCTGTGGAATGGGGGCGTTTGGAGAATTCCACCACGGTATCCCCTGCCTGTCGTGAGAGGTGACTAATAGGGGCCACGAAGGGGGTCATCGGCGGGCAGCAGGGGGCTGTCCGCCCTAGTGCATTTCTGTGCATCTTTTGCACATTTTTCGGTTGACCCCCGGGATGGACGACAGTGTGTAGTTGGCCTCATGCTGCCGTAGACGCCGAGGGCGTCCTTCGTTGCGCGGGGGCTTCTGAGCAACCCCCCCTCCCCCCATAGGAGACGGGCCGCAAGGCGGCACCGCGCAGAGGCGGTTGCGGTCGTAGACTTAGACACCTCAACGTCAGAGGAAGCCCGCAGCCGTCCCTAATGCGCCGAAGAGGGCCACCGCGGAGTTTTAGCTGGTAGGCCGTGTATAGATTCGATGTAGGGGTCGCAATACCGGACCATTTTTCAAAACCGGTATTTTCGGTACTGACCTAAAATAAATACCGGTATTCCGGTATTTGAAGATGTATTATTAAAAAAATATGAAATATACATTTAAATTAGTAATTAAATGTCAAATTTTAATGACAGCTTAGTGATTAGTTAAAGGTTGAATGATAAAAAAAGATTATTTTTTAGATAAAATTTACGTTTAATCAACAAACACTTGTAACACTTTACAAATTATATGTATTTTTCATATTAATATTATATCAGTCTGGAGCCCATCGATTTGTCATCAAATTAAAATATAATCTATATATCTATACTCTATACTATTATATAAAGCTGAAGAGTTTGTTCGAAGGCGCTAATCTTTGTTCAAAGGCATTAAGTTTAGGTTTGAATAGAAAATGGAAAGCTCATTTATCGGCGAAGGCTATAGGGTATATAGTATCTAGATGAAGAGATGCCACCAATCATGGCCGACGAGATTGAATTTGCCTTAAAACAGATGAAACGCGGGAAAGCATCTGGGGACGAAGGAGTTTCCGTGGAAATGGTGCAAGCTGGTAGACCTTCAGTAATAAAACCGTTGGCTACGCCTTTCAATAAAATACTGACAGGTGCTATTACACCGGAAGAGTGGAAAAATTTCATAGTCACCATCCTACATAAAAAGGTGACAAATCTAAAATAGATAATTATCGCCCCATCAGCCTTCTTTCACAGATATATAAGCTCCTTGCCAAGGCAGGTGGACCAAGGGAACCACCGAATGTTACCCGAGAAACGGGCAAAGGAGTAAAAGCAGACCACCAGCCCGATGGGCAGATGACCTCGCGCGGTGTGCCGGGAAGCAGTGGCTAAGACTCGCACAAGATAGGGAAGAGTGGCGCGACAAAGAAGAGGCCTTAACTCAGCAGTGGGTGGATACGAGCTGATAAGATAGATAGAGATATGACCATTAGGAGCGAAGCAGTAATAAAACATAATATTGCAAAAACGGGGAAGATTTATTCTTCTTCAAGGCTTCCGTTGCGTGCGCTGAGTTAACGGTTAAAGTTATGAAATAAATATGTATCACGGAATTGTTCCTCTTAAAACGTTCTAAAAATATATTATAAAACAAACTCCCCCACCGCATTTATCTGAACGCGATAAACTCAAAAACTATCAAACGAATTTAGTTGAAATTTGGCATGGAGATAGTTTGAGACTTTGGGAATAATATACTTTTTATTATTTATATTTCCCGGGAAAATGTGCAATGTGACTTTTATAACAGAAAACTTAATCCCGAAAAACCTTTATCACGCGGGCGGAACCGCGGGCAAAAGCTAGTAATATTATATTTATAAAATTAAAAAACATTTTTACTCTAGTCACAAATCTTACTCAGTTACTGCAGTAATTATTTGCTATACAATAAAAGGAGGAGCATTATCTCCTTTTAAAAAATAAATAAAATCAATGTCAAACATTACGTTTGAGGATAAAAATCTAAAAAAAAAATACTCAAACTTTAAAGAACAAAAACACTTCTAATAAGTTTTAATAGAAATACATATAAAAATAACAATTAACTGTTATGACAAAGCAAAAGTAGCAATATAGCCATAAGCCATGTATTTTGCACGCTCTTCACAGTAAATACGCCTACACGTATGAATGAAATTGCTAGCGATTTAAAACTCGAGAAATTAATAATTATACACACATTTTGTACTGAATGTTATTTTTACAAAATACCGAAAATAGGTTTTTGTAAAATCAATACCGGTATTTTGAAGTTCCTAATTTAGTCCGGTATTCCGGTATTTTAGAAATCCGGTATCCCGTTTTGTAACCCCTAGTGAGCTGTACATAGCCGAAGCCTGTACATGGCCGAAGGTCGTCATCAAATCCGGGCGGCTCAACGCCGGGCCACAAGGCACGGTTACCCCAGCATAACCGCTCAGTGACCCCCCCCCCCCCCCCGACGACTGGGCGGTAATAATAAGTGACTTTCTCCACGAAACCAAAAAAAAAAGTAAGGATATACTTATAAGTTGTACTAGAAGAGGTATTTTGTTTGTAACTATAGACGTAGGGACAATTCCTGAAGTGATCTTGAAAATTCACTAATTGGAGCCTACATTATCCTCGTCACTAAGAGCCAAATTCTACACCTTAGCGGACACGAAGCCGCGACCTAAATCTAGTCTCACTAATATTATAAATGCAAAAGTTCCAGAAAATGTTTAAATTTTTATTAAAAGTCAAAGCAAAAACAGCTGGACGAATTTGGACAAAATTTGACATAAAGATCATGTCCTGGATTAGCACACAGGCTATCTATTACCCCGCTAGTTTCAAAAGAAAAAAAGGCAAAGGCTTTTCAATCGAGCGAAGCCGCGAGCAACACCTAGTATATACACCACCACGCTAATAATTACCATTACTCTACATACAACATAGTTGGATAAAACTTCATAAAGCGACCGCATACCAGCCTATTCAATATTAATAACGCTAAGTGGTTTTAACTGAGCTTGTAGAGCTTAGACCCAGGTGTGTTTTCACAAGTGAACACTGGAAGTCGTCGCGTCGTACGTTTTCCCATGACCTTGGCGGTAATTCTTTATGACAAACAAATTCCTTATGGTTTCGATGCAAGGAGTCGAACAGTCGGTAAGAATTAGAGACGTGCTCTATCATGACCATGAACATTTTTGGCATTCTAGAAAACTTAAGAATAAGGCTTATTTTGCACTAAATGGCAAAGTCTTACGGATAAGAACTATGATTAACGAAAAAACGAAGACACAATTACGAATTGATTTAAAGCTTCAAATTGCACTAAACTGCGCCCATCCCAAGACATTAGATGTTATCTTATTATATAAATATTATAATTCCTCTATATACATCCTGTAAACTGCAACACATCTTCGATGACATTGCTATATATAATTTCCACGCGGAATACAAATTTAAATACGTAATTCAAACCCAATCGATAGCGGCGACTTATGCCAAGGCTCTGTTCTATGTTGGCTGACATTATTAATAATTTCTTAACTCACAACGTGAGGTCTCTTTCCATCTATAATACAAAACTATCAAAGGCTGACATGACGTCCCTAAATATCGCTTAGATGTAGTTTAATTTCGATATAATTCTACCAGAACATATTTTTCATCTGTTATGTAGTCAGTGCTTTAGGAAAGCCTATATGTTAGGAGTGGATTTCCTGTGGGTGATATCCTGATGATAATACTGTATACTAAAAATAAACACGATTCCATCGACAATCTAATTCCAAAATCGTATTCTTAAACTAGCGACCCGCCCCGGCTTCGCACGGGTGCAATGTTGATACTAAATACACTACAGAAAAACTGTGAACGTTGTATATAAAAACATAGCGGCCCGCTCTGGCTTCGCACGGGTATAACATAACAAAATAAGAGTATTTCTCCACTATTTAATGGATGTTATTATACATATAAACCTTCCTCTTGAATCACTCTATCTATTAAAAAAACCGCATCAAAATCCGTTGCGTAATTTTAAAGATTTAGGCATACAAAGGGACATAGGGACAGAGAAAGCAACTTTGTTTTATACTATGTAGTGATATAAATTGATTTGGAGCAAAACCTTGCGTAAAACTTGACACATGTTTTAAAATAATAAACCAACAATTTCTGCACACAACAACCAACACTATTAAGTTTCCTGCAACATAGTGTTTTGGAATCCCACAGGCATTGCTACCCCCACCCCTTGCAGCTGCGGCCGGAAGTTATTCCAAAGCTTCCGGAAGCTCGCCGCCGCGGTAATCGCCCCGCCGCAGCCGTCTTTTGTGTATTGTTTACCAGCTGTTCATAGCTATTCGTAACATATTCGGCTTAATATTAAAGGGCCTTATATTAATTCTTATATATGTCGGAAAAATAGATTTAAAATTTTGATGTTAGTAATTTAAAAAGACAATAACTCATGGTAACCCTTTATTTATTTTTAGGGATTATTGGAATTTTTAACTTAGAAAAGACAGTCATGTATTTAATTCATATTGTACAAAAAATATAAGGTTAGGGGTCTTAATCCGTCTATAGGGGTGAATCCGTCCTTTTGCAATTACGGGCGTTCTATTCGAAGGACAGCTTCGATAGACGTATAGGTAAGAAAGTACAAAACTCACATATTCACCTATACGGCCATCAAAGCTGTCCTTCTATTAGAACGCCCGTAATTGCAAAAGGACGGATTCACCCCTATAGACGGATTAAGGCCCCTGACTTGAACACAGAACCTTATAATATAATAAATAATTATATTCC
Organism: Manduca sexta; assembly: GCF_014839805.1. Classification (NCBI taxonomy): domain Eukaryota; kingdom Metazoa; phylum Arthropoda; class Insecta; order Lepidoptera; family Sphingidae; genus Manduca; species Manduca sexta. Next base: position 2,269,076 of record NC_051129.1, read on the forward strand.
AAACAAACCAAGCGTTTTTTTACTCGCTTACACCATTATCGACACCCTTACTATCCGCGAAAAAGTCACCTTAGCTACTGACATGCTAAAGAACCAGTTCTTATCCTCCGTAAAGACACAGAAGTGTTAATATGGGTCATACGTTAAACACGTTCACATTTTGAAGTTCAATGTCAAAGTCATATAACTTTCACTCTTGACACATGACACATAGGAAACATTCAACTATCAAAATAGATACTTACATTTCGATGCTAATTTATAGAGCTGTTAACATTTGGCATGTTGATTTTTTTTTGTTGTGAATAATATATTTATTATTAAAGGTCATCATTCCCTACTATTATTATTGTTTATGAAGATGTTCAGTTATGTGTATCAATTTTAAATTAACTGCAGGAACCGTTAAACGAATTTCGATTCAATTTGGTTATTGGAACACATACATCATAGACTTTCTCGCCCTCACACCCACCACTACAACTCCTGTAAGCCAGGTTCAGCAGTGGCACTCATTTTATGACACCAAGCGGTGAAGCTCGCCGAGTCTCAGGGAAAACTAATTTGTCATTATCCCGCAACGAAATTAATCAAATAGAAAGATAGGGGGGGAGTTAGAAATATTAATTGTCCACTTCTCTCGGTAGCAAAGCGGGTGACAAAATAATGAACTAAGGAGGCTTTACCCTTTAGGATAGGGACGTTTACAACTAGATAAGCTAGTTATAAAGCACCACGGATAAAATTAAAAGACAGGGTCCTATCACATGATCTGTAAGACTTGATTACAATAGGCATGGCAAAAACGCCGGAACGCACGAAAATTCCGTCTAGTCTCTATAAGGTCCATGTAGTATACAACCCCAGATGTTATTTGCATACTGTTTAACATGATGTTGCGCTCTTCATGCCAGAGATCACACTCCCAAAGTACGTGATGAGCAGACTGTTCAACTTCGTAACCAGGTATAAAGCATGGGCACGCAGGAGAATCAACCAGCTTAAATGAGGACAGTCAACTATTGGAACACAGATAGACTGTCCAGGATAAACAAGGACCGAACTCTGGACGGAGGGGGCAGGGAGTAAAAATACTTCTTTTGAGGGCCCTGAACGCGACGAGGATTGGGTCAAAAAAATATTAGGTACTTTTAATATACTTAAAGGACAAACGATCGCAATTTGTTTTTTACTTTTTAGAGGTATTTTGTCTTTTTTTTTAACATGGACCACTGAAAAACACGCGCAACTAACAAAGTAACCAAAAAAATGCCAACCGTCAGACCGACACTAATACGAGTTATTAATATTAACCTTTTTTTTCGACCTTCACGCATGATGCATAGGGCTTAACTCGTTACAATGCTCTTAGATTTTGTCTTGAATATTCTGAAGAATTGTTTAAAACCCAAGTAATATATGAAAATTTGTAAAAATGTTTGGATGTGCGTCAGACTCAGTAACCTCTGAACTGATTTGTATGAAATTTTGCACACAAACAAACCACTTTGGTTAGGAGATAGACTGTTTTAATCTGGGAAAAATATGCAATGGAGTTTTTATTTCTATAAGACTAGCTTTTGCTCGCAGCTTCGTCCACGTGAAGAAGTTTTTCGGGAAAAAGTCCTGCTGTTTTCCCGAAATATAAAATAAATCTAAAACTATCTCCATACAAAATTTCATAAAAATTCGTGCAGTAGATTTTGAAAAACTCGATAACATACAGACAGACAGAAAATGGGACTTTGTTTTATTATACATATAGATTTATTACGCGGGCGAACCCACAAGCAAAACCTAGTAAAGAATATAAATTGAAATTCCATACACCATGTATCGAACGCCACTATTTTTATGACTTTCTGCAAATTAGTAGAAGCAACGATAGAACGCGAGAGCGACTCACTCAGAGAAGCTATTTTGAATTCGATTTCAAAATGCCCTTGACTTGTTGAACTTCTCCAAGATCGTCTCGCAGCATTCAGACAGAATAATTGGCAGTTTATCATTTGATATAAAACAATTTTACGAATTTTATCGCAGCGTGTGTGTCACGAGGCGGACTATCACATTTCACCTCGTGACAATGAAGGCTGCAGTCTTCGAAACGTCGGGAGAAAATAATGATATAAAAACCGCGATAAAATCCGTAAAATAGTTTCATTTCAATGTCTAACATTCGCGTTAATATTAAGTTATTTTTTTAAGTAAAAGTTATAAACACAAAAAAATAATCGTTCTTATTTTTTTTTTAAATATGGCCGAGAACTTGCGACCAGGATCATATTCTGTCTATACTTAGCGAATTTTCAATTATTCCTATGCTACATTGTAAAATAAGTGATTATTTATAAAATTAAGAAGGGTAAGACTCAAATACCCTATTGTCCTAATAAACATAGACAAAGTACCTACACATCCTTTATACCCCATTTTGAAAATACAGAATGATAGAACTTTAAAACTTAGTTTACGAACTTCAAGCCCTGTCTTGGATAAACAAGTAAATATACGCGAAACTTCCTCTCAGAATATACGTGAGAGTTAAGAATAACTTGTATACATCATTGTATTGGAAAAGTTACAGACGTTGAATGAAGTAAAAATGTTTATAAGATAAAGTTTGAGTCTACATGATCACGAAGAGAAAACATGTGGTATTCGTACGTATTGATACTAATTTTACCTGCGGGATAACTCAGAAGCAATGCTTTCTTTTAATCGTTTTTTTTTTAGTAAAAAATATTCTAAATCTGTTTAGTGGTTCCTGAGATTAGTGCAAGCAAACAAACAAATCAGCATTATAAGTAAGATAGATTGCAGATCTAGGACTTGAAATTGGCGGGTAGCAGATGGATGAAGACATGATCGGGTTGATTGACATTCACTCGAGTCCTACGCTCAGTAATAGACAACTATATGCTAATTGATTATTGCTAATAACAATAATCTTCGTTGTCTTTACCTCATTATCTAACAAGCTTAAGTTATAGTCTCAACTGCGTATATTATAAGAATGGTAGTCATATATTAGTTTACAGCATAACATGATTTGATAGGTATAAGTACTACTATGGCACAGAGAAACAACGTAGAGTCTACGTAGTATTTCATAATATGACGAGTGAGATTTTAATAAGCTCATAATGCCCTAAGTGGCGAGGGTCCATACCGATTCCTGTCGGCTTCCCTCTATGTAAATTTTTTGTAGAAATTTATCATTAGAACGACTTATAATAATATCAGCCCTGTATTATATACTAGCCCACTGCTGAGCACGGGCCTCTTCTACTACTGAGAGGGATTAGGCCTTAGTCCACCACGCTGGCCTAGTGCGGATTGGTAGACTTCACACACCTTCGAAATTCCTATAAAGAACTTCTCAGAAGTGCAGGTTTCCTCACGATGTTTTCCTTCACCGTTAAAGCGAACGATAAATTCACAAAGAATACACACATGATTTTTTAGAAAAGTCAGAGGTGTGTGCCCTTGGGATTTGAACCTGCGGACACTCGTCTCGGCAGTCCGTTCCACACCCAACTAGGCTATCGCCGCTAGAACGACTTGCAAACCTATATGTTGTGTCGGGTTCCCTTTTGGAAAATTTCACCTTTCGCCAATAAGACCCCTCTCGTTTTAACCCCTGGTGCTCCCCTCTAAAGGTAGTAGCCATTCAAAGTGACGTTATTGCTTGAACGTAAGACGTTTGTAAAAAAACATTAATAAGAATATAATGTATTTCTACATTAAGTTTATACAACAGAGTACACAATATATTTAAACATAATATTTTACGTCTCACCAAGTATTTGTTTAAGTCAAACGAGTCAATAAAGTTGTTAAATAAATTTATTATAAATACAGTTATTTATTTGTATTGTATTGTATATATAATGAGTATTTAATAGAGCATCGATATATTAACAAATATATCAAAAACATTTGAAGCATTTCGAATGCATTAATTAGCACTGAAGACAATGAATAATGGATTTATTGAGCTACTAAATCTAGTAATAGAATTATATATTTGATAAAATCTTTTTTATTGTTATTGAAAGCTGACGAACTGACATCCCAAATGAAGATGAGTGGTAACCGTCACCTATGGGCATGCGCAAAGTCAAGGGTAAAGCAAAACAGCTCTTATCTGTCAATACTATATTGTTAATTCTAACGTATCTCAAGAGATAGTGTGATACGCTATGAATAGTCCCAAAACGAATTCAAGGACCATAAATTCTTTCTATAACAACAAATCGCCATTTTTCTTAATATTCATACCGTTATCAAAGTTCATATTTTCTTTGAAAAGTATTTTGAATTTTGTTAACAAAAATCTAGCGCAAGCTTATGATATAATTTCGCAGTACCATAAATAAAAATTTTAAATTCATAAATAAATAATCTAGACTAATTACTGATGTAAATAGATACATTAGTTTGATAAACACCTAATAAAAAAACCCAAACATTATCTAATGATAAACTGAAAAAAAACTCACCCCAAATATTCTTTTAAGCCAATACTTCAACATTGTAAACACAAAAGAATAAAACGCGCGTTCCCAGAAAACTTTGACCGGTACTCGAATAATGAAAAAAAGTCAACGCTCGCCGACGAACGCGGTCCGCTGTAATTTTAAATAAAAAAACATATATAAATACGTTCGCACGCTCAAAAGTACGGCGAACAACTGATCTCGAAGTCTTGTAATATTAAATGGCAAATTAACGCTCTGACGTCATTATTCCGCGGGCCACGTAATAAAACGCGTTTACAAGTTTATCCGAGTTTGCTTAGCAAATTGGTTCGCGAGGGTTAAGGGAGTATTTATGGGGGGGCTATGCTTTAAGAAAATGTATAATAATTTCTTACGTTTACACGAATGTTAGACATCGATATGAAACTATTTTTAGGTTTTTGTCGCGGTTTTTTATGCTATAATTTTCCCCCGAAACTTCGCTTACTTTACAGCCTACATAGTCAGGGCGGATTCAACATCAGAAAAAATATATAAAAAACCGCAATAAAATCCTAAAAATAGTTTTATTGCGAAATAATGTAAATCTTGAAGTGTTTTCTTGTTAACATCAAATAAATATTTCTGAGTTTTTTGATATTCATAACACCTGACGATTATATCTAGGTTAATGTATTCTGTTATTTCCGAATTCCGATTATGTATAACGTTATGATGTAATATATTTCTTTATGCACACATTCACTCATAAAATAACCATATTTACGTGGTTTATTAAAATAACAATAATAGTAAGTATATTTAGTTATAAATCTACTTTAACAACCCCAGTTAGTATAGTTTTGCATAATAAAATATATTATTTAATTTCGATTTATAATTTTGCGTTTTTAACGATCAATAAAACTGCTTTTTACAATCAACGCAATTAACTTGGCTATTTGATAAATTTGTTTTCCTATTCGAAATATATCTGTTGAACTGCAGGCAAATTCAACTCATTATAAAAGGAATCATACTTGCAGTGTAACTTAAAAAAAATTCGTATAGCTATGCTCAGTTAAAACAAATTTACTCGATGAGCTGTAAGTCAAAACCCGCCATCTTGCCTCTTAAAAAGGTTTAAACTAGGAACCGGTGATGTTTTTGACAACTATTTAAAGCAATTCTTAACCACGTCTTAATGCTAAAACAAGTTTATGAGTAAGACTGTTAATGAGAAAGGTATGTACTGTCGTAGTACAGGGGTGCATATTAAAAAGTCATAATACGTGCACACTGCAGCCACGATAGGTAATAAGTTCAATGAAGTAAACGTACTTTTTTTTTTAGAAAAGCTCTATCCATTCAAATTTTTAATACCTATCCTATGTGTATAATTTAAAATCTATTATCCATTACTCTCTGAAAATTAATTAAATTTAGAATACGTGGAGTAGTTATTAGAAATAGACAAAATAAAAAAGATATAAAAGTAACTGGCAGATATAACAAATTATATTCAATAAGGAAAAAACAATTGACAGAGTTTTTTCAACTTTTGCACGTACTTTGGATAAAAATTGCCCGTCCCAAGAAACGATAGACTAATTGAAGAGGAAAAAAAAAATAAAAACCGGATAGATGGATAACACGACCTGATGCGCTGGACTGACACACGACCCCCGACAAATTGAGGTCAGTTTTTATTGAGGCTAAATTGAATGTCTATCGTTTGATTAATTTCCTAGATATAGCTAGATTAAACTCAATAATCAATTCGGTTCCATTCGGCTTATACTAGTAGAAGAATGTGCAATATACATGACGTGTTATTATAATATAGTTTTATTTGGCAATAATGCAAAACTTGATAGGAATATTCAGCTCGGTGGTAAGTTTCTCGTGTGTGAGTCTGTTACGGAGGTCACCAACATAATATTATAATTCTAGGTGTTGCTCAGGACTTCGCCCGCGTCAAATGCTTTTCCCGCTGCGTTTTACAACGCTATGTGAAGAAAACTAGCGCCATCTTTAAAAAAAAATAGATAACAGTCTATTATATCCCCTAGAAGCAAATTACCATAATAAAACGTAGCCTATGTTAATAAAGGACATAGTGTGTCAAATTACATCCAAATCCGATCAGCTGCTTCGTCTAACAAACATCCGAACAATTACACATACGCATTTATAATAATATAAATAAAAATAAAATAAGATTTCGTGTCTGAAAAAACTTTTTTTTTTTAGATAAGAGGGAACAAAAGAGACTTTTAAGTCTATACGAGGAGACTCTCAATCAGACGTGTCTTCTACAATATAGATGTCATTATTAATTGACCCAAAAGAACCTTTCTTAGAACCGCACGAAGATAGTGCTAATCATCAATGATTCACACGCCATCTTAGCTCTTAATTCTTAACGACACCTCATTCGCATGCTGCAAACGACATCTTTATTAACGGAAGACGTCTACGAGTTATCAATAAACATTCTGTCGGATGTGGCAATTAAATACGAGCTATTGTCTCTGATTTGTAGTTAATCAACAAGTTATGTCTTTTCCCTAGTTTTGCTTTCAAGGAAGAACTTGCTAAGCGCCACCTATGTCGATAAACAGTGGCAACTAACAAAACTAGATAATCGTAACTTAACATCACACTGCATGCTTTTGTTATGCTGAGATATTAGTTTAGTTCCATAATTATACGGGCTAATGTCCTTCGCTTTAAACACTGCCGTGCTCGCACGTGTTTCACGGCAAAAATAGAAGCAACGGTACCTAGACTGGCTCTCTAATACTTAAAATGTCACCTGAAACAATTCAACATCACGTACTTTTTCGTGAGAAATTTAAATTGCCACAGATAATACAAACTCGATACAAGGATTTCCCGCCGTATACAGGATTCCCCACACCAAAAACCGCTAACTTCACATGGCTTTAATACGATATCTGTTACAAACGAAGGCAAAGTTGCGGTCGCCAACGAGACCAAAATATAGGACACCTGACGATCTATTCATAGTTCACTTTCAAACTAATCGAACACCGCGTAATGTTAGAATTGTGATTGTCGTTTGTAATTTCGGTGAGTTTGGCGAACTTGTGCGAAGCAATACGGTGTAGACAGTTTGTCTGCAGCTTGAATGGTTCGGCTTGACAGTTTGTTCCACTATCCATACAAAATCAATAGAAATGGCATCTTTAGAGTAGCATCTTGTACTGTCAGTGAGGTTAATAGAGATCTCAAAAATCCCTCTTATTTCCTAAGTTCCATTCGGACAGGCAAAGCACCTTCAATTTCTATGGTAGACAAATCTTTGAGGAATGTTTCATTATTTCCATATACATTTTTTTTCAATTAGGTAATTCCTAATACAATACAGAGATGTTTTATATTCCGCCGTGCGAAATCGGTACGGGTCGTTACTACAAAAGCAATTTACATTACATATTGTGTCCAATTACGGAACATAATAGGCCTCGAATTTGGGATCCCCGGTGTTACCGGGTAAAGTCGGGTAGGACGTGACTTCATCAAAATCCTCCCCAATTGTTCCAGAACGTTCCTACTTCATTCTACAATTTATCGTACCTAAAATTTCGAATTTATAGCCTTTAATTCTACTTGGTTAGTTAGCAATGTATTAGCTGTGGGCTGGGAAGAATCCACATGGTTAGATTTACAAGTAAAGCAATAAGGTGAAGTTTTACTATCACCATTTACTTAAGCTGGCGTTTATTGAGTTTAAACAGGATAGCATAATTGTGTCGACTGACGATGGGCAATATCTCGTCAGTCGACAGGAGACAAAGTGCAGTAAATCATTGTCATTTTAGGTTCTGCATGGCGTTACTACTCCTCAAGGACAGGATGGAACTCACTAACAGAGCGACATACACATCTAGTAATTAACCTATCATTTTCAAACTAGTTGAGTCGATTTTACACGCGTGGGGTGATATAACATCATTTACTTTGTTTACGAAATAAATTCGTAGAAACTGAATTACGAGAAACAGCCTGCAACAGACAAGCCCATTGTATTCCCTTAATTGGACTAACAAGGCGCAATATTGTTTTATTCCATCGTTAATTTTAAATATGTATATCTCATTCAATATAAATTAGAATGCTGCTAATTGTCTGTTTACATTAACTAATACCTTTTCTTCTAATTACCGTTATGCTATCTGCAACACAACAGACTTCTTCAAGCATATTGTAGTTTATTTCGCCAATTTTTTTTTTGCAAACATCCACCCTTCCAACTCTAACTGTCTCTGAGAGATATCTTAGCGGTGTGGAGTCAGAGTCATGGATACAACACCAAGCAAAGCATGATAGAAGGACCTAAAAGGCCCAACCTGGGATTTTTTTTCAATTTTATTAGATTGACATTATTAGCTAATAGTATTGGCAAATAATTGGCATGGGCTCATTACCAACAGATCTATACTAATATAATAAAGAGGAAAAGTTTCATTGTTATTTGTAGCTTTGTAGGGGCCTCTGGAATCAATAAATCTATTTTGAAAATTCTTTCACTAGTAGGAAGCTACATTACTCTACTGCTCTACAGGCCTTTTCATTATGAGAACATACTTATCCCAGAAAAATATAATTATGCGGGCATAGCTGAGGGCAGAATTCATTCTGAATATGTACTGCCAACATTAAAGGACATAGAAAAATAATACTATATATAACTTATATAATTTTCTGACTATTTCTGAACTTCATATAATTAAAATCAATGATCCATTAGTTAGGATCTGATGATATCTATACATATTAAAAAAATTTGCATGTAAACTGTTATTTTGATAAATAATTTAGAATGCATTTATAACAATGAACCAGGAAACTCAGGGAATTATATTATCACACACAGTCTAGCATTGTTGGTTCTAAGATCAAGGCAAGTGAGAATATGTCATGTTTTATTTATCACTCTACACAAATACATAAAATATTGTATTCAAATTGAATGCATTTTGTTTCCTCTATAGATGTTTCAGTTATCTTGAAACAATGGTGTATAGGAGGTCTGTTTATAATACTAACTAGTTATTTTTTAACTGAACAATACTTAAAAGGGTATAATTTCTACTCAGCCTTTTTTGGAGAATTCTTGTAACTCTATAAAAACTATAAAATTTTCATATTTTCTAATGTCTATATAAAAAATATTATTTATAATTTATTATTGTTTGGCATTATAGTAGGTTAATATTTTCATAACTAATTATATAGGTATTTTGGACATGGATTCCTATTCTAACACAGACAGCCTTTTTATTTCAGTTAATATTATTAAATTTTGTATATTCTTCGTTGGACACCCCACAACATATTTTAATTCTCACCCTGCTCCACTTGCCACATATATATTTTACTTGAATATAACAAATACTAACAAAAAAAATGCATAACCACTAAATGCCGATTACATTTGTTCTAAGCAATTAGGCAACTTTTACCCTCGCCTCTCTCGCGCAGTGAAAGTGATGACCATAGGCAAGCACCATACAGCCAGAAAAATTTACGCCACCATACAAAACTAGAAAGATCTAGGTCATGCGTTACTAAAGATAAATATCCCAGACAATAATAGAAAGCTTAATACGTTTCATCGTAGTGTTTCGGGAAACAACCATGACCGAGTAATACCTACAAATCAATATAAACAAAATCGATAATCCCGACATGCGACTCACCACACTGGCAGTGTCTTGGCTGTCTAGGGAATACTTGTCCGTGTCCTTCGCCTGGTGTTCGTTTGTAAAATGTTCATATTTACGTGTGGGACTGCTTTTCATTGTTCACGCGATGCCTAAACACTTAGGCTTCGAGAAACATTTTCGCAAACCGCACAGACGACAAGAAACACCAACGAATAATTAACCACTGACGTCTGACTGGCCGACTGACAGATGACACTGACAATTCAGTTTGACAACTAACGGGCTGGGAAGTGGGAATGACGTTAGGGAAGCAACTTTGAGTATACCAAGCAATTTGAAAATCAACTAATTTTATTATTATGAATCATTTTACTGATTTGAAAAAATTGTATTCCAAAGAAAAATGGCACAGTGACAATTTTATTTCTGAAAGTAGTTTTCACTTGGGCGAGTACGTGAGCATGAGCTAGTGTTTATGCATAGATTAGGTCGCACGGTTTCGACACACGTTTTTGTTATTGAAAAAGGTTTTTCAGAGCTAATAGAAATGGTTATCTAATTGTACTATATCATTACTTCAAGTACCTAAGTTTTTTATTATGCGTAGATTTGGGTTCATAGTAAACACAATAAAAATCTTACTGCCAGACTTTACCGTATTTGTAATCTATAGCATTATTTATATTATCTACTAATTGCAATAATATAAACGATTTGGGTATGGTCCCAATGCCCTTGTGCCTTTTTTTGTAATTCGTCAATGGATTCGGATGTAATTTACATTGAATGGTTGATATCGACTTGAAAAGTTAATAGACGATAAAATAGATATAATAGCCGCTATAATGAGCTGTAGAACATTCTCTATGCGGATTTTATCCACGCTATGGCAATACCCAATGACGAGTAATGATATGTGACAAGAGTTTATTTGTCTCTGGTGACGAGTGACGAGTGGTGACGACTGACAACGCTTGACCAAAACAATTTAATTACAATGATCTTTAGAAATATTGATCAATGCTTTTGTAAATTATTAATTACCTAGTACCACGAAAGAGAATGCATTGTAATAGCATAGGTTTTATTCTTCACACATTGATTCGCAACTATTTTGAATTGTAAAATAAGTTAAGAGTAGGGATCTAACACGACTGTATACGTCAATCGTCAATAAATACAAGTGTTTTTGGTTTTTACACCAAATTTCGGAATTCAGATACACTAATCAGTGCAGTTTTTGAATACATTTTTTTTGAGGAAGATGAAAAGGTCATTCAAAATATTAAATATTACTAGTAAACACGCTGGTGCCTATCCGTAGGTAAAGTACCTACTTACATATATAATTCGATAAATGACCCAGAATACAACTTTAACCTTTCGATAAAATATCACATGTGTACAAAATCCGTTTCACTTACTTGGTTAACATGGTCATCCCATATTTGCACTCTAGTGTAATTATTATTGTTTGGAGCACCATTTGTCAAATTTCTACGAAACATCTAAAAAAATCCTTATGTCGTTGATATTCAACACATTCTTTTTAATTCCACGTCACTAACCAGTATTTTTTTTATACAAAACACGAAACCTCTTTGACCTCACAAAAATCACTGACAACAATACGTAACGCAAATAGTAAATCAGAACTGAAGTTAGTTTTCATTGAATAATTTCCCTATCTACGTATAGGCAGAATTATTGTACTTACTTCAAGGCAAAGATAAACACACATACTGCCGCTTATCTATACATTAGTCGGCAACATGGTAGGAGATATAGAATAAAATTTTAGACGCGCCTATTTTTTTTTTCTAAGCAAGTAATTAACGCTTTCCAAGATAGGTATATTTATTAATTAATTAGATTAAATCTAATATTTCCAATCCTAAAGTGCGGCCCTGGCATGCGTTGCTTAGTTAGGTAAGTACCTAAATTTCCTAGGTCCTTGAATTGTAAACGATTCGTAACTTCAGAAGCGTTACTATATTTTTTATTATAAATTTAACAACGGCATTGGCCGACTTAAATAATGAACGTTAGAATAAAAATGTAATTTACAGATAATGTTTATAAAATCGCTGTTGCTTGATGCTGTTAGAAGTAGGTAGGCATGCGATGGTCCAAAACCATTTAATGGTTTTTGACCATTGCATGCCATCTAAAGTCTTAGAATACGCTATTTTTTATGTAGTACAGACCTATCGTCTGCCCTAAGATGATAAGCGCAGTACATTGCCAAATAATTTTGGGGTAATGAATACTAGGTAATGTAAAATATTACTATTGTGTACATACCTATATAAAGACAACGTTTAGTGTAAAAGCCATGACTTATCGCAGACGTTCACACGCAAGGTGGACAAAAAACTTGATAAAAGTCGCAGGAACAGACTGGTTGCAGATCGCCTTCGACAGTTCCGTCTGGAAATCTTTCGGGGAGACCTATGTTCAGCAGTAGAATTTATGTGACTAATGATAAAATAAATATTACAGAAGGTAGATACCTAATTACAGTTTTTAATTTTACCTCATTTTATATAGATGCACAAAGATATTATATCAACAAATCAAAGATCACATCATGATTAATTTCTTTAATCATTAACATATGCGATAAGACTATTTTGGCCGTGAGCCAAGCCTTATTACTCGACTGCGCTGAAAAAATGTATGATTATAATCAACTAAGTATATCTTTTAAGTAATTTTAATTTTTGGTTTGAATATTCAATAAAGAAGTAACCACATCATAAAATTTAGTCTATACCGAATCTTTATAATATTCCTATTGCGCCCAACCCTATAAATATTTTCTTTTTTTAAATAGCTGCTACTGGCTACTCGTAGAGTTAACGAGTAGCCAATTTGTGATTGCCATAATTGCACGTGCAGTATTATCCAAGATTCAAGAAGCTATCGACGAACGACAATCAAAAGACTTAATGATCGCATTAAGGAAGGCCACCCACAGCGAGCTTTTGCAGTTTGCACCGATGCTATCATGCATTTGTATCAAAACAGTAGGTAGTTTAGTTGTCGCCCTTTGTAGCGATGCAGTAGTGTAGCTGTCGCCTTTATATCGATACAGTAGGGTAGATGTCGCCCGTTGTATCGATACAGTAGTGTAACTGTAGCCTTTATGTCGATACAGTGGTTTAGCTGTCGCCCTTTATATCGATACAGAAGCAATGTTATCGCGGGTTTGTATAGCTTCCGACCAGCGTAACAAGTGCGTATCGATATGCGTATTGTATATACTGTACCGATACAAATTCACGATAGTAATCGTAAAAGCAGCAATAAAGAAAACATTGTCGATTTTTCCTTTTCGATTCTTGTATCGAAGTTACGTCGCGCCAGCATTTCAATTGTAGCAATGCAAAATCGTGGACGTGAGCGAAGATAGACTGTCAGCCATCGGTCCACAACCACACAAGTAAAATATTCTATCGATATGAGGTAATGAAATAAAAATACCGTCGATCAGGACGACTTCCTTCAAATCTGAACTAGATTCAAAAGAGATTGATTTCATGAGTGTAAAGGCAACTAGAACTAAAGTAAGTATATGAATCAAATCAAACCATTAGAAACCTAAAGAAAAAATTAAAAACTGTTCTAACATGATTTATTTAAATATTCCCTATATAGTATTAACAGATTTAAGCTTTGAGTGCGTCCTGGAGTCCATAGCCAGGACCTGTGGGCTCTTCTGTGAGGGAGGTCAATCCACCGAGAGGTTCTGCTGCGAATCTGCCACTCCTGAAACAAGACAAGAGGTTAGAGGGTTCAAAATGTAAAAATAAAGGATATTTTATCTATATACTATTATATAAAGCTGAAGAGTTTGTTTGTTTGAATGCGTTAATTTTAGGAACGACTGATATGACTTGAAATTTCTTTTAATGTTCAATAGCCCATTTATTGAGGAAGGCTATAAGCTATATAACATCTCGCTATGACCAATAAGAACAGAATATCAATGAAAAATAGGAAAAATATTCCTTTGAGAGCTTCCATGTGTGCTACGTAAATGGTTAAAGTTATACAGCAATGATATATGGCGGAATTGTTCCTTTTAAAGTTTTAAAAAATATATTATAAAACAAAAGCCTCGCTGCATCTGTTTGTCTGTCCGAACGCGAAAAACTCAAAAACTACCCAAGAGATTTGGATGAAATTTGGTACAGAGATAATTTAAGAACCTGGATACTTCGTATCCCGGGATAGTCTTTCACGCGGGCGGAGTCGCAAGCAAAAGCTAGTTTATTATAACACAAAGTGGGGCACTTTGTTTCCTGCTGCATCTGTTTTGAAATAGAATGCGATAAGCTCAAAAACTTTGCAACACTTTTCGATGACAATTGGTACGGAGATAGGTTGTGACTCTGGGTAGAAGGCTTTCTAGTTAAGGAAAATGCATAGCGGGGCTTGTATCTCTGAAAACTCTTTCACGCGGACGAAGCTGCAACCAAATGTTTCAATATAAACACTATACCTTGGTCCAGGTTTTGGTTTTCGTCCTTCTTGAGCTTCTCAATAATTTCTTTCGTATCTTCTACAGTTAGATCCTCCTGTAAGTAGTAGTTGTAGTTATATTCTTTGCCAAAATTAAGAAAATGGAATTGTTAGTAATATAAAAATGCAGGATAATTATTTAAAATATTTTTGTACTATTAAGAGTCCCATCTCCAAAACAGTATAAGAAGTACTACTTTTAAGGCGATTGAAAAGGGCTTCGGAGTACCACAAATTCAGACTTAGGTCAACATTGACTTAAAGACAACAAAAATACAGTTAAACCATAAATAAATAAAAAGCCCGAAGTGCCTAAGACGGCCCCTATCATAAGATAAATTAACTGTATCAAGTATACAAACTAATCACTTAAATTAAAAGTATTTTCTTGCCTAATTTATAGTTTTTTCTAATTCAATTACTTACGTAGTAATCGTCGTTAACTTGCACCATTGGCGCATTCACGCATGCGCCGAGGCATTCAACCTGGAATCGAAAATTATTTTTTCTTGAATCCAAAAAGGCCTTTTTATTTAATTCAATTATGTACAGAATTTTATGTCTAACAAAATTGCATTTATACATTAAATATATTTTACACATTACTCATTCTCAAGATGTATATTACTAATAGATACTAAATTAAATTCTTTAAGCAAAAAACTAGCATATACATTTAAAATTTCCAAAAAGCCAAAATATTATTAATGGCAGATACTAAATTAAATTCTCTAATAAAAAACTAGCATATGCAATGCTTCTTAAAAAAAATTAAAAGCCAAAATAATTTTAAGTACGGCATCACCAATAGATTTATATTTTAAGTGCTAACCAACCTCTGAAACGGAGAATTTTCCGCAGGGGCTGTTGCCTCCCACTTGGCAGCCCGTTGCCTCTACAATCGCCTTGAGGACAGCGTCAGAGCCTCGCAGCCAGCATGGAGTTGTGGTGCACACTTGAACATGGTATTTACCAATTGGTCGTCTGAAATAATAGTAAGATAAAATACAATTATATCAGAAATTATATTGTATTTATACAACGAAGATTTACTTGATCGGTTTTTGCATTTGTAAATGTGGAATTTTGTTTGACTTCTTAAAGATAGTATAAAAATAGTAATTTAGATGTTTATAGAGAATTATGGAAACAATAATATATTGAAATCACAATATATTTTTGTTAAATAATAGGGCTTCAGAACAAAACTTTCTAATACTGGCTTAGTGTTTAAAAGTAGAATACCATAGCATTGTTTGTCAATAGAGTACAACATTGTGTGACAACTTTTGCCCAAGTGCCAAAATGTATGATGTTGATCTAATGATATAATAATAATAACAAAAAATAACTTGGAATAGTATTTTATTTTAAATATAGTGTTTGATAACATTTGCATTAGTAAAGAAACTTTCTGACAAATATTAATGCCTCTTTCATAACTAAACAACAATTTGTATTCCATAATAGAAACAAAAAATTAGATTACTTTTACACATTTATTTACATTGTTATAAACTCTATATACTTGCCTTTAATACAATCGAATAAATTACTTACCTAATGAACATCGTGTAAAATGTGGCTACTTCATACACCCTCATTCTTGGAAGATTTAGAATTTCGGCAACTTTGTGCATAGCAGAGATGGGGAGCCATCCTCCATTCTGTCTCTGCGCCAGATCTAGCAGGGGAATCATGGCCCCACGCTTATGACCTTCAGGGTATATCGCCAGCAGGGCATCTATCCTCTGGAAATTATGAAAGGCATTATAATTTAGGTGCATATCTAATAAATTTTGCTAAATAGTAGTAGGTTTTCAAATAAAAATGGATTAAGGATATTTAAAATAAAAAATTTAAAAACTATTATATTGAAATTTAATAATATACTTTACATAACACAATATTATGCTTTGCTACTTGTGTTCCATTATAACATTATATGCAATTATGTCAACAATAAATCAGACAACAATTATTAAGTTGCTTTTTAAATTACCCATAATGTTTTATAATCCATATAAATAAAACATTTTAAATATCTGGAACACTAGCAATAAAAATGTATATCAATAAAAATAATTTTAACAAAAAATTAAACCGCCTTCAAAAACCACTCAAAACCAAAAAATAATTTCACATACAAGTATATATTGGATACCAATTTTGGAGTCGGTGCCTAATTAAAATTGCTAGTTAGCTATATTTGTTGCATAGTCCATCTATGAGCTAAATTTCTTTCAAATCAATTAAAAGGAGTAGGTTTGCGTGAACTACAACATACACAGTGAAAGGTGTAATACCAAGCACATGTATGGTGTTTCATCTTTTTATTTCCTCTTTTTTCGAGGCAGGGGGTGTAATACACCCACATTTGACCAGCTATATGTAACAGGGGAAGAATTTGGGTAGTGTACAGTTCACAAATTTAAATATTTCCTTAATAGCTTCCATTTGCTGTGCTGCGGCGATGTGTTTATCTCCGATGACGATCTGACTTGCTGACTTTGTACGCTGGCAACACATTGTTTTCGTATATTCGTTAATGTATTTATCTAGCTTAACTAGCAATTTTAATTAGGCACCGACTCCAAAATTGGTATCCAATATATACTTGTATGTGAAATTATTTTTTGGTTTTGAGTGGTTTTGAAGGCGGTTTAATTTTTGTTAAAATTATTTTTATTTTTGCTTTTTTGTGTTAGTAAAAAATAGACCGTCTCAATGGCATAATTGTGTTTCGCTCACGATACGACTATCGCGCTGAGGAGTTACACTTCTGAGTACCACTGAAAAGGGGAAAAGTTGTGATGCTATATATATATGTATGTAAGAAGTAGATTCAAGTAAACCTAACGCAAAAACACAACTGATATTTTTTGGCTCACAGTACAACTATCGCGCTGTGGTGTTACACTTCTGCCTACCCCTGAAAAGGGGAAAAGGTGTGATGCTACATATATGTATGTATGTAAAAAGTGGAGTCAACTAAACCCAACGCAAGAACACAACTAATGTGTTTCGCACGCAGTACGACTATCGCGATGAAATTATACGCCTCTGTTTACCCCTGACACGGGGAAAAGGTGTGATGCTATAAGATTTATGTAAGAAGTAGATTCGAGGAAACCTAACGCAAAAACACAACTGATATATTTGGCTTACAGTACGACTAGCGCGCTGTGGTGTAACATCTCTGCCTAGCCCTGAAAAGGGGAAAAGGTGTGATGCTATATGTATGTATGTATGTAAGAAGTAGAGTCCACTAAACCCAACACAAAAACACAACTAATGTGTTTCGCACGCAGTACGACTATCGCGCTCAAATGTTACACCTCTGCCTACCCCTGAAAAGGGGAAAAGGTGTGATGATGTATATATATATGTATGTAAGAAGTAGATTCAAGCAAACCTAACGCAAAAACACAACTGATATATTTCGATCATACTATAACTATTGCGCTGTGGTGTTACATCTCTGCCTACCCTAAAAAGGGGAAAAGGTGTGATGCTATATACATATATGTATGTATGTAAGAAGTAGAGTCAATTAAACCCAATCCAAAAACACAACTGATATGTTTCACACACAGTACCGACTATCGCGGCGATGAAATGTTACGCCTCTGCCTACCCCTGACACGGGGAAAAGATGTTACGCTATATGTATAAGTATGTGAGAAGTACAGTCAACCAAACTCAATGCCAAAACATAACTAAATACGTCAAAGGAAAGCTAAATTCGCGATTTCGTTTTCTTGGACGACATAAATATTCTAGTTTTTTTAATTTTAAAACCAAACTACCAAAGCGATCTTGAAAAAAATTTTATGGGACCAATCTGGAGAGAAATTCTTTCGAATAAAAAAAGAATTTTCCAAATCGGTTCATAAATGAGCGAGTTCTGAGGTAACAAACATAGAAAAAAAAAAAAAAAAAAATTCACGTCGAATTGATAACCTCCTCCTTTTTTTGAAGTCGGTTAAAAACTACAAATTATCTAAATCTCAAAGTAAACATGTAACCTCCAAATGATTTTATTGGATTATTTTTTTCTTAATAACATAATAGCGAGAATATTCTTCAATTTGACTATATATGTCACTGTTAATCAAAAATGCAACGTCGAAGAAGAATTTAAATGTATTTTCTAACAAAAACAAATGAAGTACTTGCTTTTTGATTGGCAGGTGAAAACTCGAAGGGGATGCTGGAGTTGTCTTCAGGGGTGTCTCGATGCACGAACAGACTGTCATGCTGCAAGGCTGAGGTGGTTTGCAAACTTCTAGCCGAAACACGCCACTGAAATCACGTATTTTCAATCGCATTGGTTGAAGACTCAAACGTCAAACACTTATTATATAATACCAACTATTTAATAATAATTAATATTTTGACTATCGATGGAAAACAACGTACCAAGCCCTGAACTCCAGTCCTGAGGCTGGACAGCATTGTTTTTATGGTATTTTATTAAATTATTAAAAAATATTGCGAAACACTGTTCGCGAACAGATGCTTTAGCAAACTGCGGGCAACTTCACTCTCCTGTTCAGTTCGGAAACTGGGTAAGTGTTAAACAATAATTTACTTTTATAAATGTTTGCTACCCTGTTACTTGTATAGATGTAACATTTTATTTATATAATACATTATGGAAGAATAAATGAAACAATCTGCTTTAGCCTCTATTCCATGTGAATACTTCATCAAATACATGCAATAAATAGGTAAAACATTTATTTCTAAACGAATTGCGGCTCGTAAGTAACTTCGGAAAGTAAAAAATGCCATTCTATTTTGAATCCTTGATAATAATAATTATAAAGTTCAAACTTGTTTGTGCAGAGAGTGAAGATAAATTTAAATATTGGGTAATTTATTTTTGAAGTTTCATAGTTTTATAGATCGGTTTGTTCAATATTAAGATAAAACCATCTTAATCCATTGAGTAAGTACCACTTACTTCATTATTGTAAGCCAAAGAATAGACACGTCTTAACCATCGTGAAGGACTTACAAATTTTCTCTGAAAACCAAAGCAACGTCTTTTTCTATGCTTTTTTTCGGGATAAAAGTCTTGTTTCTTATAAGTGTTGTCTATATATTTTCTTGTGAAAATCCGTTCAAAAGGCAAACGCGGCGGAGAACTTTGTTTTATAATACTATTATGTAAAGAAGGATACAAATAACTAAATAAATAAAGATGCAAATAGTTGTATAGATAATTTTGCTAAGAGAAAACTAATAGGTACCCAGCTACATTGTAGGAACAGCGAACGTAAAGTTTACGAATTATAAACATAAGCAGAAAATATTTATTTTGGCAATAATTTTGTATGTAGGTACATATAAAAAAAGGTTGTATGTACTAGATATAGATACAATAAATGTATGTATTAGTTTACGCGGTCAGAAGTTGTATGAAACTTACCAACGCGGCTTGAGGCTAAAGTACCTACTAGATATTCGAACCTACCCACATGTATACAATTAATCGTCTCTTAACAACAATTAATATATAAGTATTTTCCATATTAACCTGGAATATTTTGAACATGTCCCATACATATTTGTAAGTTTTTCCTATATTAACTTAATCACACCACGATTGTACGTGTGAAACTTTAAAGATAATTATATCAGTCCTGTATTATATACTGTACCACTGCTGAGCACGGGCCTCCTCTACTACTGAGAAGGATTAGTCCACCACGCTAGTTTAGTATAGATTAGCAGACTACACACATCCTCGAAATTCTTGTACAGAACTCTTCAAAATGGTGCAGGTCTCCTTACGAAGATTTCCTTCAGCGTTAAAGCAAGCGATAATTCACTAAGAAAACCCACATAATTTTAGAAAAGTCAGAGGAACGTGCCCTTGAATTTTAAACGTGCAGACTCGGCAGTACACTCCACTCTCAATTGGGCTTTCGCCGCTTTACTGTAGAACTACCCACATTATTATTATATAATGCAATCATTAGAAAATCATCTAATGAGAGCTTAATATCCTTACGATAAATATGAAAGGTACTCTACCAAGTAGGGACGTGAAGCGGTCTACTTTTCCCTACAATTTATAAGTATAAAATTCCCCACGACTACAATTTTAGATGGTTAATTCATTCTAACAACCTAACGCGACGGCAGCATATAGCATGCAAAAGGCGTTGTCTGGCCGACGCCCTGTGCCTATATTTTGGAAAAAAAAAACAAAAGCAAAATGAATAGACAGCGCGCGATTGGCAAAACAACGACACCGTCGCCATAGCAACTGCCGCACTCCGCCACTGTTGCACCAAAATGTACACAAATTCTGCGAATACTTTCGGAACGATTTAAGAGCGTTGTCTATGGTTTAGGATAGGCTGAATGGAGAGATGTTTGAACATGGAAAAATAAATGTTAGTTGGTATTGGCCAATGACGTATATTATATAGATATAAACGTTCACGTAAACTATATCAACATCTGAACTAAAATGGCAACCAAAACTTCACTGTTATAACTTATTTACTCAACAACAACAACAAATAATATTACTAATTTGACTAATATTTTTTATTCACATCCAGGTTTGCACTTAGACTCGCGTTTTTATTATGAGCGCCACTTCGTACACAACCACAAGTATCAATATTGATACCATGCTAAAATCAGTTTGTATGGATGACAGTTCAATTCAATTGAACACAGTCAATGTTCGGAACGCCAAATCTAATATGTAGTACATATATATCGATGGTATTCGCTGAGTTCAGTTAGGTGTCTATGAATATGCTGGGTGATTTATACCATATTATTAAAAAAATATAAATACTTTCATTATGAAGAATATTGTTTTTTGAGATATAGAACTCAAATTCTTGTATGTAGATATATCTACTCACGTTTAGTATGCAGTATTTTTGTACTAGGTTATTTTGCTATAAAGCAATATATTATCAACAAAACTGCCTGTTTTATTGAAGTACTGGCTTGAGTGTACATTTCGATAGATATTCAGATTCACAAGAACTGAAACAATTGTACTTATTAATAAATAATCTATATAATACGTGTATACAAATATACTAAACATGGATAGCATCTCCAGAAAATTCACTGCACAATAATACTTCTGGTTTATGTTCTATCCAAAATTAATACGAAGACAAGAAGAAACACAGTAGTTTATATTGTTTTACACGTAGTTTTTTATTTATTCATTATTCATAAGTAAATAAATTTCAGTTAAAAAAAAACAATAAGTACAAAATATGGCGGTCTTATCGCTCTAAGTTATTACTTAGAGTCTTACAGACAATCATGGGATGAACATAACAAAAGGAGAAAGAGTTGGCTGTTTAGTGAAATGAATAATAACTTAGGTGAAAAAAAAAAACTGATAACTAATAATACATAATATATCGCATATATGCATATACTTACCAATAAAGGCAAATTATTGTACGTATACTCAAGTTATATTCCAAACAGGGTTGGCAGATTTACAACTAACGTACCAACGCTTCATAGGTCATCATGTGACAGTGAGACAAACGAGCTTGCCGTTCGCCTGATGGTAAGCGATACGACCGTCCATAAACAGTAGAAACACGATCTAACATTTTGAATTAGAAAGCATTGTTTCTTATTTCATTGCGCTCGCAATCTTGAGACATGAGGTGTTAAGTCTAATTATGTCCAGATGTCCAATAGTTACACTGACTACAATGTCCTCCAAACCGGAATACAACAGTGACTACACACCGCTGCTTGGTAGCAGAAATAGACATTGCCGTGGTACCTATCCAGGCGGACTCTCACATATGAGAGACCTACCACCAGTAAGATGTTATCCAAACAAAAAAAAATATAAACAGCTCGATCTAAAATTTAAGTACTTATATCGACATAAATTAATGATATGTCTTTATAATTTAAGTCGTTACTTACAGTTACACTAAACCCTGATGACATCACATAAACGCATAAAGCAAGTATTTTAGGGCCGCTGATGATTTTATTACTAGTAATTTCACTTATGGAATCTGGATTAATTATGAAATGGGCGTGGTTAAGTTTTAAAATGCATGATCCTGTAATTTTATATAATTGAATCCAATATGGGTATTTTAACGATGTCGAATTATGCAATAAAGAGCATGATTACTCTGATAAAACATTCAATTGTATTTCTTCTCTACAATATTTAATATAAGACGAATATAAATATGTATTAAAATTGGTTATTGCAATAATAATTTATAATTTTGGAATATCTTAACTACACGACATAATAATAAGCGTAGTATTCGCGGGCGCAAGACAAACCGACCATTCTAGTTCTGAGAACGTCTGTAGGTCAAATGTTCGACATTATTTCTAGAAGCCCATAAAAAGCTAAAGGTTGGCTCGTCCCTAAATCTAAGTTATGGCATCAGACTGAGCGAAGGTTAAATGAACATTATTAATGTATTATTCTCAAAATTTGTATAAATTCAAATAACATCGCATATTCTAAGTATCATTCAGAATTGATTCCAAAAATATTTCTTTTATAACGCAATGAAGTAACGAACAAATAGCCTTTAAACAGTAGCTTTATTCGTTTTTACTAAGCTCTACATGGCATGAACTGTGCTTGATTTTCGCGTACCTAAAACTATGCTCAATGACTAATAAATGTTTCGGACAACTAAATAGTGATTACATGTCAATCATTATTAGCCTTATGTAAACCTCTGTAACCAAATTTGTATATCACAGTGACTTATTTGTTTAATATTAGTTTTAAGTACCTTTGTTGTAAATCTTATGGGGGAGGGGATTCCGTAACAAAGAGCGGAATCTCGCACCTCCCCGCTTCATCCTACGTGATAATCACTACCTCATGACTTAGATCTTGTGAAAAATAATATGTAAAATTCGTGAACTAATTAAAAAAAAAATGATTACATAGTACTATAGTCTATTATGTTAAATATGTCGGGACATCATCATCAGTGTGTTTATGCCGTCTTTGCATAGTATGTCAGATCGTCGTGGGCAATGCGAGGAATAAAACAAAGTATACACTGGATGTATAATTTAATTACAATCATCACGCTTCTAGTTGAGCAAAACAATATCAGAGCGGCTCGTTCAGGGCGCCAGTTCATGTACTTCCACCAAACCATAAGTACAATTAATACAATTCTCTATGTAATTTTTGTATTTTTTTTGCACCTTGTTATAAATGTAATATAATGTATATGTTTATGTGCGTCTCAGTATATTGTGCGAATAAAATTGTCTTTCTTACAATAAATAATAATGTACATCTCACAATACAATTACTTTATCGTCGTGTTAATCTTAAACTCTCGCCATATTATTTTTTAAAGACATTCCATATTCAAATTAACATTAAAACCAAACATCATAACGTATAGAAGTTACAACTCAGTATGAATCCTCTTTGTAGTAAGTCGACGATGCACACGATTAAGATACTAACAACTAGAAAAAACTATTCGACAATCGTACGGTACCGATGCATTGATTGAGTTCAACATATTATTAAAAATGTTACCCAAGTAAATGGAAATAATATGGCCATTAATCGCCTCGTGAAACATAAGTGGGAAAATCTTGGACCTTAGTCTTTGCTATATTAGCTAGTATGTATAAACGAATCAATACTATTCTAATTCTGAAGTGTTTGAAAGCGCCACGTCAGGAACTACTAACTTGATTTTGAGTTTTATACTAACAGGAAACTAAATTACTCCTGAATGCTATAGGCTACTTTTATCCTTAAAAAACTTTTTCACGCAGTGGAGCTGCAAGTGAAACCCATAAACCTACATTCACATTCAATACCTAGTCAGAACAGACCTAACTCTACATTCGGACACTAGATTTGACTAGTGAGTGTTACGAACTAGGCCCTGTAACATCCACGCTTGTAACAATATTTGCGGAACACACAAACATTTTTCGGTGCGAAATCGAATTCGCAAACTTCGTTTCACAGCATCAGTGTTGTACCACAGCTCTGTCTATTTTACTTTACCAAACCTTCCTCTTTTTTCACTTGTATCCCACTCCGATCTGGGGTTGACGCTACAATTTTCAAGCCATATCAGTTATAGCTATAATAGTTTAGTAATATACACAGTTACTTTCGGATCATAAGATTGTCTACTTTCTTTGGATTACTTTAAATTTACTGAACTATTTTTAAACATATATACTTAACGCAATGAATACAAAAGTACACTAATATCATCCGATCGACATCAGCAATATGGCATTGTTGGGTTCCAATTTCTTTTACATTGTCGTTTAGAAACGGACGGGCAGTTGGTCCGTATTTAATTCCTTATCAATGGTGCCACTGCGGGTCCGTTATTTAATTTTTGAACGAATGGACTATGCCGCTCTGCCGCCAACCGTGACCGATTACTTTGGTATTCGTTTATAAATATTCGTGTTACTTTGAATATTGGTGTTATAAGCAAATGAGCGTGCGGTGTGGTAGACCGAGGAGTCTAAGACATTCTCGCTTTTCTTTAAAATATAAATTAATTTCAGTAGATTTCCCAGTTTTGAGAGTTGAGTAGGATTCCGTTGAGATCTTTTGCTCACAACTGAGTTCCTCAGAAAGATCATAGATGAATAGTTATACTAGTTTTCCAGTGGTCGCAATTTAACTCTCGAATTCAATATACTTGTAACACATATTACAGTATTTTTATATATATCTATTTTATGAAGTTTTATCATACCAAATGCACTGTCAAAGAGTCCGTTTTTCTTCAAGCATTAAAATATACATTATATTTAAAGATTTGAATAATTAGGAAAACTGAATTTATTCTTAGGCTTTCAATAGTTAACAAGATCATGAAAGAAAGCATTTATCAGTAGGTAATGTGTGCGAGATCTAAAGAATGTCACCCTACCAATTATTTGATTGCCTATTTTTTTATTTTGGTGTCGTGCGTTATATACATAAAGTACGCTACGTCCTTATAGTTATTAAGATTATTTTTTTAATTCCTGCAAAAAATTTCGGTCGCCTTGTTTATTCAAAAACCCTTTTATTCCTTGGCTCAAAACTTATAGCGACTCTACGATTTTGATATTGTTCTACCAGAAATTTGGTAACTAAGACTTGCATATTACGCGACGCCTTGATAGCCTATATTATAAGTAAACACTATCGTATCCCTAATCGTTGATATCTCATCCCACAGACCGTCCTGAGCCGAGGTTCATTACTTAGTGGTTTGCCCTCAGCATGGTCCCTTACTTTCAAGGGTTTTTTTTCTCATTATTTGTTTAGAGGCTTTGAGTCTCTTAGGAGACTATGCCATCCCCATAGTAAAAGAAACAATAGTACAAATCATTTTAAATTAAATACAACTTAGTAAATAAAGGACAGCTGCGTCAGATTGAGGCTCTGAGAGAATACTCTGGAAGATGCCAATGTCCTTAAAGTTTTTATGAGTTTTTCTCAGAGCCTCTAGGGTTCCGAGCGTCTAAAGCGCTCACCCAAAAGTCTGGTGTGTTGTATAAACCGGCCCCTGTCAGGCTTACTAAAGTATACAAAAATAAAAAAAATAAAAAACAAAAATGTATGACTAACAAAACATGGAAATCCTATGGACCGCTACACTTGTCCACTCCGCTGTAGACGCCATGGTTCGCCGTAGGACTGGTGAGCGCCGGCAGTAGCACTGTACACTAACAAATCGTAGTGCAGCAAGTGTAGGTCGTAATGCACTGCTGTAAGCATCCATCGCAACAACCGCCTTAGGTCAGGTCGTATAACTAAACTACACATATAAATTAGCAAACATCAGGATAGTAGAGTTTTAAAACAATAGTTAATATAACATTGTTTCCTGTATTCGCTACCTTAACTCATCAAGACCATTAGTGTCCGTTTCATATAACGAATTAATAAAAAGCATTCGTTTAAGTTTTTCGAAATCAACGTCCGATTTATTTTTTACTCGCGAGCTCTGAGCGTTCTTCGCACACGCGATAAATCCATTTACGGATGGAATCCACACGTGGTAAGTATAAAATAATCATTAACGTAAGTAGTACCAAATTACTGCCCACAGAAAAGTGGCAAATTGATTTTTTTATACATTTAACCAAGAATGTTGGAGTCACGATTTGCTTACGCCAGTTCCAAGAATCGTTCATAGATGGCGCTAGTCAATTTGATTCGGTTTTGTTGCGAATTAAACCAGCAGGTGAATTGCAGTTGATTGTCGCAAAAGAGGTGTGAACGTGGCAAATTGACTTTATTTACATTTTTTAAAGTGTGTATTGTGTCTTGCTTTAGTAAAGTTTGCGAAAGGAATTGGTCTGGTCTTGTGAATACATGTCATCTCTCGGATATTTATTATATCATTATACTCTGTTGTTCGTTTACAGACAGTCACTTATTTTTTTTATAGGACAAGGCAAGCCATCTAAATAGCATTCTACTTAATGGTAGTGAAGTGATTGTCTCTATACCTATTACGTACCTACATATATCCAGAGTAATTGTGAGAACATGGTTGACTTCAAAGATTATTACTGATTACGAACTATTCAATACTGTACAGCAACACCTTTACACTTTAATAGTCTATTCTACGTTTCCAATTACGTTAACATCATCGGCCCCGCAACGTTTAATAACGCCAATTTTTTTCTCAATAATCAACACGTCTAATCACGTCTATCGCATATCTACACTCTCTAGCATTACGTCAGCATACGTCGTAACACGTAAGTATCAGAACGTAGACGTTGGTCACATAGTCTCTGACTAAGGCGTCGCCAAACTTATTAAATTCAACACTAAAACTTCAACACTCGACAAATTACCAAACAGTTCAACAAAAGAAGCTTCGTTGGTCTAATTAGTTGGCTATTGCGTCCGTGATCTAGATCATATCGGCGTGAATAGCTGATGGGCTCCGATATGGGGTGATTGTGGGCCTTTGTCATGGTAAAAAGGCTTGCCTTCGTTAGCAGAGAGACTTTTCTAGAAATAGATAATACGATTTTAGGATTCCTCGGTGGAGTTTACTAGCATTATATACGTATGGTGGCTTGTGAACAGTATTTTGGATTTTTTTTACTTATCGGTTAATGCTAGACTATCGTTTTGCTAGTGGTATATAATAATATCAGCCCTGTATTATATACTGTCCCACTGTTGGGCACGGGCCTCCCCTACGACTGACGGATTAGGCCTTAGTCCACCACGCTGGCCTAGTGCGGATTGGTAGACTTCATATACCCTCGAAATTCCAGTGGTAGGTAGATGGTGAATTGCTAGTGGTAGAATATATTTTATATCCGCACGGATAGCAACAACTGTATATAATGTGTTAAACCCGCGATAGTGGTCCATGTAAATGTGTCGCGTTCCGGGTGTCTGTGCAGGTATATCCCGTTCCAACTGGCCAGCATAATTGTGTCGACTGCCGAGGGATAACCATCACTTACAAGTCAACATTTTATTGGACATTACTCCACTTACGTGCAGTGGGGTCCATTTACCGTGCCCATTTAAAAAATAATGTTTCATATTTACAGAAAAATCTATGTACGAAGCAAGCACAGTACATCAATAAGTCGAAGTGACTGATGGTGGCCATTATGCTATTCTACTTGACGGAACATTATAAAAGTATAGTTAAGCAATATGTAGAGCGTATGTTTAAATTATTTTTCAATTATAATATAAATTATTTTACGGAACACACGACTTAGACATATTGACGCGTTTTCGTCTTTTCAATTGGTTTGTATTCAACTTTAACTCTAGATTATGAATGGAATGTTATCCCATTATGTGTTTTTTGCGAAAGTATCAAGATTAATAGTATCGATAACATTTTTTACCGTTATATGTACATAACGACTTTTTTATTTTTCATTTGTAATTAGATTAGTTTTTACGTATAGGCATTCGTATTTAATAAAACGTTTACGTTCCCCAAAAATAGATGGCGCTACTCGTACGAGGAATTATCTCGGTATATTAAACAAAGAAAAAGTACGTATTACGTTCAGCGGAAGTAAAAGGCGGTTTAGGATGGAAAATAGAAATAATAATTTACAGTCACATTCAATTAAACTAGCATAATAGAACGCGTCACGGTTATTACGTGGTTTAGGTAATATTCCCGAAAACGTAACATTTTCAAAAGTGCGAATTAAATGGCTATATAATTACTCACGTATCTAGTCGGGAGTCGAACTGTGGACAATGGCGCGATGGCGCGAGCTCTTCGCTTTAACGGTTGTAAGATCCGATTGTCATTACACAGTGGGTTTTTTACCGACGTTCCTCATCGCAAAAAGTTTTGATTTGACCGCTCTACTGTGTCGCACTGTTGGAGTGTTTTGAATTGGCCAGTTGTGTATAAATGCGAATTTGATAAACGTGACTATAGAGTATAGACAATGTTTTGGTTATGATAAAGGTAATGTTCCATAAGTTAATGGAGTAATATAGAAGCCACTTGTCTCAATTAAAGTTTGTTAGACGAAAGTAATCAATTTTAAGCAGTAAACAAAATAAACATAACTGTAAATGTCCAAAAAAAACCTTCACGATTTAAAAAGAACATCAACTTGTGGATGTTTTCAAAAACTTAACGCATGCACATGACAATTACAATATGCCTACACAACGACACTACCACGTATAACTTAGTAGTGTACGCATTTCTTTAATCTTGGATTATTTTGTAAATTCCCAGGCCAGTTCACAACAATCCCACAGCGAGCAAGGCGCCACGCGAGCGCGACAAGTGTTAAATTGGAGTTGGGACGAAATAAAAAAGAAATAGAAAACATTGCGCTAGAAACAGACGTACAAAAAACGTGGACAAATTGTTGCCCACGTCGGCGATTGGAGCTCACTTTCTAACTTCTGCCGTCGCTAATCCATCTAAGGGATTCTAGCTCGTTCTCATTAGGGTAGATGCGAAATAGTGCTTATTTACAAGTTAATCAATTGCTAGACAATATAACTGTTTGAATAAGATTAAGGTGTTCATAAGTTGCTGTGCCAACGTTAATTTTTTTATACGCGCACAGCAACCGCTGTACATGATGGTAAGTGGAGTGGGGTCCGATAGAATGTCACCTTACGAGAGATGGTTACCCCTCGGCAGTCAACGCAATTATGCCGGCCTATTGGAACTAAATGTACACAGGCTGATCCTGGGACGCGCCACACTGACGTGGGCCGCTATGGGTTTTAGCACCTTGTGTACGGTGGTCGCTATCCAGGCGGATATAAAATATATCCACCAGCAAAACCATTTCGCAGACGTATCATCACCATCATACATGAAGTCCACTGCTGAACTAAACCGCTAAAGATTCCCAGACGGACCGACAACGATCGACTTATGTATTGTATCAACTATTATGGTTTTTACTTTAGCTGCTAGTTTTACTTTTACAGTTTAGAAATTAACTACCTAAATATTTCAATGTAAAATTTGAAAAAAATGCATCGTGTGTTGAAGTTCGCATTTTCCAAATTTTGCTGCTAATGCTAACACCTATGGGTTTCATGTTCTCTTCATCTTCCAAATAGACTTTTTATAAATTATTTATTCTATTGTAAAGCCCTTTCAAGAGGATACCCTGCAGTGTTTAAAAAAACGTATCAAGGCTGGCTTGCACAACAGCTTCCTAAACAAATTTAGCGCTAAACACATTTAAAACGTGCTGTCACTATCATTTTTTGAAGAGTTGAAGTTCTTGACAATAGTTATTCCTAGAGAGCATAGTGTTACTATTTCGAACTATCCGATAACCGATGATTGTTGTGATAAATAGTTTTTAGGAGAAATATGGTGTTGTTGGAAGACTACAATGGTGTGTTAGGTAAGCAAGCTAAAAAGTGGG
Source organism: Manduca sexta (assembly GCF_014839805.1). Classification (NCBI taxonomy): domain Eukaryota; kingdom Metazoa; phylum Arthropoda; class Insecta; order Lepidoptera; family Sphingidae; genus Manduca; species Manduca sexta. The sequence goes on from NC_051129.1 coordinate 2,299,680, forward strand.
CGGTATGGAGGCAATAACTAATTTAGTCTGGAATTACAAAGATTCGTATTGATAATTTGATATCACTCTCATGGACAACGTCAATTAATATTGCTTATGATTTATTGAATAAATATGAAAGGGTAATCGTCTGAGAATTGATTTGAAATAAAAATGCCAGTTTAACATTTTTTATATAGGGTAATTTTGTCATTGCGTTAATAAATGAAACGATATACTTGCTTTTTTGTAAACAATACTGCCATAAGGTATTCTAACTATAGGTGCAAAATAAAAAAAAATAAGTTTACAAAAAAAATAATATTAATAAAAAGTAATTTTAATTTTACATGCTCTATGCTACTCTAAGAGTATTTGTCAGAGCGGCACCATCACACTTGCAATCAAAAATACACTGACACACACCATTTTCGCACTAAACTACAAAATTATAAAAAAAAGGATAGAAAAGTAAAACCGCGATTTTGGCGAATATATTTGTTATTAATTGATGATTTTTGGTACAATTCTAGTAGAGGTACAAATAAATATGTGGTTTTATTTAATAAAGCAATTTCAAAATGACCTATATACGACTAAATGACGACGAGCTAGTTCCCCGCCTGATAGACTACGATAATCTATAAAAAATAGCAACATCAGCCAAAATTACGAAATACTTACAAAGCCTAACCCTACACACGTCATCCTACGACCTTATACTCCCATAATTCCAGGAAGTATCAAAGGAAATGACAAACAGAAAGACAAAAGAATCCAAATAAATTAATTGTCAAGCCAAAAACATAATTAAGCCATAAAGAGAGCGATCCCGTCGGGCGTCGCCAATTATGTAACATACAAAAAGTATAAACACGGACCGACAAATCGTATGGTCGGTTGTAAATCGTAATTGTTTCAAAACAACAAAAACTTACCTGTTAGGGTTGGCTTCTTATTCTTAGGACACGGGATGCGAGATACAAGATAACATGAAAGCTATAAAATTGAATCGTTTTTTCTTCGAGTGGATTTAATCTCATAAAAACATAATGCAAGAAAACGTAAAAATAATTTTTAAACAAATAAGGATATAAAAATTGTGCATTATGTGTTTATATTATGACTCAGATCAGGAAAAACGAATTGTTAATTGTTGTTGATTTTTTATTTAGTTTGTTAACTAATGGTGACTTTTAGTTAAAACATAGCTACAGAAACTAATAAAATATTGATATTACAAGTATTTGTTCAGCTTTGTTGCATATACAAACAAACACCAATTACACATACTCAATGCTATTAGTGCCATGCAAAAATAATTATCAAGAAAAAGTGCCTTAGTCCAGAAACACCTTCATATCAAATAAGGAAATTTTTTCCATATAAGAATCGCACCATAACAAAATTTTCGCTGGCTCGGACATTATTACTTTTAGTTTGCAATATTTAATAACAACTAACAAGACATTTAAACATAATCATCGCTCTGGCAACCCTGTAAACAAACAGAGCGCGCATGAATGGGACGCAGCGAAACCACCGGGAAAACGATAAAAAGGAAGCTCTATATTCGTGAAATGATTAAAAAAGAATCACTGGGAAATAAAAGAAAAATAAAAGGAAAGATCCGAGGCAAGAGTTCGCGGCACGTACCGTCTCCTTTTAAAAAGAAAACTATTATAACCGGAGCGTCAATGAAAAACGGGCCCCGCCGGCCGCGTTACCGTAATCGAGGTATTATTTTTATTTTTGTTTTTTCTTCCGTCGTATTATTATTTTATTCGTTTTTATCATGAACCGTCGCATGTAGGTCAGGCGATCTTTTTGGTTTTACATTGAAGGTCGGCCGGCGGCTTTGGTCGTTTTGTGACGTACACTGATACGTTGAACTCGGTTGTTGTGGCCCTTCAGCGGTGCCACTTTGATTTCTACCGCGCCGTATGTGGCCCGTCTTAGATACGTGGGAAAGTGGGGCAACGTACCTTTAGGTATATAGGTATTGTTATCTGTGTAGTGTTTGTGATAAATAAAATAAAATTTAAAAACGGTTATAATTACCAGGAAGGAGTTATATAACACCAATAATCGGTTTTTGATTTTAAGATCTCGCGAATTATGATATCAAGTTTTGAGCATTAATTAAAAAAATATTTTTAATTAATGCTCAAAACTTGCATTATTAGCAAGGAAAATTCATAAATACTTTAGCAAACTAAACAAATAGTTGCATTAAAAATGATGGGGATAATGTCTTCTTGAAGGATGTCGAAGACCGGTCAAGGTTGAAACGATTATGTGAGGTAACAAACCCAAGCACTAACCCAGAATAATACCACTCTAAAACGAAAAATCAGGTAGTCAGAACTGTGCCTAAATGTGCAGAAAAATACTATTGCTCATTTATTTCGATAATTCTAACCAAATGTGCTTAACTGGATTGAAAATTATTGGACCTGAATTGAGAACAATTTTTTTATCTATTATAAGCCTAGATTATGAAGTAAGTCAATTTATCAAGCCGAGATTTCATCATAACATAGTTAGACAAGAATAAAAATATTATTGTTACTTCAAGGCGTTGCACAGATGCTATCGCCTCGTTGACAAGAAACAACACCATGACGAAAGTGGCACTTGTTAAAAGTAAAAACAACATTTTTTTACTGGGAATTCTGCGAATTCACCTTTCGGAAATATATATATTATTTATCAGGAGGTCGCTGGATGTGGACCGCTTTTTGCGAAATTTTTGGGGTATAAGATATTTTTTTTAATTAATATCTAACTCGAAGCTACAGGGAGTGAAAGACAGTGATGACAGCTTGCTTGTCGCCAATTCCCGTCATCCCTACTGCTTCCAGGGAAAAGTTAAAGTACACGACACTGGAGATCAAGACAAGTGATAGTGCGTTTGTCATTCGTATTCTTAAAGATCTCTTGTCTAAGTGTTGGAACCAATAGCGTTCGCTAACTTGCCATGGAATGCTTACTTCGCTGTGTTTACTCGCATATTTATTGTGCAGTTGCAATATAACTTATGAGTGTTTTGTCAGTATTATTGCGATAAAATAATTTAATAACATCGAATGGGGAAGAATAATCATCTTTCACCAATCAATGTTCTCATGAGCGTCACTTTTTGTGCAGAGGAGTCGATCTAGCGTGTCTGTGTAAAAAATGGTTTAATATTATAATTATCGGCAAGAAAGTCTAATTTATCTATCTTCTATCTTATCTTATATATTCTTCTTTCATCTGCCCTTGTACCATTCCAAAGCATGCTCTACGTTACATCTTATTTTAGGCATATTGCAAGATGGATTTAAGAAAATTTTGACTACACTGTCTTATATCCAAACACCGGACAAATATGTGAGAAAATCCAATACTTCCCGAACTGGGAATGGAACCCAAGACCACCCGGTCCAGTTATTAAACGTAACTAAACCAAACACGCAACAAGTGTAGCCTTTCAAGTTCATGAACATAATACTGTAGGAACGTAAACAAACATCAAGAAGCTCGTAATTACGAACACATATTTACTTGAAACGGTCCATAAAAATCTTGGAATCACTAATATTTTGTACGGCGATGTTTAAGGCAATTAGGTTAAAAAGTAGGTTTTAGGTGTTATGTATGTGTTGGGTATACTTTTGAAAATGACTGTAGGTACTTATAATACAAATATCAGCCCTGAATTATATATTGTTGCATTATCGCGCACGGTCCGCCTTTACTACTGAGAGGGATTAGGCCTTAGTCCACCACGCTGGTGTAGTACGGATTTGTAGACATCACACACTTAAAATTCCTATAGAGAACTTCTAAGGTATGCAGGTTCCTCACGAAGTTTTCCTTCACTGTTTAAGCAAGCGATAATTCGCAACGAATACACACATAATTCTAGAAAAATCAGAGGTGTGTGCGCTTGGGGTTTGAACTTGCGGACATTCGTCTGGGCAGTCCGTTCCACACCCAACTAGGCTTTCGCCGCTCTTCTGTTAATCAGTTATCGGATATATGTTTGCGCATTGTGAAAATTTTAAAATGCAACTTTTTGTATACTACCTACTCGTACGCTGTTGACAATCTTTATAAGCGATGTCACTTACTCCAAAAACTCAATTGTCCAGAACCTTCTATTGTTAATATTTCATTAAACTACCTAAAAAAGAGCTCAATAGGTATACTATATAACAATATGATATATTTTTAATAGCGTTACTTTTAATTACTTGTTTAAGTTTCCAAATCGAAGGTCTTCTTTGTTTTATTATATAATCGATTTATAATAATCGACCAAGAATTATTGAAAATCCATGTGCCTTTTACATTATTTTTGTTTATTTTATTTGGATTAAACCTGTACCTATTTTAATGAATAGAACTGCTTTTTTATCATGGCACGGCAAAGTGGCCTCACTGCACCTGATGGTAAGTGAAGAGAAGTCCAAAAACATTTCGACAACCAAGAGATAAACATTCCCGGACGGTCAATATGGATATGCTGGCCTGTTCAATTGCTTTATCACGCTCCGCTTGAAGGAACCTGGGTTGTAGGAAGGAACTTCTCTACGTTCCTTAAATCATCGCCTTTTGCATGACTCTTAGCGATATTTGCAACACTGTTAGCAATAATTCATCAAAATTAGTTCAGCATATGCCGGTTATTAGTCAGATTAGCGTGTTTCCTCCATTAGAATGCAGAACAAACTGCACGATCGTAAGTACAACATAAAATCAAGCAAAGGACTTAGCTACGAGTTTCTTAACACATTTAGTCATCGGTTCCGAGTAAAAAAGTAAAAATAACTTTGACCAGACTCCGCATCTCAGTCTCAAGGCCAAATCCTGGCTCCTGCGAAGAGGGACAGAGATAGGAAAACCAGTTTGCGGGAAAAGGACGCACGATTCTGGTGTCTTCGTCCTTTGAAAAGGGAAAGTGGTAGTTGTAGCGTTGGTGAGAGTGAGATGAAAAAATGTCCGAAGGGCAGAGGGAGAGGGCGGGAGGGCCGCCCGCGAGAGGGACAGGGATGCACGGACCGGTTAAATTTGAAGGGCTCGCGGCCGCGGCGAGCTGCGGATGAGCGCTTGCGAGATGATTTTATTTATGATTGTATGTACCGATTTAAGATTTTTGTAAAAAAAAACATTACTACTACTAGTTCCACAACTGGTTTCCTACTATGTTGTGTAAAAGTTGAAACTTATTTTTACGTTAACCACAAACTTTGCAAAACTTTTCCCGCCAAAGTAAAGTTTTTAAAAAGAGAATACTATTATTTTTGGATATATCATAACAGTTTCACGAAAGCCATTAATACAGTAAAGACATGAACTAAAAAAAAAATTATAAAGTAATTTTGTAGAGACTTTGAGGTGTTACCTATAAATACTCGTTAACTAATGACTCCATATTTCCCGCGAAGGAGTCCAGATTAAGTTTCGAACATAGTCTATGCAGGCCTGTCGCGGATTAAAGTGTGGGAACAAACTTTTCTGTTAACCATTAGAATGCATCATATGTGAACTCTTACTTGGAACTTGTCTGATATGGCAATAGGCTCGCTCCTAATCACAATCATTCGGTGAAAAACACTTGGCGAACAGTGAATGCTTTGGTTACGCCTCTGTCTGTCCCATCGGGAATAAGGCGTGATATGTCTGTAAGCGTTCAAATGTTTTATTTTCTTTAAAAGTGTTAATGACATTTAACGGGACTAAATGTGGTTGTAACATGATTAAAGTGTTATTTTGTTTTCCTCAAAAACCTTTTATTCGTACTAAACACGTCTTGGTCATTTTTTTCTAGAGGTTGCTTTATTGTATCTGACATCATAGTTTGTGACATATTTCTGTTTTAACTGGGTTTAATTATTTTTTATTATAGAACAGGAAAGTGAGTTCACTGCACCTGTTTTTAAGTGAAGGACAAGGAAAATGTTGACCAGCAATGTTGTATTCCTTGATAATCGTTATAATTATGCCGGTTTGTTTAATGGATATATTGTTACTTATACTTTTTTCGACGGCATTTTCATTTCGCGGCGCTCAACTGGCCGATTCGTCGATATCTTTCGAGCCTTCAATAACTACATTGTATTGAAATTCATATCAATAAAGATGTAATTAAGAATGTAACTAATAAAATATCGAAACAAACATACTACTAACTAGTAATAATTAATATTACACCAAAAGTAAATAAGAAAGAAAGTGAGTAAGAAATCGTTATACTTGCGTTTGAGAACATCTTTTGAAATGTGTACACACTTAATTACTCAGGTTATGGAAAACAAAAAGTATGAATTATGTTCGTTGACTATGATACAAAGTTGCAGCCTGCACGGTAGCGTGTAATCAACATTGTAATCCGTTGAATGATCAAGTTTCAAATAGATACCAGTTAAAATCATGTTCAATGGTAATTACAATTTTTAAGATTTTTTTATTAGCTGTGCTCGCGGCTTCGTTCTCGGCTCGGTTTATGCCTAATATAAAAAATATAATTTGTGATCTTTCTTCAGGATCAAAAATTCGTAGCAAATTTCATCCGAAACGGTCTAGTTCTGTAACAGTGTAGATAAAGTTACTGACGCATGAACTATAACTTTATTATGGACTTCAATTCCTAATGTTAATATTTAAGAGCTCTTAATATTCCTAATATAAATTAATAAGTAATTCCTAGATTGTTACGTAGCAAAATTATTATATTGTAAGGACCCTTCGCCACGGTTAAATTTGTATTTACCTTCCTTGTATGTTGAAGTTCTAGAAAACCCCACTGATATTAAAGACTTAATAAAACAGATTTTATTCAGTGTTATTTCGTTTCTTGATGGAGCTGATGTTTTTAAGAGTTGATATAAAATTGTGTTATAGAAACGAAACCTAATAGAGTTCTATTGTTAATTTACTTAAAGTTATATTTTAATTAATGTTATAGTGTAAACATATTTCACAGCAAGATTTCATGTATTTTAAAGATGTACATACGAATTTTACACGCATTTATTGTATTATTTTAAGTTATTATGCAAAAACTATGATGTATAGGAAAACATTTTTTTGAAATAGAAACATTTAAAAATCTTTAACAATTTTTATCATGATTCCATCAAGGATAACGCCATCCACAATTATGGATGGTATTACGAAAATATATTCGATAATTCAGAAAAATATTCTTTCACCACTCACTCATTCAAATTAATTACTCGATATCAAACTGTACCACCCGCAGTTTTGAATGTTGGCAGCACGTTAATACTTGGAATCAGCGCCGCAGCAGCCCTGCATCAGGCATCGGCTGATTCGCGGGAACGGGTCAACTCGGCTCAAGGTCAGGGGAAGATGGACTGCGAAGTTGAGGATACGCCTTCGGATATATATTTTTGTTTTAAAGCTGTAAGAGACTCGAGATCTGCTGAATTTGTGACGGTTGGTAGCACTGCGATTGATTCCAAATTCAATTTTTATTGTTTAATTTTTTATATCATAATTTGAGATATTACAGATTCGAAACGAATATTATATTGTATTTTTTTATTTTAATTTCTTGATAATTGCCTTTATGCTTGTAAATGTCAAGTTTCTAGTATTAAGAATTATAATACCTATTATTTTTTAAAATATTCATGTGAGGTCATATTTAAAAATTAAAAGAATTTTATGAGATATTTTAATGACAGGTAATTTGATAATAATTTTACTTACATTTGAGAGAAATAAATAAATTGGCATCCTTACGAAACTATATCCAATAATGACAATTTCATTGATCATACGAATGTCATATTTAAATGATTACCTACAGTGTAGTTATTTTTTGCCTTATTCTTGCCATAGACAATTCTTCATGACACGCAATACCACTTAGAATATAACGTAGAAAAAAAAATTTTTTTTAAAAATTTGCATATCTAAGGCAGTCTCCATAGTGCATTGTGTCCTCTGTTCCCAAGTCAACATTTACCAATAAGTATTTGTGTCCGCGCGCGCATACACACGTATCCCTGCCACATGTGTGTGCGTGCGTCGTACACACCGCGCAAGAATGCAACGCGTTGTTGACACAGCCAGCTTCGATATTCCTTTATTTATTGCTATAAAAACCCTTTAACACGTGTACAGCGGAAATTTACCCTTTTAAGCCAGATAATAAAGTAGATTTTATAATATTATGTGAGAGTTTTAAGATCTTTCAAACTTACAGCTTCTCGCAAAGACTGTCAAGCAATTTTGACAATTATTGTGTTGCGCTAAAGATAACTTTTAGAATGATCGAGTGATGGACATGTGTTCTAAAGCGCATTGATTAGAAAAAGGTATATTTAAATAAGGATTTATGCGTTGCGTCTGGTCTTTTGGCGAGATTCGTGGATAAAGATTGTTTTTTGTTAAAAAAAACGAGATTTCGCCAATAGATTAGGCGTTTTGGGACCTAAAGTTGGAGAGGGGAGTCTGGTTAATTATCGCGCTAGGCCCTCATTAATAAAGTTTATGACAGGTAACAATTTAAAAGAGGTTGGATTTTTTTCTTTTTTTTTCTGAATTAAAAGAGCCGATGACATCTGACCTGTTCAGTTAACCCTTCAAATGGTGATGGTTTTTCTACATTATGGACTCAATATTTGATTCGATACGACTTGAGCCAGCGGGAGACGTGAATTATAAAGGGCTTTGGGTATTTAAAAGCTGACTGTACTAACTTATGTGTGTGTAACTAACTCTTCCAGACCTTTTCCTATATACCATTATTTGCATACAGGAATTTTGATTTTATAACTCTGATTCCAAGTCAAGCAATCCTTTATCTTCTTCGATAGAAACCAATATTAGTTCAATAAATCCTGCATAAGTTGAGTGTCCTTCGAAACCCATAATATTTTATGTTGTAAAAAAATGTAGGCTCTACACTGGATGTGCAGCGAGATTCCTTAGCCGCATAAAAAGTAACAAGTTGTTATAACAGTATCCTAGTTCGATACGTGATCGAGGTATAAATACAGACAAACCAGTCGTGGGCAGACATCCTGTTAATTAATGATGGACGCTATTGGACAGCTGTGTTTTTATTTTTAAAACACTTTTTTTATATGATTGTGAATGGTATTTGACAGTTACTTTTGTTATTATACAGGTCTTTGATTGGTATACAGTATATGTGAATGTATTGATTGCTGAGCTGATCTTTTTCTGAATTTTTCAAATCGAAAACTACTAATAAAGAACCAGTTTGAGGATAATAGAAGCAAGGTCTAAATGACTAGTACAAGATTGTTCATTATAAGATTTTTTTTGTCGTAGGACAGCCCCAGCGTAATGACCATGTTATACCTATACCCACAGAGATTCTTAATAGATGACCGAGACCTTCTGAGTCCTGAGTCACTAAGTCTTTAATATCGAAGATTTCGAAGATATTGACCACCATACGTTCTAAAGAAATCAGCTTTAGAAGTCTCTTTTATGAGTGGAGTTTAAAATGCAATGCATTATATGTTTAGCTCGTTCTAACTCTGTATTAACCTAATTCAAACAATCATTAGTTGACCATGTTAATCTATCTCTAACGAAATCGAAAGTCGAAACTAAAAAACACTTTCATTAAAGCTTTCCCACAGAAGGATCGCCACAAACCTGTTCTGATGCATCGGGCAACACCAAAAAAAAGCATTATATTAATTTGGGATACCCACAAAAAACGAAGATAGCCGCACGAGAAAAAAGTTAATGGCCAGAAAAAAGAAAAAAGGTTTCATAACAAAAAGTAAAAAAAGAAAAAAATAAAAAAGAAAGGGTTCGGTGTATACAGGTTGATTCGTAAGGTTGTATCTCATTTTACAGTGACAGCTCGCGGGTTTGTTTGTCACAGTCTTTTTGATTATTTAGCATGTATTTTGTAAAATTATATTTTTTTTAAAAATCATCGTGTTATGCCTACGTCTGTATAAAAATGCTTAAAGGTTATATAAATGATTTACTATATTTTATTTTGTTGTAAAACATGTTTTTAGCGTCACCACATACTTTTGCAGGTAATGCATGACTCTTTTTTTTTAAACCTACTGAATACAAAAAAAATGTACTAAATTATTAAAAATTTATAACTTATACCCAAAGTATACACTGACAGATTATTATCAAAATGACGTATATAGATGTTTATTTTACAAAAAACAATCTCTGATTTATTCTCGTGCAGTATCGGAGCTCGGCGAATTGATTAATTTCTATATACTGGTGATTAATTGTTTTAATTTGCATATTATATTACTAATATTTATGATATCAACTCAGTCTCTGTATTACTATTGACATTTATTTGCATACATAAATATCTAGATGCCCTATAGATTAGTGTAGAATGCATTCTAGCTAGTCACGATGTAACAATAATAAGTATATTGAGAAATTCGCTATCGGAAAAATACATTTCAAATACCGCCATTTGTTATGGAAATATTGAATCATTAGAAATGTTGGTATATGCCAAGAGATGGCGTTGCTCTTCTTGAAAAGGTTGAGATTCTATTTTTAAAAATATTTAAACGATAGCAGTTTTTTTAGATATTGTTATATTTTTACTTACTAATTAACAAAGGATTATAAACAACGTTGGTGTGCTTATAAGAACTAGGAATATATAAATGTCAACGATCAAGAATTAACTCAAAGAATTAATATATCAAGTTAATCGTACAATAACCGTATTGTTTGGATACTTATTGTTTTTTAAACGTGCGTGTGATTGAAAGTTGTATGAACTATTTATACGAAACAAGTGCTGGGACATTTTTTATTTTTTTAACACATGTGACGGGGATTTTATATATCCTGCACGTAATGCGTTGGTTTGATGACGTATTTAATGTGACATTTATTTATGTGGCATGCACTTAGTTATATTGCTATTAGTTCCTGTATTCTTTCTTTTTTTTTAAATGTATGGGAAATTAAAACGTTGCCTTAATATTCATAGTGTGACTATGGAGGTCAATTTGATTCACTTTTATAATATATATTTTGGAAACACTTGGGGTCCATTATGTTTGGGAACCGAGCTAACTTGTTTCACTTTTATAAAATTTTAATTTTGTAAACTAGGAGTCCAAAATGTTTGCGAACAAGATAACTTGCACGTGTGGTATCCTGATCATAATACAATATCGATTTGACTAACCACCGCCAATAATTCAGAATAAAAAGTTGTAGTTTAGATTTGCTCGCAATGTTCATTATTATATATCCAACTTTAAATAAATTGATATTGAACTATTAGAAGGATGTATTTTTCATGTAAGTATACTGCAAAGATTTTATCTTATATCCTCTTGACTTAGGTAAAGTCTTTGCCAAAAAGCTGGGCATATCTATAAACGTTTCCATATCAATTTTTTTAAATCTGTTTATTATTTAAATTACATGTTTCTTAACATACTACCTGCCATGTAAAAACGTTTCTACTATGTATCATTCCAAGCCATTTTTAATTGAGACGTTTTATTTTATCTATTAAAAAATCTGTATTTTAATTATCATCAAAAAAATATATCATTAGCGTAAAAAAGAGTATAAAAGAAACACGCTGTATATCACGGTTGACATAATATATTTTGGAGTCAACTTCGAAGAGGTCACAAATTCCTCGTGTGTCCATTTATTAAATGCAGCCTCATTATTTGGATAAAAGATGTTAGATTCTAAAATAAATGGTTTCCCTTTCGTATGAAAACAAAACTAGATATCTTCTAATTGTAGATTTCAAAACTAGACTCTACTATAATAAACAAAGTCATGAGTCAAAAAGAGCGCGCGTCATGTTGCGCGTCAATAACTACAGCAAATAACTGAACATAATCGACATCAATAAGCCTTGGTACAATATCAAAGTAAATCCTTGAACTTTAATAAAATTTGTATTGAAACTTTTTAATAATTATTAATGATAGGATTATGCATGGCTGACATCACCTGCATCTGCATTTATGTTGTATATTAAAAATACCTTATTTTAAAATATGATGTAATATTGAGTCATAAGGTATAGTTTGTAATATAAACTCTCTTCATAACAAATAGAAGCAAAAGTTTGTGAACATGTATGGGTGTTTATTAGAAGTAAATAAATACTTTTAAGTGAATTTTGAAAATATTTGAACTCGCTTCTTAACAAATAAAAGCAAAAGTTTGTGAACGTGTTTGGGTGTTTATTAGAAATTAATAAATACTTCTGAGTGAATTTTGAAAATATTTGGCACACAATAAATGCAATTGAGATCTATTCGTAATATAGACCAATCTTTATCTCACAAAGTTACATAGAGGAAGCTTTTATTATAAATGAATTAACTAATATAACATCATATCTATACATATTATAAAACTATAACATTTTATTTGGTGTATTTAATGGTGTATATAGATTTACCCGGTCATTAGGAAATATTTTTTTGTATATTGTAATAAGTTCCTATAGTTATGTATCGTTACTGTTGTAAAATCTTATCAGCTCTAGTATAAACTTCTGTGGTTTGATAGATGCTATTATTGTGTAATTATTGTATTTTTGTGTAAACAATAAATTAAAAAAAAACAAAGTTCCCAAAAGCTGTCTGTATGTGATCGATTTTCTCAAAATCTACTGAACGAATTTTTATGAAATTTGATATGGAGATAGTTTAAGATCCTGGGAAGGTTATAGGCTACTTTATATCCCGGGAAAATATATAGCGGGATTTTTATCCCAAAAAACTCCTTCACGCTCGCAAAGCCGCGAGCAAAAGCTAGTTTCAAATGAATTGTTATATATATGTGTTTTCTTATGTTGGGTTTTTGCGGGGGGTCAGCTATTTGATACGTAGTTTGCTCTCCTAACACAGAGGGAGTTTTGTCCAGAGAAAACGTTATAATGCAGGCAGACTCGCGAAGCAATATGAGGCTTTAGTTGTTTTTGCATCACGGAACAGAACATGTGATAAAAAAAGGCGTGCCCTAGATGCACGTTATTACATAACAATAGACATCGATTATATAATATCATTCCTGTATTGTATACTGTCCCACTGCTGGGCACGGGCCTCCTCTACTACTGAGAGGGGTTAGATCTTAGTCCACCACGCTGTCCTAGTGCGGATTGGAGGACTTCAAACACCCTTAAAATTCCCATGGAGAATTACTCAGGTACGCAGGTTTCCTACCGATGTTTTCCTTCAACGTTAAAGCAAGCATAATTCACAAATAATAGAATAGAGGTGTGTGTCCTTGGGTTTCGAACCTGCGGATATTCGTCTCGGCATTAGCAAGTATATTATTAATATTAGTAAATAAACACATACTGATCACCGACAGGTGAGAGACCAACACAATCTAGGCATTTTTATACATTAAATTCATCGTCACTTACCAGTTAATATCAGGTAATGTAGTACCTAATCAACTTAAAGTTCAATCGTAATGAATTCTTTTTTCAGAACGTAAAGGTTTACAATTCAAAAATATTTCTATATATGATATACATCTATACTTCTGAGTCTATAATGATAAGGGTGGGCCGAAGTTATCCGAAGATGGGCGAGCGCGCCCGATCGGCTAGCGCTAACAGGTGCTCAATCCATCTTGTGACGGCCGGACGCTCTGCGGATTACATGTCTTGATCCTTGAATTATGTGTAATATTTTTATAAAATAGTTTTGTGTACCTCGATTGACATAATAGGTTAGATAGATTTGGAAATAGTTACAAATAAATATGTTTTAAGATAGATTTTGCATTTAGTTTTATTTAAATATATGGTCTGGAGACAGTGAATCTGAAAAATGAAAAGGAATGTAATTTTATGACAAAATTATTTACATATAGAGCTAATATTGTGTTTAATATTTATATAATATTAGAGAAAATGTAAAATTTAAATGAAATGATTTATTTGAATCTGTAAAATGTTATACATTATTTAGATTCCGTCAATATTAACTTTACCGCCAGTTCAGAAAGCAGTTTTCACAAGAGAAGAACGGGTAAGAAACTCTGGTGTTGCTCTTTTCAATCAGTTTAGGGTAAAGACTACAGTACATGATAAAGTGAGAAGAGAAAAAAAAAGTTTAGTTTAAAAAATTTCATTTATAAATAAATACTTTCATATCCCCAAAATCATTTATCATGACTATTATCAAAAGTCCATTGCCAGCAAATAGAACACAGCCGAAATTGAATGTCAATAGATTCTCACAAACTTCCAAATTACATCAAATATTAAAGTATTAAAAAGTATCAAGATTACTCGGTCAGCGTGTATATCTCAGGTGGATGCTGCACGTTGGAAGGGTTAATAAAGAATGTCGGTTTTTATACTCGCATCCGTGGATGACGTATTTATTAATACAACATGCCATATAACGCTATGTACGTATATGTACGTTTACAAGGCGTTGGTCCTTCGAGCCGGATTGAGGTAAATTAACCTCAAATTATAGGATCGTTTTATAAGATCTCTAGGGGTTTGTTTTATTACATATTACAGATGTATCATTTTGTTATACTATTAAAGCTTTGTTATCAATGCGCATTTATAAATAGCTTGGTTATGATGCCTTCCAGAGCTCAATTTAAATACTTCCAGATATTTTTGCCCCAGAAAAGGACCTTACTGAGGACCCGCCACCTAGCGAGTTACGATGGTCTACTCTGACCAATGATGCGCTGCGTAATAACCTAAAGGTAACACAGGTTCAATTCCGTTCGGTGCACCAAATCGATCGAATTGAGTAGCGCGACGAATGCGCAAGCGCAGTCGGCTGTGACGTCACGGACGTGGACCCATTGTTTTCATCTAACGGACCTTCAACAACTTGGCTTAATTACTTTACTGGTGAGTTTTGACAAGAGTTAGGACAGATGATAAAGTGTTAATTTAACTATTTTCATATCTTTAATTGATTTCCACAAGGTAGAATGTTACTTCATTTACTTTAACCGTCGTATCCTACGTATATCATAAATGCGAAAGTTTGTGAGGATGGACGTATGTATGTTTGTTCCTCTTTCATGAAAAAAGTACTGAACAGATTTGGATGAAACTTTACAGTAATATTCGTTACACATCAGAATAAAACATTGGCTACAATTTATAATTATTATGTGTAATTTGGTCATAATATAACGATACAAATCAAGTCAAGTAAGTCGGAAAAAAAATTAACCACGAAAACTCCTTCACGCCGGGGAAGCCGCGAGCAAAAGCTAGTATTTGCTTATTACATAATAACAAGGTTAAGTCGCTGATGGTGACCACCACGATACCGTGGTATCAGTAGTAGCACCACCTAGAACCCGTAATAAAGTTCTATCTACCACTGCATTGCGCTCGTCATCCTGGGATATTGGGTGTAATTCATAATGCCTAGTTTATTTTTTTTTTATTTATTTGTTTAATAGCTCACCAACAGTTAATACATTAAAGGCACAATTAAAAATAAAATCTTATGGATGAGTCTATTCACTAATTACAGGTATGAAACAGTTTTAGGTTATAGCATATCTTAACAGATGGTTCATATTTTAGCTTTTTAGCGTTAAGAGTCCACCGCCGAACATAGGCCACCTTACGAGTCTAGTCACTTATTACAGTTGTGAAACAGTATTTAGTTAAAGCACACCCGAACAGACAAGTAATATTTTAGATTTCCTGCCTTTAGGAGTCCACTGCTGAACATAGGCCTCATAAAGATTTCCAGACCAACCTGTTAGAAGCGGACTCAATGGGTTTCTGTGATGTTTACGAGATCGTCTGTCCACCTTGTAGGCCAACTAGGCCAGCGTAGTGGACTAAGGCCTAATCCCTCAGTAGTAGAGCAGGCCCGTGGCCAGCAGTGGGACAGTATATACAGGGCTGATATTGTATTTTTTTATTATACATTTATAAACTACTAGACCCTTTTAGCTTCATAGTTTATTAAAAAAAAATTGCATCTTAATTCATCGAAACAGACCCTTAACGCAAACCCACACCTATAGTATCCAAAATTTAAAACTTGTTACAAACGTAACGCGCCGACAAAAAATACACATTTGATGGACTCTAGTTTATCTTACAACTGGGAAAATGCTCTAAAAAAATAACGTGCGCCAAGGAAAATATTCGTAAATGAAAAAACAGCAGACCGACCCGCTCCAGCCGTAGGGTTGCCAATGTTACATTTTTGCTATTATTGGTGTAGTGGTAAAAGTTGAAGGATTCTCAAATCCAAGTCGGGTAATGTTCGTAGTTTTGATACCTACGACTTCCCTGAGATTGGATCCTCTTGGGGGGTTAAGGGTTTCGTTAACCCGTTTATTACTGGATAGGATACTTCATCAGGATTTGATTCAATGGAAGCGACGTGTCTTCAGGACTAACTAGCTGATTAATGATTTTGATAAGACCTCCAAAATAAAACAAGTTTTCGGATTTTATCGTGGTAAGTATTTATATCTATATAAATTTCAAACAGCTAAAACACCAAGTGCTAAAAAATTAAAAACGTTGTATAATTGTAAAATGTAGGTAGATATTGTAACTTCGACTTTGCGGATGAACAACATCTCAGTCCCCCCCGTGACCATGAAGGCTGCAAAGTCTTCGAAACGTCGGGAGAAAACTAAAATTATTAAAACCGCGATAAAATCCGAAAAATAGTTTAATTTCAATATATAATTTGCAAAGGATTTGCAGCTTTCATAGGCGGACTTAGTCCGCCCCGTGACCATGTTTTATCTAAATAATTATGAATGCAAAAAGCTAATGCTTTCGGTCTAATGACCGTTCCACAAATGGGACTAAGGCTAAAGAAGATGTCAATGGGTATTTAAATGGTACATTTTGAGTCAAGACAGGTGAATTCATAAGTTTACTGCCTCGGTGGCGTAGTTGTACTGCATGCGCAATACGGCAGCGCTCTGAGGTCCTGGACTTGATTCCCGGGTCGGGGAAAGTGTTATTTGGGTATTTCTGCTCAGTATCAGCCTCGAGTCTGAAATTTGTGCCCGATTGGCTTGCCCCCTATCACATCATGGGACGGAACACACTTGGCGAAAAGTGGATGCCTTGGTTGCGCCTCTGCATACCCCTTCGAGGATAAATGCATGATGTTGTGTGTGTGTTCATAAGTTACTTTTCATATTGGTGTCCATCGCGTAATATGTATGCTATCTACACAGCACGGAACTAGAATTTGCTTTTAAAACAGTTACTTATCAATTTGAAATGTATTTGAAAGTAACTTACGTAAATATATATTACGAATCTGTTACTTTTTTTTGCGTTCATCAAGCGTATTAAACGTTATGAAACTTTCACAGTCATATTTAATACTTGTTCATCAGTAATTGTAGTGTTTATCTTTCATACATAATAAAAAATGCCAAAAATGTTGAACTATTGAAATAAAACTATTTTACGGATTTTATTGCAGTTTTATATAATTTTCTTTCGACGTTTCGAAGACTGCAAAATGTAGGTAGATATTGTAACTGACTTTTCGGACGATCAACACCTCAGTCCCTCCGTGATCATAATGGCTGCAAAGTCTTTGAAACATCGGAAGAAAATGATAACAAAAAAACCGCAATAAAATTCGGAAAATATAGTTTTATTTCAATGTCTAACATTCGCGTAAACATAAGGAATTATTATAGTTAATTATGTCAACAGCGTAATCTTTACAGAGGTCTATAGAAGACCAATGTGAATTCGCATATTTTCAGATAATTTCAAGGAATGGAATATTTTTTTTTACAGACACGGTAAAGTGACCTCACTGCACCTTATGGTAAGTGGAGTTGGGTCCAGATTGTATCGAGTGATGAGAGACGATTTCCCCTCGCCAATCTACACAATTATGCCGGCCTGTTTGAAACCTGGCTGATACTGGAACGCGAAACACCTACCTGTGCCACTCTAACTGGTTTAATACCTTGTGTACTATGGTCGAAATTATTTTTTCTAATAAGCTATTAGCATTAAAAACTTATTCGCAATTAACACCTTAAGGAAATTAAACACCATCGGACATAGGGACATTTTAAATAAAAATTATATAAAATTGCGTGCCAACCCTAACTGTCGCTAAGGGTGATTTCTGTCTAAACGTCGCGCGTAGAGCCAGCCGCGACACGACAGCAGAGGGCAGTTCCGAATAAAACATGCACCGGTGTATAATTAGATTTACCACTAATATAATTGGACGTGATCATACCATTTTGGAATACAATTTAAATCTTGAGTTTTTAAAGCGAAACTTCTTTAGAATCGTTGTGATTTGAAACTCGATGAAACGAAAATACGTTACGATATTTGAAAAAGGAACATCGTTCAACCAGCCTGCATGTGAAGCCACGAAGAAAAAAAAACCAGCCTGTATTACTACATTTTGTACCCTTTTATTCTTTTGATA
Organism: Manduca sexta; assembly: GCF_014839805.1. Lineage (NCBI taxonomy): Eukaryota > Metazoa > Arthropoda > Insecta > Lepidoptera > Sphingidae > Manduca > Manduca sexta. The sequence continues at coordinate 2,318,102 of NC_051129.1, forward strand.
ATTTTAACCTCACTAATAATTTAATTTACTAGTATGTTTTAGTATCATGCAATAATAATAAACCTTACATTTATCTTAATACTCCTGATACTATATATCCATTTCAATCTCTCGTAGGCCATTTTTCAAAAGTTTTTTTTTTTTTTAAGAACAGAAAACAAGGCGGGATCCTGATATTATTTGCCATCCCGTGCCATAGACCCATACCATAAGTCTAAGTAGTGTACCACGGATTTTTTTCTATTGCTGCAGAGCATCAGATTTTATACATTGTCCTAGTTTGAAGGTCGTCTAAGTGCTCGTTTCGTAATTCGCTTAAACTGTAGACCCTTGCAGAAAACGTTGTGGTGAGCATGATGGTATTGGGTTTAGGGTCTTTTAGTACAGAAACATCACCTTGGCAAATAATTTCTGACAGTTTTTGGTTGGTACAAACGATGATTGTAATTGGTTGCTCGCCTAATAACACTACGATGGCCTAAACAATAACATATTGAACTTGTAAATATAAAACACTAAAAGGCACTGTTCAGTTTAGAGATCAGCTTTTAATAGTTATACCCAGTACCGGGGTAGAGTGGCTATAACTACATATAGTTACTATATATAGCTCTTAATAGAGTTTAATTGAACAATGTTGCATACTGTTGCTTGAAGGCAATAATTAACGAATCGGTGGTATTCCAAATTGTGAGTACATCGATGGATGATTTTTTAGCTAAGTTTCCTTGTATTTCACGGCAACAAGTTAGCATTTGTACAACGCCTTAGTGTACCTTAGCGAATGAAAAACTCCACGGAAACATTCGAAACTTGATTCGCCATAATACCTATAAATTCATATAAGTGATTGTGATATTTAAAACAGAGGCTTAATTTCCCAACCCGCGCCCGCCGTGTAGGCAGTGGCGGGGGTGCGCGGCGCGCGGTGCGCACACGCTCTTGTTATTCTTCGCTTAGCGAGCCCAATATTTTCTGAGGGCCTAAAACAACATAGACTGGGGGGATTTTTCAGGCTGTTTTTATATCGCGACGTTCCCCGCTTCATTTGTCGGAGCTATTATCTTTGTAATCTCGTTTCTATGTACGTAGCTGAGTACGTTGTTGCCAACCTAAAAATTGGATTATTTTTTTTCGCCGTGTACACTTCTGATGGTAATTTCAAGTGCCTTTTTTTCGTGATAACGTGATCTTGTTATACGGTTCTTTTATTGGCGTTTTTGCTATTAAAATTCTGTGTAAGTTAGACGTCATCTTTGACAGTTACATTGAGTAGGTATCTACAGTATTTGTTGCTCATTGTGTTAAAATTTATGATTAGTCGAAATCCGCTATGTTTTTAAAACGTTACGAATGGGCAAAAAGCTATGGCCCGGAACACTCTGAATGCCATCCGAAATCGAGTCACAAAAAACGAAGAAAAGTCGGTAGAAAATTTAAAACTGCGAATTGTTCACGCTCTTACCGATATTTTTACAAAAACCAAAACAAAACACTGTCAAAATCCGTTGATCATAAAAAATCGATTAATGGCGTTAATGAACGATAAATCTAGACTTTCCATTGGGGATTTTAAAAATCGATTTTCGCGTCCACGCGCCTTACAGATCGATTCACCGCGCGTGCCCTGTCACGCACGGTCCGCCGCAGCCGATTCGATCCTCACTCGATTTGATATCGATTCACAATTTTTTTATCATTGATAGTTTTTTCTCTTTTTGTGGAAGGCGCGAGGTTTTTTGGCTCGCGTCTCGCTTGTCTCGGAGCGATCTCTTTGGTAATTTTGTTTTTTTATAAATTTCCTATTGTTGGCCACGGTGGACAGAGCGGGCGCTTGTTTTTCGAGATTTGTATGGACCGTTGCTTCTTAATGGTTGAATTAAACGTTTGTCGTCGACCGTTAGGGCACCTTTTTGTACTGTAATAATTTAGGTTTTTTAGGAAATTAACTTCGATTCTTTGGATCGGATGGATACTTTAATTATGGCTTTGAATTTCAATCTAACGGCTCTTTGGTAATTTAGTGGCTTAATGCATTGGGATTCGCATTGAAGTTATTTTACACATAGTAAAGCGTAACCATAGAAATAATATAATCGTCATAATTTGTTGGTAGGATATATTTTATATCCGCTCGGATATCGACCGCCGTACACAAGGTGTTAAAACCCGCCATAGTGACCGACATAAGTTTGTCGCGTTCCGGGATCAGCTTGTGTATATCCTTCAACAGGCCGGCAAAATTGTGTCGACTGCCAAGGGATAATCCACTTACCATCAGTAGGCTCACATTGCAATGCCCGTATAAAAAAATATCATATTAGCTTCCTTAAATTTCATCATAGCTACAACCGCCATCAATAGCCGCCATATTTAAACTGGTACCATAGCGTGTTCTCTAACATTTCCAAATGACCTGTCTTCAAGATTAAAAAACTAAATTCGTAAACAGAAATTGTCAGTAGCCGATGCGTGGTTATAGTTCGCGTGACGGTAATAACTGACCGACTCCCGCGACAGGTGCGCTGCCCCGGGCCAATTGTCTTCTCACAACATTATAACACAAATATCCTCACGCCTTTCACCCTCAAAGGTAGGCAGAGGCGCAATTAGTACATCGTTTTCGCTATGTTTACTGCACCATGGTACAGATAAGCCTATCGTTGTTGTCAGAAATACCAGACTTTAGGCTGATAGATAGAAGAACTCAATATCATTGCCTGATACAGGATTCGAACTAGAGACTTCAAAGCTGAGGTTGTGCCACGCCTGTAATATAATGACGCCACTAACGCAGTCACGTGTCTCTTCTTTTTAGAAGGGTAAGCAGAGACTTGTCTTTAGTAATTTTATATCCATTTATAATTTTAAAGCTTATACTATCGGACATAAATTATCTAATGTTTTAGATTTGGAAAATTAGCTCGTTTAATGCCTGGCCTGGAATCGAACTCCGATTCTCGCGGTTTACAACATAATTACTCTACAGATCAAAGGCGATTGCAATATTATTGTGTTAAAATATCTTATTTTAAAAACAACTTATATAACCGATATTTAAAATTAAGTGGCGGAATAAATTTTGTTTAGAGTTTTTTCTCTAAAAGATTTCAATAAGATTACGATATAGATTTGAAGACTTGTTAAATTATAAAATTAAAAATCAGTCAGTGCGCGTTGAATTTGCTTCCTTTGTATATAATAATATCAGCCCTGTATTATATACTGTCCCACTGCTGGGCACGGGCCTCCTCTACTACAGAGAGGGATTAGGCCCTAGTCCACCACGCTGACCTAGTGCGGATTGGTAGACTTCACACATCCTCGAAATTCCTATAGAGAACTTCTCAGATGTGCAGGTTTCCTAACGATGTTTTCCTTCACCGTTAAAGCGAACGATAATTCACAAAGAATACACACATGATTTTAGAAAAGTCAGAAGTCTGTGCCCTTGGGATTTGAACCTGCGGACATTCGTGTTGGCAGTCCGTTCCACACCCAACTAGGCTATCGCCGCTTTTTTAAATCTGCCTGTATATATGTAGTCGCAGCGAATATTTATTTATTTATTAAATGATCAGGAACATGCCACATTAATATAAGTATTAGATGGCTGGGCACGTCCTGCCACAGATTACCATACATGTACTTTTCATCTAAAATAAAACCTTTTTACGGATTTTATCGCGGTTTTTTATATTATAATTTTCTCCCAACATTTCAAAGACTAACTGTAGGTAGATATTGTCTCTTTGACTTTTCGGACGATCTCAGATCACTACCTCAGCGACCATGAAGGCTGCAAAGTCTTCAAAACGTAAGGAGAAAATTATAATATAAAATCGGCTATAAAATCCGAAAAATAGTTTTATTTTAATCTTTAACATTCGCGTAAACGTAAGAAATCATTATACATTACATCTCTTAGGTGTCGACAACAGCACCCTATCGGGTCCAAAATATCCTGTGATTCAAACTAGAACTAAATTAAGTCTCATAAAAATTCTCATTCAAATCGATAAGATGATTTCGATGATTAGCGTCAACAAAAAAATCATTCAAAAATATCATCTAAATTATTGTTGATACAAGCCCAAATTGCCAATTTTGCCATTATTTTCCGTTTGATTTTTTAAAATGATTATTTTATACAAACCTTGTCCTATAATAATAAGGAACACAAAAAAACGGAATCGGTCAAGCGTCAAGCCGTTCTCAAGTGATGCTCATACATAAATGTAGCAACTGATTTTTATCTATATACCTATATATAACAAGCTACATTTTTCATTACTTTTAACTTAAATATTGGCACTTACTTCCGCATTTATATAAGCATGGATATGACCATGTTAAAAATAGAACACGAGAAAGGTGTAAAAACCTCACAAATACTTTCATAAATATCCCAAATGTTAGTTAACGATAACGCGTTAATCAGCGTTTAACCTTAATCTTTCGATCCTGAATGTTTCTTTTTCTAACTGTACGTAAACGTCCACGTTAATGTCATAATTAGACATGTTGCGAGTAACTTTCGGTGGCCAGAGTGCGGTTAGTGCACGATTGCGGACGTATTATGGTAAAGGCGAGGCAATGTTGAATGATTTCTTATATTTACGCGAATGTTAGATATTAAAGGGAAACTATTTTGCGGATTTTATCGCGATTTATATTATAATTTTCGCCCAAAAATGGGGAATGGTAATGTAGTTTAAAAATAAATGTTTGGTATTTTGATATATAACAAATATGATTTTGAATTTGGAATTATGATTTTTCAGGAAAATAATATGTCACCCAATTTATATAGCCGATTAATAAAACGGTTCTTACTTCGATGCATTTTTGTCTCATGAACATGATTTCTATGGAATTGAACTTCAGAAGGTTTAATATATAGGAAATATATACTCTAACACATACATTGCGAGTTCCAAGAAGTTCGTGAGTTCTTAACTTTGCCGCACCATTAAGCTGATAGTTTGCCGGCACACGTGTTACTACTTCTAATATTGGGTCCTGAAGAAATTAGACTAACCGTCATAATAATGGCGACTCCTAACTACACAACGTTTACATTTTACTGGGACTACAATCCACTTACTATCATATGCAATATATATTTAAAAAAGAATAGGAAACACGTAACCTAGTAATTTTTTTATTCGACAAAAAGAATTGGCTGAGTCACTCCTGTGTGGTATGTTAGGCCCCTATAACATCAATTGATAAGGCGAAACCTTCGCAAAATATACGCTACACTCATTGCGTCCTCTGTTTAACCCAATTGTAAAGGCGTTCAGTGGCGAAAGGCGACATTTTCTGAAAGGTAACCTGACATAATATAATATAATATGCATAAATGCGGTTTGCAAATCGTTCTAATGATAATTAGATTCTACATAAAGTAAACATAAAGTGAAGCCGTCAGGAATCGAGTTACATCGACTGTCCAATCATGTACTAATTTTGATTATAAATAAATATTGTCATAAATATGCCAATAGATGGTGTTGTATAAAAACTATAAATAATTGAATGGCGATGGCAAGATTCGCTTACCAATATACTTAAGTTTTCAAATTCAAGAAAATAAATGTCTTTCTCACCGATATGTAAGTTTTATTTTAATACATTGCTGGATATTTTGGGGACGTTGAACATCGACCCTTCGCTACTAAAGGTATCTACTAGTAACACCCTACCAACTCTACGTAGAAAGACAAAATTGAAACAGATTTTTATATCATTTAATGATCAGAATAACACCTCGCGTATGTACTCATCACGTTTTTTAGAAAGGCTGTCATTAATTCATTAGATTGATTGGGCGTCTTAAACGTTGCACTGAATTACTTTGTGATGAGGTTTTTTTACGTTACAGTCTAGATGTTCTGATAGCTCGTTAGTTAATTCTATTTTTTACCTATCAACTGACAAGTTACAAGTGTTTTCATTGCGGATTCATGGGTTTTTTTTGGGGTGGGGGTTATGTTATATGTGAACTAGAATCAGATCCGGCCTAGAGGGAATATAACAAAAGGAAATATAATAAGGTCCACGCAGACGCTGTTGAACAAGATGGCGTCAACGATGTTTATATATTTTGTTTTCTACTATAAATAGTAATAATACCAGCCTTGAATTATAATATACTGTTCCACTCTTGGGCACGGGCTTTCTCTACGACTGAGGGAGTAGGCCTTAATCCACCATGCTGACCTAGTGCGGATCGGTAGACTTTACACACCCTCAAAGCCCTGTAGAGAATTTCTCAGGGTTCCTCAAGATGTTTTCCTTCCCCGTTAAAGCAAGCAATAATTTATAAAGAATATAGACATAATTTCTACTATAAAAATGTAAAATATAAACCATCATTTTTGTTTATAAATAGCTCAACTGCAATGGATTAGTTGACGGTTTATTTTAATTACATATTTTGCGAATTTAGAAATTAAGGTAAAGCCACTTTCGATTTCTAGTATAGTTGACGGAATGGCTATCGTCTATTGTAAAGACTATGCCAGCAGTGGCTCATCATCCTGAGCCATTATATATCACGCCTTTTATTAGCTAGTTATAATCCTAGATAAAATTACCTCAAAACCATACCAATAATGTATGCAAATTGTTGCTTGGCGGTAGAAATAGACAAAGCCGTTATGTACTTTGAGAAACTCTCGCTCACATACCGAAGATAGCCAATAACCAAGTTCCATTCTACACCACTCTAATGCTCCCGAAACTCCAAAACAAAATAATCAATAGTTTTTACGTACGAAACAATTAGCGTTTGAAAAGTTGTTGATTTGAACCCGCAACCCCGCGCTACCAGCCACCGTTAATGGCACTTAACATTTGGGCAAGACGCGCCGCTCTCTGCACGCCGTCTAATGCGTAACGTAAACCAGGTGGTGTAATATATGCTATGCTTTATTTGGTATGCTATTTAATGCTTTGCTGGCTGTAGGATATATTTTATATCCGCCCGGATAGCGACCACCGTACATAAGGTGTTAAAACCCGCAATAGTGGTACACGAAAGTGTAAATATTTTGCTGGTAGGATATACTTTATATCCGCCCGGATAGCGACCACCGTACACAAGGTGGTAAAACCTTCCATAGTGGCACACGTAAGTGTCGCGTTCCGGGATCTGTCTCTGTATATCCAGTTCCAATAGGCTGCCATAATTGTGTCGACTGCTGAGGGGTAATCATCTCTCGTCAGTCGACATTCTGTTGGACCCCAATCCACTTTCCATCAGGTACATTAGGGTCACTTTTACGTGCACATAAAAAAAAAGTTTGTTCTCGACTTCGATGTGTTAAACGTTCCTTTATTTGTGTGTGTAGCCCACTTTATTCTGAAAATTTTACTAGCATATAGTGTCAAAATCCGTTTAATAGTTTAAGAATAAGTTAAGATTAAATACATCTGACACACAAAGCGACAAAAATGTATTCTAAAATGATTCTTAAAAGTTGGCAAATTGCATTTAATAAAACAAGCGATGGCCGAATCTTCTGTGTAAGATTTAAGAATATTTTACAACCTAAAAAATGGCCTATTATTAATTTATTAACCTGCGAAAGTATATTTCAGTGGACCACAAGCACATTCGCTACTGTTAAATGCGTAAAACATTTCTTAGAGTCATTGCGCGCTCAAGCGATGTGTCGGAATCGATTTGTAATCGATTGAATCGATTCGCCGTCCGAGTGCCGACATCGATATATCGATTTAAGGATTCGATATCAGATGAGTCTTGGAGATTTAAGTCTATATGTTAACACATTTGGTAACTTCGCTGACGTGGAAGCCCTTTGTAGAAATAAAAAGTTAATTATGGACACACACACACACACACACACACATAATCACGCATTTATTCCTGAACGTTTAAGCAGAGGCGCGACCAAGGCACCCACTATTCGCCAAGTGGGATCCGTCTCATGATATCATAGGGGGCGAGCTTATCGCCATATCGGGCACAAATTCCAGACTCCGCGTTGATATTGAGTATAAAAACCCACTTTATCCAGCCTAAGAATCAAACCCGAGAATTCAATACTGCAGTCTTTCCGTAATATCTACGCTACCAAAGACTGAGCAGAAAAACCCAAATATCACTTTGTCCGGATTCGAACCCAGGACCTCAGAGCGTGCATGCAGTACAGCTACTCCACCAAGGCAGTCTTACTAGGACTTTTCCTAGATGTAAATTAATGAAGAAATCGGTATTTTTTATCCAAATATCATCCAAATCTATTGAGTAGGTCCATATATCTTCACAAACCTTCTAGAGTAATGTAATATTAGTATAACTACAAAATATACTTGATCTCAGATTCAGATCAAGGACGACAGCCCATATACCAAGCGTTTAAGATCAAACTAAACTCAAGAGTATATTTTTATAAGTCGCATGTAGACAATTGTGAGTGTATACAAACCGCAGTCACAAATAGGCTAATGATAGTCTAGGCCCTCGTCCCCACCGCAGACTCGAACCCGCTGCCAACGCTCAATCAACATTACGGTCGTGTGGTCTCCATTATTAGTTGTGTACTTTCTATTGCACATTAGTTGATATCACATATTAAAGAATCGGTCCTAAGATAGTTAACACCACAGCTTGTATTAGACATCTTTTACGGAAGAGCCAGGGTAGATACCATCGTTTTCTGCTAATAAGCTTTTTGTATTGCTTTGAATGACAAGACGAGCTTGCAGTTTGCCTGATGGTAAGCGATACGACCGCCCATAATCAGTAGAAACGCCATCCAACACCTTAAATTACGAGGTATTGTTTGGTATTCCACTGCACTCGCCATCCTGAGACATGAGATGTTAAGTCTCATTATGTCTAGTAGTTACAGTAGATACCTACCCAGGCGGACTCTCACAAAGAGAGACCTACCACGGTTCCTGTTTAAAGATTATTGTAACCGGTGGAATGGCATTATGACATCTCTTAGGTCTATTTGTATCTCAGGATGACAAGCGCCAACGCCGTGGCCACGTAGTACTTTATTATTTAAAGTATTCAATGGTATTGCTACTATTGATGGGCAGTTGTTTATATAGCACGGAAAACATACGGTGGAAAGTGGCTGTATCAATTGCGCCTCTGCCTTTGTAGATAAAAGGCGTGAGTGTCTGTGTGCAAATTAGGAATATTGAAGCATACTGTTAAGTACAAAATTGATAACAAGAAATATCTCGTACAAAATAGACAGTAACAAAGAAGAAGAAGAAACAAAGGAAAGTAACATATAATCTATTTATTTTAAAATCTAAACTTTAATAGCTCTAGTCCAAATTCCGAAGTTCGTCAATCGCTCCAAATGAAGTCACAACGTAACACAACTCAACACTCACCGATGAACAAAAAGCATAATTGGTTTATAATTGTAAGACACGCGTGAAGCCCTTTTAACCTACATAAAATGCAACATGTAACAACCGAACCTCTCGCTTACTCTCTCTTGATTTAGTGTTACCAGCTTAAACTAATAATGTGGAAATAATGCCAGACTCTTAAAAGTTACAGGAGGTCGCTAGATGCGGGCCGCTTCCAATAGGTCGATCTGGACATCTTTGTGGGAGGCCCATGGTCAGCAGTGGACATCCTGCGGCTGATGATGATGATGGATGCCATGATGCCAGATTTCATGACACTGTGAGCACATTCTGCGTAGAACGGACCGGCAACAGCAAAAAATATATATTTATATAATAGTAAAATGTAGGTAGATATTATAACTTTCACTTGCGATGAAGGCTTCAAAGTCTTGGAAACGTTAAAAATAAAATAAATAACAATAATAATAATAGTAAATAGTTTTATTTCAATGACTAATAATGAAGTAATAGTAAACTTGCTACAGAACAATTCATTTTCAAAAATAAGCTTGCGCTACATTTTTAGGAGATTTTTTTTTTAAGGAAATGTATTGTTCCATTTATTTCTAGCAAGATCTGGCCTTTTTAGTTCGGTAGACGGTAACACTAGTAAGGTCATGGACTCGATCATAAATAGCAAATACATGGAAAGAAATTGCCATTTCTGTCCTAGTTGGTGGACATCTCTCTCTCTAATCTCGGGAGTATCTCGGGAATCAGAGTCTTCCCACAAACATTATTTATGCATCATTAAAAGACTGCCGGGGAATTTGTTACTTTATATATTTGTTAAGAAATTAAAATGATCATGTGTCTCAAAATGGCATAATTCAAAGCAGGCATCTTAACCTAAAAATATTTTTCGTTAATGTATTATTAAATAATAAATAGGTGCACGATTTGAACAAGCATGTGTTTATTTTTTTTCGTAAAGTTATAAAATATTACTTTTTGTCAATTGGTTTCCAGGCCTTCTAATTAGACATTACGTTTCTTCTATTGGTTATAGTATTCAAACAAAAATGCAGTATGTTTTAAGTGTTCGCTTCTGGGCATGGGCATCTATGAGTATGGGCCATTACTTTCTCACATACCAGACTAGTCCAGCAATAGGGGATTTTCTCATTTCAGTCGAAGGCTCGGAGATCTTAAAAACTCTTGTTACGTAACAAAACGGGGATACCCTTGGAGATTAAAGACGCACTGTGTTAACCATCGTATATAAAGAAGTGATGGTAAATAATGTGTGAAAGTGTAAAATATCGAGCAAGAGAAAGACCATTGTGACCTTTCGAATCAGGCATTCAAATCCACAAGCAAAAAAGAGCAAGGAACAGAGGAATAAACGAGACATTCCCTGAAATCTTCTACACCTGGCAACCCCCATCAAATCAGGTACGAATTCATCTCAGACATATAGTTGTTAAAGCGATTTGCTCGCAGGGCGACAGGGCCGTACCTAGAACTTTATAAAAAGCTTTCAGGTAGAGCTTTCAGTAGAAACTTACCTGTAACCAAAAGAAGACAATTAAGGGGTTTACAGGATATTTTAGAAATATCAAAAGCTTTTTAATAAACATTTTATACTTAATATAAATATTAATGTCGCTGTTATTTATAAATTATTTGTCAAAAAAATGATTATTAGAAATTCCCGGCAACGTTATTATCTTGGTTGGAGCGTTAGCAAACTTGAGATCAAATAAAGAATGGCATTAATATGGATTTATAGCATTCTTTAATTTCTGTAATTGAATACCTGATGGCATGTAAATTCAGGCAAAGTTACTATTAGCATTTATTAGTGGAGTTAACGCTTCTTCAGGTTTTCACTCATGTATTTTAGGCTTAAGTTATTTTTAGCGAAAATAATAAGTTTTAAGACTATTTTTTTAGTGGAAAATATACCAAGTATGACAATTGTATATTTTAAGGCGTTTTTTGTCATAAAAAGTTTCAGGCAGGGCGTTGCCCCCGTCTCCTAACTGCGGCCCCGGATCGGTATATTTTTTACCAGCTTCATATCGCGAGCATCTATAACAGTACCATAGTAATTATTATCTACTCTGATGGAATAGATTCGGCAAATAGTGATGACCACTCTGAGTACGGTCGGCAGAATTATGATCTAGTTTCCAATTTCCTTTTGTTTTGTTTATGGTAATCATGACGAAAAATTGAATAGAATTATGGTATAGAATAGTTTACGGAATATTTTGATTATCACAGATATAATACAAATTGCCTGTTGCCAAGAGAAGCTGTAGAGAATACAAAAGCAGTTGTGATTGTTATTGCGATGTAGAAATGAACATTTGTTAGAACGTAATAAAATATTTATTAATATTACTAACTAATGTGACAATCGTACTTTAGACCACACCGTCAAAGTATGATAAAATCTAATTCCAGTAAGCTTTGTATGCAGACGGTACTGACCGGCCTAGTGGACGCATGCGCGCCAGAGCACGTAAGGAGATGGGCATGACATGCAGAACCAGCGTCGGCCGGCATTACTTCATTAAAAATCTATTAACGGAAGCATTCTTCTCACCTAACCGAGCGAGTGCGTTTCATATAACGCCAAACACGTTCGAAATTGACTTTTATAACGGCCTATTTAAGTCTAAACTGAATTGCGTTGCTTGTAAAAGTTATGATAAACTGTAATTCATATTAATGTTCAAGTGATTGTAGACTTTGTTACTCGGTGTTAAAGTATATTTTATTGTAATGAAAGTACGTCAATCATGAAAATCTTCGCGAGACGGACAGGTAGTTTTCACGCGATCGCGAATCGAGGATCGGAAGTCAATTATTTCTCGAAATGAGTATAAAAAGGCGTAATGAAGGGAATGCCTGATTGTATTTTAATATTATAGAAGCAGTTCGTTAGTACAACAATAGGTTAAGTTTGGACATTTTTAGCAGCTATTATATTTTGGCTTGAGACAATAGGAACCACCTCGGGCGTGGTAATAAGAAATAACTGAGAGGTTCCAAACAATCTTATTATAGAGTTTGGGTACACTGCTGTGCCTTGATATATTTTTATTTCTCTGATTAAGGTATTATTTTCTATTCATTTTTAAACAATTTATAATTTTTGTTTTTTTTTATTTATTTATATGGGAAACAATATTTTTGACTCTTATAGACTAGTTAATGTAATAAAAATACATAAATCAATAACGTTTAAACTTATAAAAAACTGCTTTACAGTACAGTATATGTTATTCGTAAAAGTTATTGAATTTGTCTAAAACATAAACACACTGACGTGTTATTTTTGTGTTCTACTTGGGTTTTGTCTTTTCCACATTTATAAAGGACGAACATTTGCCCGCAGCTCTGCCCACGTAAAAAAAATTCTCGGGATAAAAAGCTTGTAACACACAGGAGTAATGTGCTTTCCTATTAGTGAAAAAAAATCAAAATCGTTTAAGTAGTTACTGAGATTATTGCGTTCAAACTCTTCAGGTTTATGTATTAGTATAGATATAAAGATTAAGAATTTAAAAAAAATGTTATACTTGTTGACGATGAGCCAGTACTCAACCAGTAAAAATGAAAATAGGCGTTATAAGAAAAATATTTATTCACATACGACGAAAAACTCTCAAGTGACAAGTAAGTAAGAATTAAAAAAAACAACATTTAACGAGGATTCGGAATTTAAACAATTAATAAAAATAATTTTAACAAAAATTTAAACCGCCTTCAAAAACCACTCAAAACCAAAAAAATAATTTCACATAACAGGTGTATATTTTATACCAATTTTGGAGTCGGTGCCTAATTAAAATTGCTAGTTAAGCTAGATAAATACATTAACGAATATACGAAAGCAATGTGCTGCCAGCGTACAAAGTCAACAAGTCAGAAAAAAACATTCACGTCGAATTGATAACCTCCTCCTTTTTTTGAAGTCGGTTAAAAAACAAAACTAAATTTTACTAAAAAGTATTTGTGTCGCCAACACTCCCTTAAATATTTGTTTACATTTTAGAGAAATTGTATAAAGTTTAGCTAAGCTGTTTTTTTTTAAATCAGCCAGTCTGCGGAAGCGTCGTCGGTGCGGCGGAGGCACTGGCGGTGCAGGCGTTCTGCCAACACCACTCTTCACGATTTATGTTGATTCCCAACCCTGACTGCTTCTCGCTAGTTTTATTATTTATCTCTCACTGTATTTTCTACTGTTTATATTAAAACTATTATAGTTCAATAGTAAGTAGATAGTTATAATATCCTCAGCCCTATGTTATCCCACTACTACACCTTTTCTACTTAACTTGTAAATTTTTATCCCGAAAATACATTATTACTATACAAAGTTTGGTGTCCGTACAAGGATTTATAGTTGGTTCGTATAGGTACACTAAAGTTTGGGTAAAAAACGTTTGTTTCTGAATTAATTTAAATAGCAAAATAGTTATGAGAACACGCAAAACTGATGATCGAACTTCAACTTATTGGTAAAATTAATACTATTTATTATGCCGTAAAGCGCTGACACCGTGCTGCGCGATATTGTCAGTGACCACTGTACACAAGGTGTTAAAACCCGCCATAGTGCCCAACGTAAGTGTGTCGCGTTCAGGGATCAGCCTGTGTAAATCCGGTTCCAACAGGCCGGCATAATTGTGTCGACTGTCGAAGGGTAATCGTCAGTCGACAGTCTATTGGACCCCACTCCATTTCCCATGCAGTGTAGTAGGGTCAATTAACCGTGACTCTAAAAAAAATCGACCGTACAGCACCCTTTATTTCAGAAACTTTCTTTGAAACGAAGTTGTCGACAAAAACAACAAATTATAATTATAATATATACTTATTTACAATACAGTGAAAGTTATTAGAGTTCAATTACAAAGGGACAATACAAACAGGTCGTGTCCCACTGGTTGCTAATAAATTAATTAGATGTGGTCGATATCATCTGCCATTAGGCGTGCATTGTGATAGACAATGCTCTATTACATTCCAGCAGGTACGGCCCGATGCGATCAACATTATTAGGGGTCTTTGGGAGGGTTTGTAAGGTCTTCCATTTTAAATATTAGGTAAGGTAGCAGAAACTTGCTGGATACAGCTTCTATCACGTTAGTCTGGAAATTGTTAGGAGAGGTCTATGAACAGCAGTAAACTAACAAAGGAAGAAGACAATGAAGAAAGGTGGTTTTTATAGACAGAGACAGAACTGAAGATGATGATGAAAGGAGGTAGTTCTAGACAGTGGTAAAATAGAGTGACAAAGACCTAAATAAAAAACTGCAAATTTTTAGGAGAGGTTTAGGTTTGGCAGTGGTCATCCAAAGGGTGAAAATAATGATGAAAGATGGTTGTTAAAGACAGAGACAGAACCGAAGATGATGATGAAATGAGGTAGTTCTAGACAGTGTTAAAATAGAGAGACAGAGACCTAGATAAAGAACGGCACACCGAGACCATGGGATGGATTTATCTCCAGGGTAACTAATGTTTGGCGAAATGTTTATACACTAGTCACAACTCTGCATAAGTTTTTGGGTATAAAAGCAGCGATCAAGTATGTATTTTCTTTAGAATATTACTTGATCATAAACTGATATTTTTTAAATTCCCTTCTGAAAATTAATGAGACATAATTATCATACGAGTTTAATTCGAATGTATATGATACAAAATGTACTTCATTTTTGAAACGTCTTCCACTAAGGAATAACTAGTTGCTAAAAATCATTTGCATATATTCTGTTTACATATATAGTCAATTAAGACAATGATTAAGCGATCTTATTTTAGACTAGCTGTGCCCGCGGTTTCGCCTGCGTGAAAATCAGTGTGTCACAAAGTTTTTTTCGTAAATCCCACCCCACGAGATTTTTCACTACCACGCGACCTCTTCAACAGTAATCGTTATATTTCAGTCAATTAACATAAAACCGTAATGTACTCTTAACCTAACCCTTCCTCAAGAATTACACTATCTTTTAATAAAAACAGTACAAAAATCCGTTCAGTAGATTTTGAGAAAATCGATCACATACGAACAGCTTTTGGAGACTTTATTTTATAATAATTCGCACTCTTAATAAAATAATGACCTATTTCAAAATTGTTAATTTGCGGCAGTCGTCGAAAAACTATTTTTTGTATGCTACCTTTTTATTTGAACTTGCTATAAAATTGAGCTTATTAAAGATAGGTAAAAAATGAAACCTATAGCATGAAAAAAAAAGGAATAAACTAAAAACGATTCCCTACAATTGGCAATTTTGGAATGGGTCATTATTTTATTAAGAACGGGAATTATGTTTAGATAGATATTCCTGGAAACTTAGCATTATCAACTAGGATGAATAAAGACAGAACCCTATAAGTTTTTCGCCAGTCTCGGGTCGGCTAACCTTGAGTACGCGCCCGCGAGACGTGTTAGTGCCCTCTTTACTATTTATAAACATTTCCACTGGATGGAGCAAAAAATACAAATTATAATGACTGAGGTTAGTAGTGCGACAAACGGACCGGTCTACGCTAGATGCAGCGGTTCTATCGGATTGTTTATGACTGTTTTGTATGGATAAGTGTTCATTTAGACTATTATATTCCCTAAATAAATGTTTTTATTTTGTTTTTAATGTTCTACGACATACCTCACGTCAAGTTTTATAGAAAAAATACTAAAATAGATATTGTAGTAAAAAATTAAGATCATTTTTATTATACTAGCTACCCGCCCCGGCTTCGCACGGGTGTAATGCTGATACTAAATACACTACAGAAAAACTGTGAACGTTGTATATAAAAACATAGCGGCCCGCTATGGCTTCGCACGGGTATAACATAACAAAATAACAGTATTTCTCCACAATGTAATGGATGTTATTATAAATATATACCTTCCTCTTGAATCACTCTATCTATTAAAAAAAACTCATCAAAATCCGTTGCGTATTTTTAAAGATTTAAGCATACAAAGGGACATAGGGACAGAGAAAGCTGCTTTGTTTTATACTATGTAGTGATTAAAGATTCATGATGGTTTTGCATCGGTGACGGCCTTATTATTAAAACATAGCTGTTTTCCGCGGGTCTGTCCGTGCGACAGAGTTGTTCTGAGATAAAAAGTAGCCCATAGTACTCAGGGGTAACGTAGCTTTCTATTAGTAAATAATTTTTGAAACTAGTTTCAGTAGTTCCAGAGAATAGCCCCTACAAACAAACATACAATATTTCCTGTTCATACTATAAATATAGATAAATAAATAGTGTTCATTTGCATTTCATTTCGATGATGAAGTAATGTTGATGGGAGGGTGCTTCATGCATTTCCGTCCAGAGAATACAATCTCAGAAATCACTCTGGATAATATATCCTTCAAATTGGAATTCGACAGTGCTTGCACGAAGCATGACAGCAGAAATATACATTGAGATAGCACTTATCCACACTGCCATTGCTTAGAGACATCTATAACCTTTTCTACGGGAAAAAAAACGCATTATCGCTACCACCAATGGGGGTGAGTGAGGTTATGTTGGTTTCACCGGTCTTACGGCCCAAAGGCAACACTCAGGTCCGTATTTTATGGAAGACGGGCTCAATGGACTTGTTTCCAGAGCCGTAGTAAATAAATTAAAAAAAATATCGTCCGAGCGAGCATTGGACCGAGTCCCTAACCCCTGTATACCCTACACAGCATACCAACCAAGACCCGCGGTGGCGATCTTCGGCGACATGTAACAGCTACCGAATTAAATATTTTTCAGTTATAATTCGCGACATTTGAGTGTACGCCGTCCCCCAAAACTCGGATTTCCCCCGTCATGTTACAGTAACTTGCAGTTCAGCATCGCCGTTAAATACATAATTACTGAATCTACATACTCACTACGTGTGGCGTCTTAAATCATAGACAACCCTGTGGATGCGGTTGGGGTCTTGGTGATCACTTGCATCATAGAAATGGTATTATATTTAATTATATCACCCCTGTATTATATACTGTCCCACTGTTGGGCACGGGCCTACTCTACTATTGAGAGGGATTAGGCCTTAGTCCACCACGCTTGCCTAGTGCGGATTGATAGACTGCACACACCCTCGAAATACCTATAGAGAACCTTAGGTATGCACGTTTCCTCATGATGTTTTCCTTCACCGTTAAAGCTAAAGGTAATTCACAAAGAATACACACATATTTTTTTAGAAAAGTCAGAGGTGTGTGCCTTTGTAATTTGAACCTGCGAACATTCACCTCGGCAGTCCGTTCCACAACCAACTAGACTATGGCCGCTTACTAGGAATGGTAATAAAATAAATATTCTTCCATATCCCTTAAGAAATCCCTTATTATTTATTTCTTTAGTATAAAGCGCATGCAATTGAACAGAAAGATAACTCTTTATTGAACATTTGTAGAATGGCATACAAACGTACCTATTAACTAGCTAGTGTAGGTGATCTTATCGTAGGTAGGTACAGTATGACCAAAAACGTCTATCGTTTATAAACATTTCTAATTCTTCTTGCTCTATAAAAAGGCAATTCCGACCCTTTCTACAATATCACACGTATCACTTTCTCCGAAAGTAAAAAGCGCCCCACATAAAGGGTTAACACATTCGCTCAGACATTTATTAATAGGTACGTTTTGCACTTAGTTGTTGATTTCTTTACTGATATTCAACGTTGGTTGATTTTTATGTTTTAGCCAAAAACATTAATTTTACCAGTTTTTAAGATAGTAACGGCGTGCGATTTTTGACAGAATACTTTTTACATCCAGGAGCTAGGCAGAGACGTATCTAGTGCTTCCATGATTCACCGAAATGAAGCCTCAAGATGTTGAGGTCAAACTTATTGCAATTTAGGCCGTAAATATCAATTCTTTAGATATTTTTTTAAACTTATTATAACTTAGCCCATGAATTTCAATCCTTTAGATATTTGTTCGTATCAAAATTCATAATTTAATTTAAGACCTACAAGTTGAAGTCAAAATCCAGTCAAGCTACTAAGCAGAAACAATGACAATTCTAAACAAATTAATTTTTCCGCATCACAACAAATTTTTATACTCACTTCTGAGCGTGCGCATGTCATTATATTACGCTTATGTTCGGGGTACAGTTACATTCGTTTACACGCTTGTGAACATAACACTACTCTTTAGGTTTTTGCTAGACCGCTTTTTTAGACTACTGTATAGTGACGACGTAATCATCTTGGCGGGAAATATTAGAGCTATAGACAGAGATATATCTTACAAAATGTCTCAATGTGACAGAGATGAAGCTCTACAGACCTGAGGATAACTAACCATCTCTTTCTAAACATAAACATCTCTTGCATATGTGGTTCTTTTTATTTGTTTATTTATTTATTAATCAAATGATTGCATGCAGATCTTACATTGCACGGTAAGTACGCTGTATCACATCCTTTCCATATTCATAATTGGAGTATTATTTGTAACATCTATATTATTCGAAATAAAAATATTAATTTAAATTTTTACGTCCATTACGTCTGAAGATTTATCGATATTTCCTGCTGTCGGTAACACTTGCATCTGATTGACTGTTCATTACGATGCAATTATCTGATTGGTGCTTTCCTCCCGCGCGCATATCTGATTGGTGCGCTGTTCCCGCGCTTGTATCTGATTGGTCGGTATCGCTCGCGGCGCCTGCGCTGCCGTACGCCCGCAGACATCGTTATTATTTTGTCGGCTAGTGCACGGAGCAATATTTATGATTGATTATAATTGTAGGTGCTATCATGGTTCGGTAAATATTAAAGTGAGTGTGCCTTAGGGTTTTCATGTGTTTAGAGACATATCTTTAATAGCAGGGAGAGGCTTGCGTGGAATGAAACTTCTAAGATGAAGGTCGCGGGTTCAATCTTATATGAAGAGTACGTATTGATTTTTTGTAGATATATGTCCATTGTGAATTGTTACTTACTTTAATGATGAAATCTTTGTTCAGGGAACATACAAGCCGAAGAGAAGAGAAGAAGACTGCATCGCTGGCGTAGTTGTAATTGGTATAACACGGTACGAGTAAGACTACCGGGCTGAGATCCTGGGTTCGAAACCCCGGTCGGGTCAAAATAACTGACTAGGTATTTCCATCTTAAAAATTACTCAGCCGCAGCTTGGGGTCAGGAAGTTAGCAATAAGATAGCCCCGTGCCTCGGAGAGCACGTAAAGCCATTGGTCTTGTGCCTATTCTCGCTCCGGTCATGCTGGATGCCGTCACATTGGATTATGAGAGTTATGAAATAGTTATAGGGTGCACCCGTGTATTGCGCACACACTTGTGCCCTATAATATCTCCTGCGTGGCTAATCTACGTTAAAATTGGCCACCGTGGGCAAAATTCGGTTAGTAAGGAATCAAATATGCAAGACTGTTGATATTCTATTTGGTAGACAAACTATTATTAGTAATTGAACAAGTGAAAGTCCGTCACTTTGCAATTTATTGATAGACGAGATAACTGTTCCAGTTTTGATGGTACCTACTTACCTAGTACGTGATGTTAACTTAATATAACTATTTCTATATTAATTTGGTGTGTATTGGTCTATGAGTAAGGATGTGGGTTAGGCAAGAGCAAGAAAGTTGAATGCCGTGTACTTCAATTGTATACAAAAATTGTTAGTTATATTAGCGCCAAATATAATAAGCTCCAATGATATACATCGCAGAGATCAGCGAATATTAAACTAGTAGACTTTAAACAGGCCGGCATAATTATGTCGACTAGAGAGAGGTAATCATTCTCGCCAGTCGACTATACTAAACTCCACCCCGCTTACCATGAGGTGCAGCGTGGTCATCATGCTGTTTCCATATAAAAGAAGAAGTTCTCTTCATGCCTTTTGATGATATATGCTAGAACTTTCCATCATCATTTTCAACAAATCGATGTAAATTCAATTTAATTTGACCATGATTAGAATTCACAATTGATAAACGGTTATGAAAAACATAATTTAAATTAAAGAATGTTCTTCCAATGACACAAAGGGTGTTACAATTACCTATTAAATATAAAAATCAAATAAAATAAACATAAAACGCTAGAGTACCGCAAACATTTTTCATAGTAATAACACATTTTACGTAGTCATCATTTCATATCAATTTATAGAGACGTGGGCTCGCCGGCGCCGAGCAGTGTTACCAGATGATTCGCAAAAACCCAGAAAAAATGCGCTTAGAAGAATCATAGACAATATGAGAACATGTTAGAAAAACCTTGAAGCTCCCGGTCTACAGATTGTGTAATATGTCAATAGACATAAGGGGAATTACATCAGCATGTCCACTTAACCGCTTCACGCTTGGCACCACACTTTATGTTGCGCTCCACAATGCTAAAGATAGGATTAGGTGGCGCAACTAAATCAAAAGAAAGATTACTCCATGTTCAGGGGATCACGACCCTCAGCAACAATATTACGATGCGAGAATAATAAATAAATAATAATAATAAATCAGTTTATTGTCTTATTACACAAATGATAACATACATATTCTTATACTTATACTATAATAAAGACAAAAGGAAGCGGCTCAGCTTGTGCTGACCGGGACAGTAGTTCCGAGCAGCGCTGGTTATCAGCCTCTCCTAAATTCCTAGGATGTTATGCGGAAAGTGTATAACGAAGAGAATGAGGAGAAGGAGGTCCACTTAACCTAAACCATCAATGGCGGCTATGGGTGGCGAACAAATCAGTCGTCCAAGTTCTCGCGCTTCGAGACGTCTCACGTTAGAAGCACAAAGAAAAAACAGCACATAAGTGGCAAAGGGTCCATATTAACACGATTCTTGCCGGCTTCCCTATCGTAATTTATGTAAAATCTAATTATAATCAGAACGATTTCTAGACTGCATTAATGCATACTATTGGAACCTATAGTTAGGGTTGCCTTTCGGAAAATTTTATCCTTCGACTCTACAGCACAATCTTCCTGCAGCTGAATGCAAAAGCATAAATATCTGCCATTCAGGGCAATAAAGAGTTAAGAATGCCACTGATAATCATCTAAAAAAACACTTATTTTAATCTAGACGTCTTAGGAAATTAGGGAGACCTAGCAACACCACGTGATGGACTATCTCCCGCCACCCCTAATAACCACTGTCTATATTTATAGGATTTGTAATTACAGACCTTGATATTTACATTGCGCACAACGGAAAATATAGAGCGCGACTGTCCACCCACTTGGGCACAAGATTGAAGATAGTGATAAGGATCTAATCCAGTATTGGAGATTTTCACTTGTAATTAATAAGCGATTTAGTTTGTATGCCTTAGAAATTATCAAAAAATCTTCTTAGACTTTGGTTTTGTATTTTTTACACTTAAATGCACTTGAACACAATTATTACCAATCCCGGCCCTATGTTATATTGTACAATTAAAACGGGACTTCTTTACTACTGAGACCGTCTTAGAATTCAAAACCAGGACTCCCGTCCCAAAGCCATAGTATACGAAGCGACAAGTATACTAAACACATAGGAACCATTAACAAATGTGTTAGTAACTAACAACTGTATAGTAACCGTGTAGTAAGACAGGTGCGTTAATGAATTAGATGCACTTTATCGTCTATTAAATAAATTATCCGCTACAAACGACCGGCATTGCTACCGTCCGCCTGAACAGTTATCTTGGACAGACTGAACGAATCAGAATAATTTAAACTTAAAAACAATATGTGTAAATATATTAGTAGGTGGGTAGTTGTATTTTATTAATCTACTAGGTTGGTAAGTCCCTGCGTTTAAAGAATCTGGGATAAATATTTTCCCGGGATAAATAGCCTATAGCGCTCAGGAGTAATGTAGTAACTATTAGTGAAAAAAAAATCAAAATTTCATTAGTAGTTTTTGAAATTAGCACGTTTAAACAAACTTTTCAGCTTTATATATTAGTAGAGGTATTTTGAGGTTTTGTTTGTTGACCAATTAGATGAGAGAAATGGCTAATGCGCTACATATAAGCACGCAAGCAAGCATATTTTGTTATAGCACTGTGTAAATCTGCATTGCATTTCGCACCTTAAACATATACAATCTTAGTTATAAAAAATTCGCAATGCTATGCTAAGTAAAACACAAATTTACTCGATCAGCTGTAAGTCAAAACCCGCCATCTTGCTTCTTAATTAGGTTTGAACTAGGAACCGGTGATGTTTTTGACAGCTATTTACGCAATTCTTAACCACCTCTTAACGTTAAAACAATTTTATAAATAAGATAAAAATTGATGTAGTATAAATAATATAATAGATGTTGACGCATAATATGTAATTATACCACTAAAAGGCATACAATCAGGAACAAAACAATCGATAGTTTCAAAAAGTCTATTGACAACTCTTTCTTGAACTTCAATTCTAAAGAAATGCGTTTATAACATAAAAAATAAACAACTTTTTTCACTTTCGTAGTTTTTACATGTAGTTTTTTTGATGCGACCTTAACCTCGCGTTAAGTGGCTATGTAGAAGTGTGCAACCCAAGTTTCTCGAAAACGTGTCAAGTTTTTTCACAATTTAGTTTTTATATTGTTTTAGCAAAAAATGGTTTCAAATTCGTTGATATAATGACTTACTAATTAATAATGAATGATCCTCTAGCGACATGTTTTTGACGTATTAGGACATGTTTTTTTTAAGTGTACCTTGTCTATGATTCTGTGTGTTCATTGATTGATTATTTTGTATATCAAGTACGCGGTTTGCTGCTGCAATTAATACTGTTAAAAAACAAGACACTGGTTTTAATTATGACTTGTAAATGCGTCTAAAATGATTTATTACCATAATAATCCAATAAAGATTAAACTGATAACAAATTGTATTATTGCGTTTAATTCGGAGTCACGGTTTATTTAGCTGTGAACATTAAACATGACTTACAGATGGAATACTTCATTGGATTATTTATATGCTTTGTTTTATTAATGTTATCGATCCTGAATTGGCTCTTTGAGAAGATTTACTGAATTGTCTTGGGTTTTCTTTCGTAGCGGATTACTGATTGCTAGCTGGGTCTATAAGAAGGCACGCTACATTGAATATAATTAGGACTTGATGACAATAAAAATGAGGTTTTAGTTGTAGTCAAAATGGCGCCGACATATCCTCGTAGTTGACCCATCAAAATTTATGAAAAATGACTAAAATTAACACACCCCTCCTCCAATTTCTCTTCCTTTGACAATATATCACATAAGTACTAAAGAAATGTGTAAAGCACTAAGCTATAGTAAATAAAAAATTTAATGCAAACAGCCAACCGGAGCGGGAATTGGCACGTTACTGGACGAGTGTTGGCGCGCGGCCAGCACGCGCTGACGAATTTATGTGCGTGCCCGCTACCAGTGAACGCACATTTTTATGTGTGTACATGTCATTATTTTTTTATTTTTTCCTAATTACCTCCAAAATTAGATTAGTTCAGAATTATTTTTGAGAATTGTGCACTGCTTTGATTAGTAAAAATAATACTAACGATATATTTACGTGCTATCATAAGCATAATATGCATTTTTAAGTAATTGAATTGATGTTATAACGTGTATATAATGTAATTCTTTTTTTGATTTTCTGACAGCAAATACGCTGCAAAATCACATTAAATATTATATTTCCTTTTTAAATATTTAAAAATATATATTATAATTTATATTATAATTTATATATATAAATATATATTATAATATATATTATAATTTACACAATAGTTGAAATCTTCGAAACTGATAAAGCTGGTGTCACACGTTTAGCGTACGCCAGAGGAAACGACGTTTGCGTCGGTACGCCACGTTTCGGTACGCAGAGTGGGACGCTAAGTGCAACGCAAACTGGCCGCTTGCCAGCACCGCTGACGGATTTATGCGATCTATGACTTACGCTACGCTATTATAGGCGTATTATTGTTAACTCGTCGCGATCGCCTTTTTGGTTAAGTGAGATCTATGCTTAAGTATTTATCTAATTATGCTTTTCGTATGGTAATTTTAGATTATAACTGGTAAAAATTAAAAACAAATGAATTATAATAATATTAGCTAGTTATTAAATGTTTTGCTATTCGAGGGAATCGACTAAGATTTGACTTCTGTCACCAATGGTACCTGTGCTATCTTAATACCGCTATAATTTCAACCTTGTAGTACATGACGATAAAACTAAGTTAAAGGTTCATTGTATAAATTAAAGGACTAAGTACAAAAAACATTTTAATGGACATCAACAAATAAGTAGACAGTTTATTTCACGCAGAGTCGAAAATTAAATTAACATAATAAAAAAAATTCAAACGGTAAGTTTAAGGTCATGGTTGGAAAGTTGGAAGGGAAGAGACCACGAGGACAAACCCCAAAAGATGGATAGACCAGATTTCCAGTGCGTTGAATATTTCCATTCATACAGCATTTCATCAGGCAAAAGACCGAAGCCGATGGAGAAATATCACAATGAAGATAATTGAGAGTCATGATCCTCAATAATGAGACCGACTGGAGAGAGAAGTTTATTATAGCGTAAAAAAATTATAATTATTTTTTAAACTAAACCGAATCATCGAGTACCCTAGTCATAAAAGCAGCCAGTCTTGCTTAAGTAAATGCAAATCAACAGATCTAGGTACAGAACGGTGACGCATTTCTCCGATTTCTTCATACATCAATATGTCACATATAATATATCTTAATGTTGGTGCAGGCGTTAACTCTAGCGCTTCTGGCAGAGAGCCAGTGACGGATTTATGAACAACTATGGTGACCACACGGTCATAGTTTTGGGCTAAATTCTATATTAGGAAATAAAGAATTCAGCCCATTGTGTAGTCACTGTTGTGTTCCGGTTTGAAGGGCATTGTAATCATTGTAACTATTGGACATAATGAGACTTAACATCTCATGTCTCAGGATGGCGAGCGCAGTGGAATACCAAACAATACTTTGTAATTCAAGGTTGGATGGTGTTTCTACTATTTATGGGAGATCGTATTGCTTACAATCAAGTGAACGGCAAGCACGTCTCGTCATTCAAAGCAATAAAAAAAAAATATGTAAAAGAATGCATTATCTAAGGATTTTTTGTTTTCATATAACGTAGCGAATACACTTCTTATACTACAATATAAGTACATGGCACACACCTACGCCTTATAATCCTAAAGGGGTAGACAAATACGAAACTAGTCCAACTATAAATCCTTAACGTTTTGAAGTTCCATATAACATATGAGATGGATAATGAGACAGAGGGGAAAAGTTAGGTCAACATCCTTTTAGCAAGCAAATTACGTTGATAAAAAAAAACATATAAATTATATATTTTGAATGGAAAATCAAAATGTTTTATTACCGTAGATATTTATCGCTGAAACTCATATTTCACAGCCAAATAACGCTGTCTTTAAACTAATGAATGATGAACTCACGAAATTTTAAATTTTATCCCCTAATTTCTGTCTACATGGTCACCCTACGTGCGTGCAGCGGTTTTATCCCAAGTTCTTAACTATGAATTAGGTCGTAAAATGGACTTTAAGAAAATTAAAGTGTAGTATTGATCTTTAATATCATTTTTAACTATGATGTTACTATAAAGCTATTCTATCTATCTATAAAAGAAAGTCCCCTTTTCTGTCTGTGTGTTATCGATTTTCTCAAAATGCATCGAACGTATTTTTGTATGGTTTTATGTAAATTGACTGAAATATGATGAATAATGTTAAAGAGGTCGCGTGATTGTAAAATATCTCGTGCGTCGGGAATTACGCGGGAAAAGCTTTGTGACAATGATTTCCACACGGGCGTAGCCGCAGGGAACACCTAGTACACACACACACATCACGCATTTATCCCCGAATGGGTATGCAGAGGCGCAACCAGGGCACCCACTTTTCGCCAAGTGTGTTCCGTCCCAAATATCACTTTGCCCGACCCGGGATTCGAACCTAGGATCTCAGAGCGCTGTCGTACCACACATGCAGTACAACTACGCCACCGAGGCAGTCTAGCTACAGCTAGTATAGTGTATATAAAAAAAACATTTTGTAATTGTATAATTGTAGAATAGAGGTAGATATTGTAACATTTACTTGCGGATGACCAACATCTTATTCCGCTCCGTGACCAGGAAGGCTTTGTAGTCTCCGAAACGTCAGTAAAAAATAATAATATAAATAACCGGGATAAAATCCTTAAATAGTTTTGTTTCAGTAGTATAATTTTAAATTTCTATTTAATATCTTGTATTGTATATACTTAATGAAACTAATAAAGGTAATATTAAAAAAAAATCGCTGAACGAGGCTCGTCCGATTATTTTCTTTTGATATTATAATAGGATCAGTAGAGGTTATATTTGTTGACTTCATTTTCCAGTTTAAGCAATAATAAAACTTGAATCTATGAATATATTCTATATAATGATATTGTAGTTAATATAATCTAAACACCTTGAATTTAACGTATTGTTTTGTATTCCACTGCGCTAGCCATCCTGAGTCATGAGATATTAAGTCTTATTATGTCCAGTAGTTACACTGGCTACAATGTCCTTCAAACCGGAACACAACAGTGACTACACACTGCTGCTTGGCGGCAGAAACAGACATTATGGTGGTATTTACCCAGGCGGACTCTCACATTTGAGAGACCTACCACCAGTAAAGCTGTTGGCCTTAAGGTGTGTCTATTAAATTGTATAAGAGATACTCTAGTATTAAGGGATGTGGACTCTAACAAATCAATATAGAATAAAGATTTAAGATCCATTCTATTTTAAATATTGGATTTCGTTATTGTTAACATTTTGTTTTCCTAAATAATTACGACCTGTAAATCAACTTCCAGAATATAAAGACGTATGCCAATAGTAGTAACATTAAAGTCATTAAAATAATTGTGAATATGTAGGTATGTAAATGAATTACCCAAACAAAATAATAGATTAACAACATAGCACCAATTAAGGATAAATAGGATGGTGTGTCCGAAACGCGGCGTCAAAGTTGAGGCGCGGACCCCGCCCCGCGCCCGTGGCGCTGGCCCCGTACCCCGCCGCCCAGCGGTGCAATTTTTTTAAGGGGGCAACCCCCATGCCAGACTGTTTGGTGACGGTTGCACCTCTATGCTCGGTGTGTTGTGAATTGGCATGATATTAACTTTAAGAATGATTCAAATTGAATGGAGAGTGTATCTTTTAGAATTGAGAAAAATATGAGTAGAGGTAAAGTTTTCTTGTTAAAATAACTTTTATTCATAGAACAAACTCATAAAACTAATATGATTTATTTTAAACCCTTCTAATATTCTGGTTTATCTGATTAATAATGAATATTTACACACAAACCATATAAATAAAAAAACATAACGCAATCTATTTTCAAACTACACTCGTATTAAACATCAAAAATAACAAAATTATATTTTACTAGCTGACCCGACAGACGTTGTCCCGTTTGAACAATGAATTTGCAGCGCGCATTCTGTCAATCGCTGAAATTAACTTTTCTTAAATTTTCTAACGTTCCGCTCAACTTCCTTAATTTTTTCTTTCGTAAGATCCTTCTCCTGACAATAACAAACACAACAAAAAAAATAGTGAAATCGGTCCAGCCGTTCACGCGTGATAGCGTGACCAAGGGAAATAGGGATTCATTTTTATATATATAGATAATCCAATACATTTTCAAACCCACGAATCCACCACCTCTCCAAAACATATTATAGTCATGAAACCATAGTTAAAACCATACTTATTAAATCCACAGGCCAATCTCGTTCAGAGCGACACCCCCAGCGTCCATTCTGACGCGCGGATTTTTTCCCACCCGCCACATGTTTTCGTTTATTTGGGTGCACACACGCGCCCGATCGGACGGCGCACGATCGATCTGCGGCTCTCGCGTCCGTCACACAACATACCAACAATGAACAAATGTTCATAATTTCATAACTACCTGGTTATCGGCGTAAGTTGACGATCATAGCGTCAAGGTAAATGCGGCATAATGATGGTCAAGTTCGGTATATGCGATTGAACATAGGTTAACAATAGTGTTCGTATATATTTTGTATCCGCCCGAATAGCTACCACCGTACCCAAGGTGTTAAACCCGCCGTAGTGGCCGACATAAGTGTGGGGACATAATATGTATTAAATGCACACGTCATGTATTTGTAAGGTATAAATCTAAGTTCGTTTAATTAATAAACACAGTTATCAGTTGAGACTCGCTGGTTTCATTTCTCCCTTAAGCATACATCATACACCACATAAGTGTGTCGCTTCTGGGATCAGCCTGTGTATTTTCAGTTCAAACGGGCCGTCATAATTGTGTCGACTCAATCAATCAGCCTGTCTCCGTTGCTGCTGAACGTAGGCCTCCCCGAATAAGCGCCAACCATCCAGGTCAATAAGTACAATAAGGGAATTTGTAAAATAAAAAATAAGAAAATAATAAAAAAAGGAATAAATCCTTTGTCCTACATAGGGGGACCAGAAAAAGAAACATCCAGGTTTCAAGCAGCCCGCAGGTAGTGACAGATGAATTATGTCTGTCTGTGACTAGCGAGGAGTAATCTCTCGTCACTCTAGCTAAGCCCCACTCCAGATACAATCAGTATATAAAAAATTAATCTGTTTCGTACCAGGTCTCTCGTATGCCGGAGTCAGGCTGAGCAGGTAAAATCGCAATGCATATTCTGCCGCTAAATAACATTGTGCCAAACTGTGCATTTGATCTTTCAAATGTCTTCATTGAAGTCAGTAAAATTACTGCGCATTATAATACATAACTCGTTATGTATCAGGTAATTCAAAAAAGTGTTACTACTTTTTATGTTTAGGTGTATCGGTTTGTAACATAATGTGTATAAGTCGGAATTTCAAATGTCTAATATATGTATATGTAGTCAGTATTGTGAAGAAATAAACTCTCTCTTCCTCGCTGGTCAACATGGAGTTTGCATTGCATCCAAGTTAATCCCTATGAGAAAATAAAATTCCTACTTCCTCCCAAGCATAACAACAAATAATACACGCTTAAGATCAGGCGAGCGGCTAGCTCGTCTCATATTTTTAACGCCTTGAATATGGTGAGCTAACGGCTTGTTCTTCAATAAAGCGGAGAAGCAGCTTGCAACACTATGGTAAATCCACTCGTTGCTGGCTTTGATATAAGTAGACATGACTACAATTGTCTCTCGCTAGTCCCTAGAATCAAAGTTTCATCACTTATAGCTATCTTAAAAAGGTAAACAACACACTCACGCCTTTTATCCCGAAAGGGTAGGCAGAGGTGCAACTGGTGAGCCCATTTTCCGCCGTGTGCATAACGTCCCATGATGTGATAGGGGGTGTGTATATGGCACACCGGACACAAATCCAGACTTAGGGCTGATACTGAATAGAAAATCTAATGTCACTAACTGACCTTGGATATGAACCCGAAACCTCAGCGCGGTAGTTGTACCGCAATAAAACTGCGCCACCGAGGCAATTACTATTGATTGTCACGCTAATGACGTTATTGTATAAATTAGCTTTTTTACATAACTTAATGATAAGACTAACAACTCGTTAGGCTGATAAGTAACCTTAAATAAATATACCAGGGAATCAAACTCGAGACCTCAGCACGATAGTCACACCACGTACGGTACAACTACGCCACTAAGGCAGACATAGTATATTACTGAAGATTTAAACGTATACATTCGCCAAAGAGAACAATATTTATACACCAATAGTTTTTAATTACTAAAAAAGCTTTATGAATATCATCAAAATCTCTTGAGTGGTTTTTGTGTTTCCTTCTAACAAACATTCAACGGCCCGTGTAAGTGTGTCGCGTTCCGCTATTATCCTGTGCATATACAGTTCCAACAGGCCGGCATAATTGTGTCGACTGCCGAGGGGTAATTTACTCATCAATCAACATTCTATCGGACCCCACTCCATTTACCATCAGGTGCAGTTGGGTCACTTTGCCCGCAAAAAATAAAATCTACAGACCCAGTGATGCATCTTCCTTTAATTCTAACAAACATGCAAACATATCAAAGTTTCGCATTGGTAATGTTAATAAGATTTCGCTAACAAAGCGCATTGTAGGTCAAGTGCAGTCAATAGATTGAAGTCAGTAGGGCGGGCGACACCTCAAACTATACTAGACGGGGCGTCTACGTAAGACGCGACACTCTAATGCTAAGGGGTGAAAGGCTAATTTTAAGCAACAATTTTACGATATTAAGAGCCTGTTTCACAAGTTTCAAATAAATGTGATTTGACAATTATCCTATAACAGCGATTGTAGGTAGTACTCGTTTTATTATCATTTGTTTGGGAGCATAGATTAGCGTGACGTATATATTTGATTGGCTTATACACTTAGGTGACGAGTAAATATTTATTGCTTTAAATGACAAGACGAGCTTCCCGTTCGCCTGAGAGTAAGCGATAGGACCGCCCATAAACATTAGAAACACCATCCAACCTTGAATTACAAAGTATTGTTTGGTTTTCCACTGCACTCACCATCCTGAGACATGAGATGTTGAGTCTT
This sequence comes from Manduca sexta, assembly GCF_014839805.1. Taxonomy (NCBI): domain Eukaryota; kingdom Metazoa; phylum Arthropoda; class Insecta; order Lepidoptera; family Sphingidae; genus Manduca; species Manduca sexta. The sequence goes on from NC_051129.1 coordinate 2,349,112, forward strand.
ATTATATCCAGTCCATATTGGCATTTACTCTAAAGTTGTTAAACAGGACATATAAGTTATAATATACTGAGCATAATAAGTTTTGCACACATATAGCGAAAAAAGGTGCCCTTGTGTGTCTCTGTCTACCTCTTCGAGTATGAAGGCGTAATGCGTGTTTTTATAACCATAGGTTTGGTATTCGTTTTAGTTTTAACTACATTAGGTTAGAAGAAAGTAAGGACAAATTTTCATAAATTAAAACAGTATCTTCACACATAGTAAAATTGTAATATGCCGATATCTGTATATTATAGATATTGTAGAAAACCGAATATGGTGGATCTTTATTAAAACAATAGAAGCCCATACCTTAGAATTTTTGTCTCTCTGTTTGTATGTTCGTACACGCATCACGCAAAAACCAATGCATGGAATTGAAAACAGTTTTCACCTATGTATTGTTAGAGATCTAACTTAAAATATAGGCTATTCTATCCCGAGAATATATAAAGCAGGTCTTTTATCCCGGAAAAACATTTTCACACATGTGCAGCCGCGAACCAAAGCTAGTTCTTTATAAGATACCAGCCTGAACCAATCGAATAGTAGATTTGTATTAAAAAACAACGATATTTTTATCTTGAATGGTATTTTCGTTAAACTGCGCACAATTTTCCTTTTAATAACCTTGAATACTGGAAAATCAACATATTTACTAGCTTCAATTCGCGTCGCTCGCAACTTTTGTCATAGTTTTAATTCGAAGCAGCCACGTAACCATAATTTTAAAAAAATTGGCACGGAACATAATAGGAAAGAGATTTGTTCGTGAAGATTTCAATTACAATTACTATTCAAATAATTTTGGAAATAAAATCCGTAATTTTTAAATAGCAAATAATCCAGCGCTATATCAAATACTATCCTTCACGAACCTCCTCTATTACTGAGACAGTTAAAGCCTTAGTCCACCATAGCCTACTACGGCCGGCAAACAGACTTACTTAAACAAATATATATTAATAACCGGAATATTACTTATACATTTTCGCGATATTTTTATAAACTCCCTTCATTATGCGAGGCAATTCGTTGTTTTTCCGCTCAGCTCTGCATCGGGCTGTAATTAATAAAATTACGTGCGCCAAGTAATGTGTTTTATTACGACGTGCGTGGCTTTGTCGGGGTTTATTTACATATTCTGTTATATATTGTATGTCACACACTTTTCACGAAAGGGTAGGCAGCTATGATGTTATTTTACTAATATTATAAGCGAGAATATTTCTAAAGATATTCAAGTGTTTGAAAGAGACTGTTGGTAGGATATATTTTTTATCCGCCCGGATAGCGGCCACCGTACACAAGGTCTTAAAACCCGCCATAATGGCCCGATTAAGTATGTCGCGTTCGCAATCAGCCTGTGTATACCCGGTTCCAATATGCCGGCATAATAATGTCGACTGTCGAGGGGTAATCATCTTTCGCTAGTCGACATTCTATTGGACCCCAAGCCGCGTACCATCAGATGCAGTGTGATTACATTTCCTTGCCTGCAAAAAAGAACTTCAATGAAATTTGTCACTAAATCATCATCCTGAATTAAGCTATTGGCTACATTATATCCTTTAAATGCATAATTGATCTCTTATTGACGGAAGCGTCTTTCCCGAGGCAAAACCGCATACAACTCCTAGTCTGCACGTAAGTGTGATTTTTTTAAGGAATAATGTGTTTCGTTTTATTATTCATGAGCCGTTTATGTCAAAGAGGTATAATAGCTTATAAAAATTGTTTCGAGAATATTCCTTTTATGGATTATTTTCCTGTTTAACTCATAATATTAGAGCATGTATTCTCTATCATTCATAAATTCCTTGCGAATTTAAAGAGTCTAGAAAAACAAATGTCAATAGATACCTAGTAATTGTTATCGCCTGATGGTAAGACGTGATGGTGGTGAGTTATTTGTATGTATTGAGATATTGACCACCGTACACAAGCTGTAAAGCCCGCCATAGTGGCCAACTGAAATTTATTAATTTATAATAATCATAGTTGACCCGACAGACGTTGTCCCGTCTTAACTATGAATTTGCAGCGCGCATTCTGTCAATCGTTGACAGTTATATAAAATTAATATATTCGTTAAGTTTTCTTAAATTTTCTAATTTACCGCGCAATTTTTTGATTTTTTTCTTTCATAAGAACCTTCTCCTGACAATAACAAACACAACAAAAAAAGAATAAGCGAAATTGTTCCATCCGTTGATGCGTGATGCGACCAAGGAAAATAGATAATAATTTTTATAAATATAGATTATATACATACAGTCATGTAATATCTATATTGTCATATTTAAAAACAGATTTTGTCATGCTTTACTTTAGCTTGATGTTTTCCTTAAATAATTTAGGCATGCTTTAGTGTTCCTCAAAGGTCTGAAGAGATGGCTACCGTAAAGTAGTTGGTGAGGACCCAAATTAGTCCTTAAGGAAAGATTAATATGATTTTCTTCATGACAAAAATGCAAGTGTGCTCTATTTTGCCTTTTACCGTCAGTGACAGATATGAGTTGCCTAAATAGGATATATGTATTCACTCGAATAGTTACCATCGCACAAGAGATTCCAAGATCAGCCTGTGTATCTCATCTCATCTCATCAGCCTTCAACTGTCCACTGCTCAACATAGGCCTCCCTTAAGGCGCGCCACGTTGCTCGGTCTTCCGCTCTCCTCATCCAGTGTCCACCGGCGATACTGCGAATGTCGTCGGACCAGCGGGTCGAAGGTCGTCCTACGCTACGCTTACTGAGACGCGGTCTCCACTCTAGGACTCGTCTGCTCCACCGGCCATCGGTCCTACAACAGATATATTCGGTTTAAACAGCATAATTGGGTTGAGATATCTCTCATGAGAGAATATCTGGACCCTATTCCGCTTACCATCAGGTGTAGTGGGGTTAGTTAACCGTATTAAAAATCGGCGCACCATAGACTTTCACAATATCAGAATAGTAGATTCATCAGCCTAAAAGAAAAGAAGTATTAGAAAGGGAAAGAGGTGTTTTAGCTTCCGAAATTTCTAAGCATTATACAGGAAATTGTCACTACAATACGGAGTTTTGGTCCGGCACATTCTTGCTGTAGACAAATGTCTACAGCGTTCCTCTACCGAAAAACATATTCAAGAGTACAACTCCATATCTTTGAGGTGTCAATATTTCATTTTCACCAAATAATATATTTTTTTTTTTAATTGTATAACTGTAAAATGTAGGTAGATTTTGTAACTTTGACTTGCGAATGACCAACAGTTCACTCCGCCACGTGACCACTAAAGCTGCAGTCTTCCAAACGTCAGGAGAAGATAATAATATAAATAACCGCGATAAAGTCCGTAAATAGTTGTATTGCAATGTCTAACATTCGCGTAAACATAAGAAATCATTATTAAAATAACTAAAATTGATAACTGTATTAACTCAATTGCTGAACTAATAAATTTGATTTAAATAACTACAAAACAAATGATTAACAACCACGCATTTCTATAATCCACAACACGTCCCTTCTTTTCAGAGGGAAGGCAAAATTCCAAGAATATACTTATCCAAATATTTTTAAAATTTTATTCTAACAGTGACTATGAGACGTATATATTTACTGATCTGTTCCTACACGAAGTTTTACAAATAACTGACTTAATTAAATCCAAATCCTCTTTAACAGGCAGACGGAAGAGCAAATTTCCAATAGCATTAATTAATCCCGAATAAATATATTTAATCAACGGCTTTATCCGAAAAACGAAATCAAATAATGGGAATGCATACACGAGCCGCGCCCATACATCTGACCCGTGATCTGTAAATTAGCAATTAATGAATGCAGCAGGAGCGGCAAGGGCCTCTCCCCTGGCCACCCTGCCTCCCTTGCTCCGCCAGGGTGAGGGAGAGCCGCTTTTTTTGTTACTATATAGGTAGCCTGCACTGGACTGGTGCGGTGTAGAGGGGATCATGCTCTATAAGATATGTCCAGAGATAAAGGTTTAATGCTTTGTCAACTTCAGGTAAATATGCAGTGGTTAATTGTAAGTAAAGAGTGGTCGATGAAATTATTTGATTTATAATAACACATATTTTAAATTGTATTTAACTATAAAATATAATTGGTAGAAGTAAGTATTTTAAACACCCCGGGCACAAAAAATATAATAAATTGTTTCGATTACTAAAACACTTTATCAAATATACAATGGTTATTTTTTTACTTCAAATTTTTATATTTTTTTTTCGTACAGCCTGTTACTTAACGCTAATACTTTATAAAATATTAAAAAGCCTTTGTCCAGCCCCTGTCAATTCTCAAATACATTTTAACGTAGCTGTAGAACTGTTATACACCTTACAAAACTTCATAATTGATCAAACCCTATCTATCTCTTTATTGCCTCAAAACAGAAACAAATAAAACATAACGTATATAACACAGAAATTCGCAAAACCAAAAAAAAAATCCGAAGACATACAAATCCATCCGATGACCGATATCGCATGTGCGGTGGAAATTTTCAGCTTTTTTCGCAGCGAGCCCGCAGCGTTCGTTTTTCTCGTGCCCCCCATCGGGTGGGGCGGACCCCCCGATAGCGCCGTGCCCGGAATTTGATTAATGCAATGTGCACGATAATTATTCCTGTTACTATTTTTTGACAGGATAGAGTTCGAACGTTGATTTTCAACGTTTTTGTGCGCCGCATTGTGCGCGAGATTGGGAACATGTTACGAAAATTTATTTAAAAAAATATGTGAAATGCCTTGTTTCAATTTAATATTTTGAGGCAAGTTAGATTTTAAATTTTAATTGGGATTTGTTTTATTAATATTTAGATAATACAGGTTATACTTACGTAATATAATATTCAATAGGAGTTAACCTCACTTTTCGGAAGCTGAAGGAATCAGACCTTCATTGAATGAAAGCTAGACCCTGACATTCGACATCTCTTATCACCTGTGGACTGCAGATTAAATTGAGTTTAAACAACATATCATCAAAAGGATTATTTTTTTTTATTGTTTTGTATGACGAGTATACCACCAGTGTGTACTTTTTGGTAATGAGACCTTATTGAAACATCACTTTAACGTCCAGCGCTGTTGAGCGGACAAAGAGGTACAAGGTATAAATAAATTTCGAAGTCATTTGATCTCAATCAAATGACTTCGAAATTTATTACTAGGTTTCTACTACTGCGCTTTCTTCCGTAATATTTTTTCTATAATTATCTTTCAGGAAAATTTAAATCTAATGTATGTATTCGACATTACTTAATATATCTTTTAGCAATTAAAACGTCTTAGTGGTCTAGAATCTAATACTAGCATGTTTAGGCTTAAGACCTTAGATTCAATTCCCATCCTAAACTAATTCGATGGCTCCTAAGTAAACTATTGTATCTGAAATTGCGATTTACTCTTTTATAGCCTTTTGTTATCTATGTACTGTATTATGTACCTTTCAGCTCTCTATTTACTAACTCATTTCCAACAAAAAAAGTTAATAAATGAATATTTTAGGGTTCCGTACCTCAAAAGGAAAAACGGAACCTTTATAGGATCACTTTGTTGTCCGTCTGTCCGTCTGTCCTTTTTCTCAGGAACGCGTGGAGGTATTAAGCTGAAATTTATATCAAATACTCAGGTCTACTGTCCCTTGGAGCTGAGAAAAAATCAAACTTCTGCGCCAACGCAATCAAAAGATACAGCTGTTTATGTCGCAATTTTTTTTAATGGGTTTGGTAGTAACAGTATATAGACAAGGAACCGTTAAAAAGTATAAATCAATATATTTAACATACTTAGGAGCCATCGCTATGAATATTCTTAGCCTATAATTCATAAAAGTTGTATGATTTATAATTTATTTTATGGCCACAAGACCTGTAAGATAAAAATATTATACTAGATTTGATGAATTAATTGCCTTTGAATCCATTGAGAACGTACGTCGAAATAAACTTAACATTACAGATTTCCACTACAAACCAGCAAGGAAGAAAACAACCAAAAAAGGTGGTTATGCAAAAGTGAATCAAATGAAAATAAATTGAAACGATAGTGAATGTGGAAATAAAAGCAAGTCCAAGTCTTCAGGTAAGTACGAGTGCTATCTAAAACAATCTCCGCCGACAATATCCGGCTGGTTCCCTCCTGCATCATGCGCTCCAAACTTTGTACAACTAGACGGCGAGATGGGTTTACGGGAAAATGAACTTTATTGAATTCAGATAGGGTACAGATTTGATTAATAGGAGAAATACATTTTAAAAACAGGTCAGAAGGACCGTAGACATATTTCTAACCTAGCGCTTAATGTTAGGTTTGCTGTTGGATTTGCTTCAATGCATGTTACATTATAGTACTAAGCGATAGTTTATTACTTACAAAGGTTTATTGAATCATTTTGTTAATAGTCTATACATATTATAAAACAAAGTCCCCTGTTCTGTCCGTTTGTATCTCATCAATTTTATCAAAATCCACTGAACGAATTTTTATGAAATTTAGTATGGAGTTGGTGTAAGACCCTGGGAAGGTAGTATCTATTCCGGGAAATACATAGCGGGACTTTTATTCCGGAAAACTGCTTCACGCGAAGCCGCGGGCAAAAGCTAGTTGTAATTAATAATAATGCTCAAATTAGGCTCATGCATAAATCACTGAGAGGTAGACAAAGTTATAACTAACCTTTATCCCGTTTATACTAATTCGTATCCGACTTTGCACACCCTGTGATATGTGAGCCAATTATTGAGCTTATAAATAAATAATATCAGCCCTGTATTATATACTGTCTCACTGTTGCGCACGGGCCTCCTCTACCACTAAGAGGGATTAGGCCTTAGTCCACCGCGCTGGCCTAGTGCGGATTGGTAGACTTCACACACCCTCGAAAATTCCTATAGATAATTTCTCAGGTATGCAGGTTTCCGCACGATCTTTTCCTTCACCGTTTATTATTGGGCTTTATTTGACTTAAAAAGGTGATTCTCTTCAACAATTTCGTAACATATCTGTTGCAGTGGACAGCATCTGCACGGCGTCTTGTATTATAAATTGAACTTTACATTCGAGGTAATTAGCGTTAAAATGCGACGTAATTGAAACTCAAGGTCACGTAATGTAAGCGATATTTTAATTATTATGAACGAGTACATTGAGGTGACTTTGCCAACTAAATATTTTTAGATACCGATCAGTTTGCGCTATAATTTGATATAATCGCAACGCAATTTGCCAAATTTTTATTGCCTTGATCACCCTTAGGTGTGTCAAATTGACGGACAAAGGGTCATCTACAAAACTGGTAATCATCTACCATACTACCAAGTCTACTAAAAAGTTGACTGCCTCGGTGGCGTAGTTGTACTGCATGCGCGGTATCGCAGCGCTGAGCAGTCCTGGGTTCGAATCCCGAGCAAAGTGATTTGAGTTTTTCTGCTCAGTATCAGCCCGGAGTCTGGAATTTGTGCCGGATATGGTGATAGGCTTACCGCCTACATCATGTGTGGGAACACACTTGACGAAAAGTGGGTGCCCTGGTTCTGCCTCTTCGGGGATAAATGCGTGATGTGTGTTGACAAAACAGTTACAGAATCGGGTACCAACCAGTAAATACCAATTTACGAGCGTCCGATGTCAACTTTCGGGCAAAATTCGATCACTGGTGAATCATGTTACAACTGACACTCTATACTAGGAAATCGAATTTAGTATCATCGAAATCTGCTCCAGGAAGTACCCTTCTCAAAGCTATGGTACCAGTGTCTCTCGAAAGAGGCAGGTATGTTTGTATGAGCCTTAACTACTCCCTGATCCAAATATCATTTCAAATAATCTGTTCATTTTGTTCCAGGTGGTTACTTACCTTAAGATCTATTTGCTGCGATTTAAAAAGTACAGCATCCAAGCAGAGATTACTGCACCTATTAAAGCTATTACAATTAATCTTGTCGAAGGTGTAACACTATCTACAATTGATTCAGTTTTTTAAATATATATTTCAAGTTTTTAAACGTTATATGACCTAAGTGTTTGTAAGTAATATTATTCATGAAATTCAAAAGGAAATAAGTCTGATACAAAACATTAGATAAGTTATATCCTACTCTAACCTTCCACAAGCGCAAGTAAGGTGAAGTTTTATTGCAAACTGATGAACGAAATGACTAATCATAAAATATAAACATTGTTTCTTATATATTGGAGACTTCAGTGTTAAATTATCAAAATTAAAACATCATACATAAAAGATCTCCAGTGCTGAACACGGGCCTACCCAAAAATTTTTAAACTGACCTGAAGGTACTAATGGGTTTAAAAATCTACGGCGACAGAATACTTTTTCATTGTTCAGGGAGCCCATTATGGCTTTTGATAGCAAACCTATAATTAATATTTGGACTGCCTCAGAGGCGTAGTTGTTATGCGCAAGCGGTATGAGTACGACTACCGCGCTGAGATCTTGGATTCGGAATCCGGGTTGGCCAATAATAATGGTGGCTGGATTTTTTCTTCTAAAAAAATACTCAGCCGCAGAGTTAGGAATCTTGTTGAATTCGGAAACTGCCGGAGTGATACCTCTGTGCCTTGGAAAGCATGTAAAGCCGTTGGTCGTACGCCTAATGTCTCTCCGGTCATGTCGGATTGCCATCTTACCGGACTATGAATGAAGGAACAGAGAGTACTTGTGTATTGCGCACACACTTGTGCACTATAATATCGCCTGCGTGGCTGATCTCCTTTGAGATTGGTCACCGTGGCCGAAATTCGACTAGGAGGGATTCATTAATTCTACATTTGGGCTACACTCTTCTTCCATTGTCATCAAAGGCCAAAGCTCAACTCAAACCTTTGATAGTTATAGCTATATTTAGAATATATAGTACTTGAAATCAAGCCCAGCGTTTTTCTCAGTGCTATAACAAAAACTCTTTTCCCTTATTTTTGTCTTCACCTCTTTCAATCTCAGTGTTTCAGTTATGAATAAGCCTTTATTTGTGACTGTTTTATATTTGGACATTAGCAAAATTGAGACGAGATTGGAGTAACACTTCGAATGCCTACAGCCGACGCGTCAGCTTTGTCTTGCCCTTCTCTGTTAATTAGCTATTCTTGGTTTTATTTCGTTAAACTATTGTTTTCTCGTCTAGAGATGTTAATTTTTAGAAACAGTAATATTTCAAAGTATCGGTGTCTGTTCAGATTTTTATTGGAATTTGTGTTGATTGTCATTTAGTAATTTAAAGGTAGACTGGAAAATTTTGAGCTGTGTTAGTTAAAATAAATTATAAAAAGCATTTATTTGTTTCAATTAAATTTAAATGTAATCTTATACATCTAGAAAGTTTTGTAACTTAATTTAATTAATTTGTAGTTGTCGCCTGTGCGGTGTAGGCCTCCCCTAGTTTTCTCCACACCTTTCTTACGCATGCCTGTTGCATCCAATTCCACATCTTTATTCAAATCCATCCCTCCAACTTATCTTTAGTCTTTCTCTCTTCTTTTTTTTGTCGTGATATAGATTCTGTTACACATGTGCGATGGTATTAAATAAATGACAGTGCAGTTAAGCGGGAATTCCTATACTTTAGTAGTTTATGTGCACTATTTTTTTTCCAAAACAATATAAATAGCTAAATCGGGCACTAACAAAAAGAACTGAGATATTGTGTTTAATCTCTTTGGATACTAAGCACGTATAAAAAGAATACAGTACAAGTCGTATACTGGGAATAGAAATATATCTCATACAACATGCGTAAAGAACACTTTCGATTTATTTCAACATTTCTAGATTGTTAGAATTATTACCTTGGAAAAAGAAAGATTTCATAAATATTGGCTTCGAAAAGCCTCCATAAAAAAGCCTGTCTAGCAATTAAACGATATTTTGATACAAGTAAGTATTATGATCATGAATTTCAGAGTTCCGCATCATAACAACTATAGTATACCATTTCTTCGTTTTCTGTGAGCGCCAAATAAATATTATTATGAAATAATTACAAGGAGTAAATGGCGAATAACTGTGCTAAATTTGGTTACTTTTTGTCCTAAGAATAACCTGTTGCACCTGCAGTAATGAGCAAGTGAAGTAAAAAACTTGTGAATATAATTAGAGAGCTACTGTGCATATAGAAAATATTCTTATTCTAATACTAATAACGGTCAAAATCGCCTTTACATTTTAATTGAGTTACTTCGCGTCTAATTTGTGTTTAACTTTATTACATTTTGTTATTTTTTATTAGTTGTGCATAAATTTGATTTTAGTCATTCGCTCTTTCAGATGGTCTCTTTCCTTGAAGGTAGTTGGTTCGATTTTCAAGTCGGAAATTAATTTTAAAAATTGTAAAATAATTGCTTTAAGTTCGATCCCTCATAGGTTTTTTGACCTGAATAGATCATATTATACAATTTTTTTAGTAATAACTAAGTAGATATGCCTTTTTAGGTATTACGGAGGCCAACAAAATAATTGCGTTCCATGTACTTACTGGTTGTCTTTTTTGGACAACCCTGATCCATGACACAAATAAATCTATACCAATATAAAGATGAAAAGTTTATTTGTGTGTTTGAACGCAGTAATCTTAGGAACTACTAAATCGCTTTATTTTCATTAATAAGAAGCTACATTATTACTTAGTGCTAAAGGCTACTTTTATCCCAGTAAAATTTTTACCCCGTAACATAAAATACGCGGGTGGAGCCGCAGACAAAAGCTAGTAAGTATATAAATTCAAGAAACTCATAATATACTTGATAAGTATATCGTCTTTTTGAGAAATTTTAGACTTTTTAGACTATCCCAAAACCTAGAAATAACACAATCAATAAATAACACAAACATTTGTACGCGCCCGGGAATAGATCCCACAGCCTTTCACAACCGCTACACCACGGACCATCATTAAACTAACCTTACTCAAGAAAAATCATGACGCAAATCATAAAATAAAACCTATAATTTAATAAAAATACTTAAACATCCACCATTTCTCATACAATATCCATCAAAGCGTACAAATTGCTGCACAAAGTACCAGGAGAACAACAGAGTGCAGCGTGCATTGCATAAGATTGATGCGAGCGAGGGACGGGGGCGCGAGGGGGTGCGCCGGCGGCGGGGGGAGCGCGGTGATGGATGACCCGCGCTATTATACCAGGACTGTATAGGATAATAGAGAATGGTTTTATTTTAGAGGTTAGGGTCGATGACGTCATGAGCGTGACCAACGAGGCTTTGTTTTGGAATGAGGTAGGTCGGAAAGTACTCATTAAATGGATATATTGTACTTAACTATAGCTAACAATGAAAAACTATATATATGCAGAAATATATCGCCGCTGGCGTATACCCATTTCCTTCCCTCAAAACTTAAAATGCACTCACAATTTCTCAAGATTGTGTATTTTCATAGACAGCTTTACCATGAAGTAATCTACACGCTTGCTGTTGCAAAACAAATTCTATAATCAGCGCAAGACAGCTCATACAACTTGGATGTTTATGGACTATGGAAGTCATTTAACACAAGGTGACCTAATTACTCGTTTTGAGGGTACAAAAACAAAACACCTCTCACTTTCTTGACGTCAGAAATTATCATAGGTTTTCCCATACAAAAATGGACCTCACATGTTCCCATACATAATTGACGTCACAAGGCTCATTAAAAATTTTGTCACAACCGGCGTCATCTCTCGACGACACTCTTACAAAACTGTTACCCCTTTAATCGTTACAGTCATCTCAACTTATATTATAATCTAATGGGGTAGACTTAGATATATTAATCTATATTATTATAAAATTTCGAATTGGTTTGTTTCACGTATGTATCTATGGTATGCTAAGAAATACGAATAAAAAGATTCAAAAGCCTAAGAATTTTAAAAGGAAAAAATATATAGCTCATTCAAAATAAAACGGTGACATAACAGGCTTTAAATATCAAACGAGCAGTGACCGAAAATGACTGCAAAGTCTACCATCAGGTTTATGTATTGAAGGAAACACATAGCCGACACTGACAAGGAAACGAATTTAATACCAAATCGACAATTATTAATACCAGTACATCAACAAGCATGGTATTAATACCTCAAAATTAATCGCATTGAAAACAAACGTTTAATTCTAAATACGTATGTTGCTGTTGCAACAGGTGGACCACGTTGTGAATTAATTATAACCTAAAATACCATTCATATAACGAGTTATAATGGACACTAGATCGGTCTCTAGTAGTCTGCCATTGCTTTTACATCTACCGCTAAGTAGCACTGATCGGTTTGAAGGATTCAACAGTAATCTCTGAACATATTTAAGTGAATGATTTCAGAACTTTTAAGTGAAGCCACTTATTAATAGGTAGAATAAAGAAGCCAAATTTGCTTACAAATCTTATATTGCAACTTACCATCTTATATAACTTGTTACTAATATTACAAATGTGTAAGTTCGTGAAATATTTGGATATTTGTTAGAAATAAATGCATCTGAACGGATTTGGATAAAATTTGACAGATACATAGACCATATCTACATATACACAATATGCTACTTTGACTTTACTCTAATCAACAATGTAACAGAGTATTCCGTACGACTGTATCAAAGGGAAAATATTTTAAAATATACTTTTTTGTCTTAAACGAAACGCATTCACATGGTGTCGTTTCAGTCAATTATTTCCCCATTAATCTTCAGAATACTTATATTAGCGCCATATGGTTGAAGGGTTGACAGGGGCCATAACTAGCGTGATATTATTTTCCGTTAGACAAAACTGGATAAATTAGTTTCTACTCAGTAGCATGGAGTCCAGAATTTGTGTCCGATATGGCGATAGGCTCGCTATAATGGAACGGCACTCAAGGTGGAAAGTGGGTGCATCAATTGCGCGTCAGCCTACCCCCTCAGGGACAAAGCAAGCGATAATGCACAAAGAATACACACATAATTTTTAGAGAAGTCAGAGGTGTGTGCCCTTGGGATTTGAACCTGCGGACATTCGTCTCGGCAGTCCGTTCCACAAGATACTAGGCTATCGCCGCTTATAATAAAAGGCATGTGTGTACAAAACTAGAGTTTTTTTTTTTAATAAGTCTAGGGCCTACTTTCTTCCTACTACGAAATACTATTCTGTGTTACTAAGGTATCATTTTGGCCGAACTTTAGCAGTCTCAGTGAGCGATCAAAGTCCTCCCATAATAGTCAGTTCTTTTGAAAGTTCCTGTAACAAACATATTTCGATAACAACAAAATATCGCGCTAGGGAATTGAATCCATGGTCCTTGTTCCATCTGCACCAGCTCTGCGGAGGCTGTATTCTAAACTTGTACCTAATGATCATAGTTTAACGTAGTCCTGTTTTATTCGACAATCTAAAATAAGTTTATTCTGGTATAATACTATAGGTACCATATAGTTAAAGCACTGCAGGCACATTTTTTACGAATAAAACATTGTGTTCCTGGAAAATTGCATGAATTATGCCGGCATGTATAAATGTTAATTCTCTTTAAATTGGTATAAAACTTCCAAACTCGTTAGCCAAGATGCAATATCTAATATTCATGCAAGTAATTAAGAAAATAACGAATTACACACGATTATAAAAAGACGAAATAATCACTCAGAATCATAATAATCTCGGCAAATAACTATTTAATCGCCTTCCGAACATTCCCAGGACATTCGACATTACAGGTCAAGTTTACGATAAAAATCGAAAAACACAACGGCCACGCCAAAACCAACCTTAACGCAAAAGTATAGATCACAAAACAATGAAAGAGCATCCGAATCCTTAGATTTATCCTTGCTTAGGTCGTGACTGTCAAATGAGTTTTGTAACAAGTGAATGTGGGATTTATTATGTACATTTAGAGTTGGTTTTTATTTGTTCTGAGTAACAGATCTTAGGAGCCAAGCAGGTCGACGGATGAGGGTAGATTCCAGCAAAAAGCGGTCGAACCGGTTACTGGTGGCTGCGTCGACCGAATCCGAAAGTCATTTGGTATCGTATCAATATATTTCATATACATTTTTTATAACATGTTTGAAATAGTTTCGACATGACATGCCCTGACTTCTTCAGAGGCAGTCTACGATAGAATAGTGAGAATTCTGGAAATACAATCTCCTGTTGGAAGCTTACTTGAGAACTGTAATTCTGGGGTTGTTTACTTCGAGATACCAAATTTGTGAGAGATTTTTTATTATAACCCAAACCCAAGTTCAGAATTTGTTGTGTGAGAATTCTAGAAATACAATCGCCTGTTGGAAGCTTACTTGAGAACCGTAATTCTGGGGTTGTTTACTTAAGGATACCAAATCTGTGTGAGATTTTTAATTATAAACCAAACTCAAGTTCAGAATTTGTGTTCAAAGCGTTAGGGTCCTCCGTCTCATCGTGGTAAAGACCCACATACCCAAAAATGCTCCCAAATAAACAGCAATCAAATACATTAACAGTCTTATACGATAATTGGTTAATAACATTTAGATTGTGTAATAGGCCTTTAGTAATATAATTAGTATTTTTAAATTTCTTTAAAATTTATTTCTTTATTATACTTTAACTCGTAATTTAAAGTTTTAACATTTGTATAAAAATGATTTCTTTATTATACAGGGTCATTTTGACATCGCGTTACTAAATGAAACCACATACTTATCTTCTTAGAAATAACACTTTAAAATAAGTTACTTGAGCTGTAGATGTAAAATAAGAAAGTGCAAGTTTCGAACAAACAAATATTAATAAAAATTAATTTTAATTTTACACGCCCTATTGCCACTTCTACTACTCTAATAGAATTTGTCGCAGCGGCAACATCATACTTTCAGTCAGAAGTACACTTACGCACACGCTATATTCGTATTAAGGTTATAGCTTAAGGTCCATTTTTCATACATTTTGTTACACCTTTAATCTGGGTAACTAAACAAGTATTGACAAGTAAAGAATTTAAATTCACGTCTAGTTAGTGATTAGTTCTCGCAGTTGAAAGAAAAACGTAAAAATAATTAATATGCATGGATATTTCGGCCTTTAAAATTTCGTCGTATTAAATTTTAAAGGCCGAAATTAAGCTGTAACCTTAAACTACAAAATGATAAAAAAGTCAGAAAACTAAAACCAAGATATTTGGTGAAAATATTCGTTAATATAGGATGATTTTTGGCACAATGTCAGCAAAAGTGAAGACGAGTAGGTGGTTTCATTTAGTATTAGGTCATTAAATGACCCTGTGTAATGCTTTTAATAGTTTCTAACAGGGAATCAAACCAAAGTCTTATTTCTCTCTTTGCTCGTTGCATTTGTCCACGGCCTGGCACGAAAGTCGCTAGTTCAATCCGCAATATTATATCTAGGAATCGAATCTACTATCTCACGTTTAACTCTGAACTAGGAAGTAATTTAAAAAATATTTTTAAGTAAATGTTGTGATATGATTATACCGTCAATCTTGGAGTAAACTTACATGACAATCACGCCTTTTATCGCCAAAGGAGTAGGCAGACGCAGAATTGGTGCACCCACTTTGCACCATGCATTCCGTCTCATGATGTGATAGGCGGCGTGTCTACCGCTATCAGGCACTAATTACAGACTCCGGGATGATATTGAGCATGAAAACCCAGTATCACTTTGCCCGGCCCGGGATCGAACCCAGGTCCTCAGCACTGCAGTCGTGCCGTAATGCAAGTACGCCATTCACAAATTCCGATATTCCGAGTAAACAACTTGGGGGTTTACCTTTCAAGTTTTATGACGTCAACGCATACCTCATAAAAAATAAATACATATATAGGTATATAATATACATGCATAGAATATAGGCCACTAGGGCCATATAACAGATACAAATTGCCTCAGGAGTACTTAGTTGTTCGCCATATGAAAACTATATATTCTTTTATACGTGCACCGCTAAGTGACCACTGCACCTGAAGGTAAGTGGAATGAGGTCCAATAGAACGTCGATTGACGAGAGTTGATTAATGATTACCCCTTGGCAGTCAACACAATTATGCCGGCCTTTTGGAACCGGATAAACAAAGCTGATCCTGGAACGCGGCACACGTAGGCCACTACGGCGGGTTTTAACACCTTGTGTACGGTGGTCGATATTCGGGCGGATATAAAATAAATCTTACCAGCAGCAAATAATACTTATAAACAGATTATTATGCACGTCTCATTATAGAGCTATATTTAATACCATATACGGTAAAATGCTAATGGGCAAGTGGGTGTCTGCTGAATCACTAAGCTCGTAGTGCCTAGAATTGAACCCAAGATCTTCCCGTTTTTGCATTTCAATTACGTTATCATAAGATCAATGGTCCTAACAAGAAATTATTTATAAAATAGCTCAGTAACCTGTCACCGAGCTTATAACCATCTCATCATGCAATATGACCGTTCCCATCACCATACCGGATTTAATTCCAAACCCTAAAACTCAGATAGGTTTCGAATAAAAAACTAAATAGTTTCCAAACCTACCATCCAATCTTTATCTTCATGGTGCATTCGAATGCAACCAAGACTAAAATCAATTATGAACAAAACACATTGGTCCGAAGCAGTTGAAATATTAAATGTCAATATGGTGTCGGGTTATATTTATCATCCGTTCACGCCCTATAATTATACTTGACTATAGACATAAAAAAAGAATGTTATATGTGAAAACCAGTCGATTTATTTGTTATTTAAATGAAATGTTTACGTTATGTGATATACTTAGAACAACCATTATAAAATGCTCATCTCTTAAAGACGTGTTATGGAACTTTAAGCATTACCAACTGCATATTACAGAGGAGACACGTTCCGTGATGCATTCCTTGGCAGTAACTACAATTACACGAGGCTCACTAACTCAGTAGGATGAGTAAACTGGCTAACCCTAGATTTCCACTCAATGGTTCATTGGTGGTAGGCCTCCCATATGTAAGAGTCCGCCTGGGTAGGTACCACCGCAAAGTCATTGTTGTGTTCCGGTTTGAAGGACATTATAGCCTGTGTAACTACTGGACTTAATAAGACTTAACATCTCATGTCTTAGGATGGCGAGCGCAGTGGAATACCAAACAATACTTTGTAATCAATGGTGTTGGATGGTGTTTCTACTGTTTATGGGCGGTCGTACCGGTTACCATCAGGCGAACGGCAAGCTCGTCTCGTCATACTAATAAATAAAAAAAGGTGGTTGCCATCCAGTAGAGGTCAAAATATATCACCATCAGAGCAAATGAGAGCTATTTTTGCTGGTATTTGACCAACAATAACCGAAATTTATCACGAAAGTACCAGGCAACCAGAAGTTAGAGGAGATTTAAATAAAGAACTTAAAACAAAATTTGTTTAGAATGCCAAATTGTCGTTGCACGCTGATTCAATGCCTTATTAGCATTTCTCCGAATTTCTCGATTGGACCGCGATTGAGTCATCATGCCGTTTTCCTTCAAACTCCTTGATACAACCGGTAAGCACTGGTATCAAAATCATAGATTTACCAAGGTGATATGTTTTTATGTTATTTTATTAGAACATGCATATTCATTATTCCATAACTGTCAGTAAATTGGTTTTTAAATTTATTACATGTTTGTCGCGTATTTGGTTTGTTTTTATAAAATCCAGCAATCCATTTATAAATGTCATGATTCCTAAAAATATACCATCATTGACTTCTTCGAATTACAAAGAACTGGAAGGTACTGAATGACGGGCGTCTTCCTGAGACATTAATCTCTTGACCATAGCTTGATCAGTAACAATATCCTTGAATTTTAACACAAGCATAATTTCTTAGCAGCAAAAAATATGCAATCTATTAGTATCTAGAAGTACTCTCTAAAATTTACTAACCATAGATTCGTATTTCTTCCTTCCTTCAAATTATATAAAGCCAAACATACAAAATTTTGTCTACACTACCTAATCAATATATTATTTAGATTTAACTAAAAGAGGCTACAAAGGCTACTAATAAAGAAACACGCATTCAAAACCAGTCCATCAAGCCATTCGTCACCAGTATATTACCGTCATAAAAATACCTAGAAAAATTCAAAATTAATTACATTTGCAGGATAAAGCGCTCCCTTTCAAAAGACCATCGAACTCTGGTCGACGCAGGGTCACCGGACAGTCGCGCGGCCTTCGCCGGTTCATTACCAAGGTACTAAGCCACTCACTTACCATCACGTGTTATGTTTTCCGCGAATGTATTAATATCTCGTTATTAACATCATAAAAAAAAATTATGGCTGTCAGAATTAATAGAATTATATTGCATACTTGCATCGTAGAGGAGAGAATCTACCTCATCAGCATCCTTTCCAACTCCAAAGGGGTTGTTGCAACTGAATTTAACACACGAACCTATCTTTTTCTAGAACAATATATTGTTTCTGGAATCTGGATATCTATACTTTTAGAAGCGGTGTCACGACCCCTGTGAAACAATAACAACACCAACTTTGAATTTAAAAGATCTTCCACAGAACTGCAAGCATTATGCTGAATTTTGAAACAGTAGGTAGTCTCATAATACTCAATAATTATAATCGGATTTGCTACGATATCGCAGAAACAACAGTGCTTGTATACAGCATAATGAAGCAGCGTTCAAGGTGAGAATGATAGAATGCTGGAAACATTTTTTTTTTATACGAGCATTGCAAATTGATCACTGCACCTGATGGTAAATGACAGAATGTCGGCTGACGCGAGATGGTTACCCTTCGGTAGTCGATACAATTATGTCGGCCTATTGGAACCGGATATACACAGGCTGATCCTGAAACGCGACACACTTAAAGCCACTGTGGCGAGTTTTAACGGCTTGTGTAGGGTGGTCGTTATCCGGGCTGATATAATATCCAACCACCAGCAAAATAAACAAATTAGACACCTTCATTAGGTCCGTTCTAAAGTAAATTTCCAACAAAATACCGAACAATACTTTGTAATTCAAGGTGTTGGATGGAATTTCTAGTGTTTATGAGCGGTCATATCGCTTACCATCAGGCGAACTGCAAGCTCGTCTCGTCATTCAAAGCAATAAGAAAAGACGTATGTGAAAACCAAATCTCATAAATTATACCATAAAAGTCCTAATAACCATTTCAATAATAGCTAAGAGAAAATATCGCTAGAAAAGTATTGGCTAGTGACCGCGGCAATGTCAACAAATGAAATAGAAAAAAAAAATCACATCGTGTTTTGCGTGTTGTTGCGGTAGGTCGTCATCAAGGTGAATTGCCTCCGACCGGATAGATACGTACAGACGACAACAAAACTGTTATTATTATTAGATTTTGAAACTCGTTTGATTGTTGTTATATTTAGGTAAATTATTGGTATTATTACTTACACTTATCGTTTGTTTTGTATAGCGGTTCAGTATATCGCCTGTGGTTTGGGAACGTGGATTGTCATTCAGATTAGGACAATAGTGTGGATATTTATAACATAATTTATCAGTATCTAGATAATGCAAAAGTTGACGTTACTCAAGCGGTCGGTTGGTATTTCAAATCTGCAATATCCTTGAAAAGTGTTTGCGTATCTCACATTAGAGTGGATAAGAAAAAGAAAAAGTGGAGGAAGAGGGGAAATTGTCTTAAACTTTTATATTAAAAACGACACGATAACCACAACTTGTAATGGTCACGCCTATTAAATGTCTAAATCTCCAAACTAGGTTTACAAAAAATATAATGATTATATTATAATTTTTGTCAAGCTATTTTATTACTTTATTGTATCGTCGACAGTCAAAACGTACTGATCTTTGTCAATCTATTTTAATATCGTGAAAATATATTGTTTAGGGCTGAATTTTCGTCAGATAAAACTTATCCAGCAAATAAAATATAACCTGACTAAATATAAAAGTTGAATTAAACAAATATATTTATACTGTCATACTTATTCACTCGTGTTGTATTTTACCCTACGAATATTTTGTTTTATTTGATTGAAAAATCAACCGTTAATAAAACAACTTTTATTATCTTTCTATCCGTTTTTCTGAAATGAATTTCCACGAAATTTCTTTCAAAACATTATATTTTTATGTGTCCTCAAACTGACTGTTCCAATAATATAATTATAATATATTTATTAGTATAAGAATAAATTTTATTCGTAAGCCCCACTTCTAGCCGCGACTGTACTTTATTATCAAATATCACTTTGTTTACGAAAACCAAACTCGATACAGAATAGGTAAGTTTGCATCAAATTCAATATAAAATGCAACAGAAATATTGTGAATCGTGGCACATAGCTCTTATGTGAAGTCATTAAATACTATTTTAATACAAAACGAATAACACCTTTAGATACCTTATTGATGCTGTTTTCAATTCAATTTACTTTTTTTATTATGTTAGACTGATATACGGCTTAGTAAAAATTTCTAAGTTATGTAAAATTTATACCAGCTTAATGGAGCCTAAAACCTAAACTCAGTTGGTGAATAATAATATTAATGCATTTATTTGTTGAATACTGTAAAAAGTTGTTACATGTTATTAATTAGAATGTCCGCAGGTTCAAATCCCAAGGGCACACACCTCTGACTTTTCTAAAAATCATGTGTGTATTCTTTGTGAATTTATCGTTCGCTTTAACGGTGAAGGAAATAGTCCATTGAAATGTTACATTTTTTAGGCCTTACCTTGCGTTTTTTAGAGGACGCAATTTTATTTTTTTGAAGTGTAGGGGGGGTCAGTCTAAAGCTAAAACCAAGTTTGTGGGGTCGCCACCCTTGTCTCACGGCCGCCATCTTGAAAATAGTGGTTGAAATGGTTTTTACGATGAATCTCTTAAACTATTTATCTGACAAAAAAAATGTATAAACATTTTTTGTTGCAAATTAAATTCTCTACAACTTTGGTTTAGTAACTTTTGTCGTAGAACTATAAATAAAAAAGTTATAAGCGAAAATGTTAAGAAATTCAATGTTAAGCAATGTTCATTGCAACGTCATCAGAACGTATGTTTATAAGGTTCATAATACTTTTTTTTGTACTCATTAATACCCAAATTCCCAAGGGACCATTAGGGAACAAAAGAACATCTGCCTGCTATTATTATTATTATTTCTAACCTCTCTTATTGTAAGAATAGCTGATAATATTGTGTTGAAGTTGTCGTAGTAGAGTTTTCATTAGCATTTTGACTTTTAAAAGTCAAAATGCTAATAAAAAAAAGTAATTTTCACTAAAGTTAAAATCGTGTCTAAAATCATTCGAAATCGTCTGCAGAATTAAAAACAGAATAAAATACATCCGCACGTACAGAAATATGTAGCACAACTAAAAGATATAAGTTGAACGACAACTTCAACACAATATTATCAGCTATTTTTACAATAAGAGAGGTTAGAAATAATAATAATAATAGCAGGCAGATGTTCTTTTGTTCCCTAATGGTCCCTTGGGTATTTGGGTATTAATGAGTACAAAAAAAAGTATTATGAACCTTATAAACACACGTTCTGATGACGTTGCAATGAACATTGCTTAACATTGAATTTCTTAACATTTTCTCTTATAATTTTTTTATTTATAGTTCTACGACAAAAGTTACTAAACCAAAGTTGTAGAGAATTTAATTTGCAACAAAAATTGTTTATACATTTTTTTTGGCAGATAAATAGTTTAAGACATACATCGTACAAACCATTTAAACCCCTATATTCAAGATGGCGGCCGTGGGACAAGGGTGGCGACCCCACAAACTTGGTTTTAGCTTTAGACCGACCCCCCCTACACTTCAAAAAAATAAAATTGCGTCCTCTAAAAAACGCAACCCCAAATGTAACTTTTCAATGGACTAAAATCATCGTGAGGAAACCTGCACATCTGAGAAATTCTCTGTAGGAATTTCGAAGGTGTGTGAAGTCTACCAATCCGCACTAGGCCAGCGTGGTGGACTAAGGCCTAAACCCTCTCAGTAGTAGAGGAGGCCCGTGCTTAGCAGTGGGCAAGTATAATATAATACAGGGCTTTTCTGTGAACTAATATCAAGTGTTTAATTTAAAAACTAACTCCAACTTCTCTATTAAAAGTCTAAGGTTTTCGAACAAGATAGAACACTTTTAGCCAATACCAGGGTAGCATCTACGTGAAGTTGCGGCACGCGACGCTGCCGAGGGTTTTCCATAAATTAGCGGCCGTCGGTGGCGTGACGTTGCACCCACGGCTCGTACACTGTAGGCCATGGGGGAGGAAAATGTAGCCAACTTTTGTTATTACTGTCATAACGGCAGCTCTAGAACTATAAAATAAGGGACACGAGGTCTTAATGTCTTATGCGAGATGAGCCAGTGATAAAGGATTTTTGAAAATCTATCCCTTGGATTATTCACTGGCATGGTCCTCTCGGAGGCAGCTGCTTATGAATTCTATGCTTTTACCTGATTGTTTCATGATGTATTTTATTCTTGTTAAATTATTTTGATCCTTTTATGACTTTTATGCGACTAAACAAATATTACGGTACAATTTATAGTTGAAAAACGTCAATGTGAAACAAAAGATGAATCAATTAACATATTTTTTTATTTACAAATAGTTCCACACCCACAATAAAGTTTAAACGGATATCGGGAAGTACGAGCGACTTTGATACAAAACAAATAAATGGGGATTGGACATACACTTGTTTTATATCAAAATATAATCTTTTATCTTTAATAATTTCATATGCCTACGCGAATGTTAGACATTGAAATAAAACTATTTTTCGGATTTCTTCGCATTTTTATTCATTATCTCCCGTTTCAAAGACTGCCGCCTTCAAGGTCACGGCACACTGGTGTTGGTCGTCCGAAAAGTCAAAGTTACAATATCTACCTACATTATTAAATTATTATTATTTTTTTATAATTGTATAGGTATAAAAATATATTTTTTTTATATAAGTTAATAAATCAATTTAAAAGATAAGTAAATATTTTTTTATATAAATAAATTGTATTATTACTATATTCAGTGAAGCGGCCCCTTTTCTCGGCCAGCAGTGCAGCTATCCGTCAATAAGTTCCCCATGCATCGCGCTAAGACGAATGACGAAAGTTAGGAAGCACGTAAAAACCGCCCCGCAACCGACTCCAGCGCAAAAATTCACAAACTTACAACACAGTTTTACTTTAAAATACCTCCGTAGATACGACAAACGCTTGGATAACATCGCGTTGAATGTATCATGAAATAATATTTATATTAATAGTGAATGCCTATATATTTAAATTATTCTATCTTATTTATTATAATATATACATACATTAAATACTTAGTCTGGCCATAAATACTGTTACACTTAATTATAAAAAAATATTACATTTGAATTTCGAATCTGTCATTTTTATACGATTGTTCATTGTGTTTTCTCATTTTGGCGCCAATACATTGTAAAATATTTTGCGATATTAAAATGGTGTGGGGTGATAAAGAGAACCGAATCGCTGTGATAGCATTACACAAAGTAGGTATGGAGCCAAATGCAATTTTTAAAACTCTCCATACACTTGGTATTAGTAAAATGTTTGTGTACCGGGCT
Source organism: Manduca sexta (assembly GCF_014839805.1). Lineage (NCBI taxonomy): Eukaryota > Metazoa > Arthropoda > Insecta > Lepidoptera > Sphingidae > Manduca > Manduca sexta. The sequence goes on from NC_051129.1 coordinate 2,372,766, forward strand.
ATTAATAGGTACAATGAGACCTCCTCTGTTTGTGACAGAAAAAGATCTGGCCGTCCACGTAGTGTTCGTACGAAAAAGGTGGTCAAAGCAGTAAGGGAAAGAATTCGAAGAAATCCTGTCCGAAAGCAAAAGATTTTATCTCGGGAAATGAAGATAGCACCTAGAACCATGTCGCGTATTTTAAAAGATGACTTAGGACTTGCAGCCTATAAGAGACGCACTGGCCATTTCTTAACTGATAATTTAAAGAAGAATAGGGTGGTAAAATCGAAACAACTACTGAAGCGGTACGCAAAGGGAGGTCACAGAAAAATTTTGTTTACGGATGAGAAAATTTTTACAATTGAGCAACATTTTAACAAACAAAATGACCGTATTTATGCTCAAAGCTCTAAGGAAGCTTCCCAATTAGTCGACAGAGTGCAACGTGGACATTATCCGACTTCAGTGATGGTTTGGTGGGGTGTTAGCTATGAAGGAGTGACTGAGCCATATTTTTGTGAAAAAGGTATCAAAACATCGGCACAAGTGTATCAAGATACCATTCTTGAGAAGGTAGTTAAGCCCCTTAACATCACCATGTTCAATAACCAAGTATGGTCCTTCCAGCAAGACTCGGCGCCGGGTCATAAAGCTCGGTCCACGCAGTCTTGGTTGGAATCGAACGTTTCGGACTTCATCAGAGCTGAAGACTGGCCGTCGTCTAGTCCCGATCTTAATCCGCTGGATTATGATTTGTGGTCAGTTTTAGAGAGTACAGCTTGCTCTAAACGCCATGATAATTTGGAGTCCCTAAAACAATCTATACGATTGGCAGTGAAGAATTTTCCCATGGAAAGAGTGCGTGCTTCTATTGATAACTGGCCTCATCGTTTAAAGGACTGTATTGCAGCCAATGGAGACCACTTCGAATAAGCTTTTTATATTTTTAATTGTTTTATATTTATGTATTAAACTGACACACTGTAAAAGTAATAAATGTTATTTGCAGTTAACAATTTTCTTTTTTCTTTATTACAATATTTATGGCAAGACTAGGTAATAATATTTCACCATTTTTCGATGAACCTACGTTGTTTATCTCTGCACCACCCTAAGGTCGACTGATAGAAAATGCCTCTGGCATTAAGTCCGCCTATATACTTATCTGTATATAACGTGTATAAATAAATAAATAAATAAATGTGTAAATGGGTCGTCAGATTGTCTATCTCCGAATCCAAAAAAAATACACGCCGTATCAGTCTAATAGAATACGTATGTATATACGCATTAGTGTCTTTTTCGTGTGCAATTACGATAGATACTCATCACAACATGGGGCAGAAAAAAGCTCAGATTGTCTATCTCTGAATCGAAACAAAATATACATCGTATTAGTCTAATAGACATACATATGTATATTCGCATTAGTGTCTTTTTCGTGTGCAGTAACAATATATATTCATCACAAAATTGCGCAGAAAGAAGCCCGGCGTACATAGGTGTACCAATTGCTTTCAAGGACTATGCTAAAGTTGCTTTACTCACAGTTCATTACTAAACACCATATACCATATAGAAACGCGGTGGAATAAGGACATCAAAATAAGTATAGAATATATGGTAGTTATTAAAATGTCGATGGCTCCTAAGTAAATCGTATATGAAAAATAGCTATGTTCACTTTTTAGCGTTCATTTATCAAGGCATTGTTTACCTGACCTATTTAATTGAAAAGTTAATAAACGAAAAAAAAAACTTAATTTTAAATCATTTACTAAATTTTATTGAATGGATTAGGTAATAAATATTATTTATATGGAGGCGAGCTACGTATCAAATAGCGGAAACTCACTCCCCCCTGGCATCCAAATGTGAACAACATATGTATGTTATAATAATAAAAAAAAATATATTCTTATAATTTAGCTGATAGCAGCTAAGCGAAATAATACAAAACAGCAACTGTCTAATCAATAATAAAGGAAAAAAATAGTACTTAGATAACGAAACGTTAAAAAACGCTATTTTTTAGATACGATAGTTTACTTAGGAGCATCGATGTCCCAACTCACAAAATCCATCAGTATTACCCAAAAAAAATAGTCAACTCCAATTCAGAAAGACATCAACCTTACAAACAGTAGTTATTAGTATTCCAAATAGAAATAATCAAATCTAAAGCGACAAAGGCTAATACGACTTAAAAACACGCGCACTATTCGATAACCGCCAATTAACATTCGTCAATAATTGAAATGGTAAAAGTTCAATTAAATCGACATGTACGTCACACGTAACAGTATAAATTGTTCGAAATCTCATCACAAATTCAATCGGAGTTCATTTGCGAGAGCCAATCAGTTGTCGAAAAAAATCGTCAAGCTGTGAACTATTGGGGAAACGGGTTCTGTAGTTCGTCACTCTCTATAGAATTGTTAATTATATTTCAATGTATATAGTCAAATGAAAAGGAGTCAGAAAAGTCGCGGCTGTTTCTGTTTTAGCACAACAGAGACTACAATTCAATAGCTACGGTTCCAACAGGCCGGCGTAATTGTGTCGACTGTCGAGGAGTAATCATCTCTCATCAGTCTACATTCTATTGGAATCCACTCTACTTACCATCAGGCGCAGTGGGATCACTTTAGCGTGTCTTTATAAAAAAGTTCTCCACGCTGGACTAGTCCAAGTCCACTACTACTGAATTAGTTTAGGCTTTTACCTCACTATCCTAGTCCATTGGCTATACAAATGGTTTAAACTAATCAGTACAAACCAAGGATCTCCGCAGTGAACAAACAGTCACCCGATCCGCATTGAGATTAATCAGAAAAATCAACACAGCCCGGCCCGTGGCGATTCATCGTTCTATTATGTACGTGATTTTACGCCCCGTACTATGTTTAATTTAATAATAGTTTATAAGTAGGCAAGCCTTCAGGTGTTCAAAAATTGCAAATATAATAATAATAATATCAGCCCTGTATTATATACTTGCCCACTGCTGAGCACGGGCCTCCTCTACTACTGAGAGGGATTAGGCCTTAGTCCACCACGCTGGCCTGGTGCGGATTGCGACCCTGCGGACATTCGTCTTGGCAGTCCGTTCCACGCCCCACTAGGCTATCGCCGCTTATAATATATTATTAAGTGGCGATAGCCTAGTTGGGATTGAAAGAGACTGCTTTAACGAATGTCCGCAAGTTCAAAACTCAAGGGCACGCACTGATTGACTTTTCTTAAGCTATGTGTGTATTCTTTGTGAATTATCGCTTGCTTAAGATTAAAGGAAAATATTGTGAGGAAACCATCATGACTGGGAAGTTTTTTATAAGAATTTTAAGGGTATGTGAAGTCTGCTAATCCGCACTAGGCCAGCGTAGTGGACTAAGGCCTGATGTCTCTCAATGGTAGGGAAGGCCCGTCTCTAGAAACACGACAGTATATAATAGTAGGAAGCTAGGTATAGACCATTCGCAAGGTGTGGAAACTTAGATGCCTTTTGTGTAGTAGTTGAAGTCCTACGGCTGATTATTATGAGTTTAACATATACCAAAATAAGGTGTTTCCAGTTTTGCCATCAGATACCCCCATGATGTGTTAGTATATACTTCAAATACTAACCTTAGAACTACTTGGCTTAATTACAGTTGCAAGACTTCAAGCGTGGGAAACTACCAGATACAGTGAACTGTCTAAGATAGGAGAATAATACTTCTTAGTATCTATTGTCTTTTTTTATATTGCTTTGAATTGCGAGACGAGTTTGCCATTCGCCTGATGGTAAATGATACGACCGCCCATAAACAGTAAAAACACCATCCAACTTGAATTACAAAGTATTGTTTGGTATTCCACTGCGCTCGCCATCCTGAGTGAGATGTTAAGTCTCATTATATCCAGTAGTTACACTGGCTACAATGTCCTTCAAACTGGAACACAACAGTGACTACACACTGCTGCTTGGCGGAAATCTATATCCATCCCAACAATTTAAGGTCAGTCCACTTTTTCTAGTAGGTAGCACAGATGTTGCCAACTTTTATATAAAGATTGCGAACGTCTAAAGCATTCACCCAAAAATCCGGCGTATTTGAAGAAACTGACCCTTGACAGGATAACAAAAAGAGGTTCTAAATAAGTCAAGTTTAAAAAAGCTACTAAAACTGCTTGTCTCCTTGAAGCCAACTACGTAATAATAATAATAATATCAGCCCTGTATTATATACTTGCCCACTACTGAGCACGGGTCTCCTCTACTACTGAGAGGGGTTAGGCCTTAGTCCACCACGCTGGCCTAGTGCGGATTGATAGACTTTACACACCTTTAGAAATTCCTATAGAGAACTTCTCAGATGTACAGGTTTCCTCACGATGTTTTCCTTCACCGTTAAAGCGAACGATAAATTCACAAAGAATACACACATGATTTTAGAAAAGTCAAAAGTGTGTGCCCTTGGGATTTGAACCTGCGGAAATTCGTCTTAAGCCAACTACGTGACAGAGATTAAATGTAATATTATGCTGCGCGATACTTTCTGACCCCATCACTATAATCTTCAATAAACATACATAAATATCAATATCGAACTCTTACAACCCCCAGTAATGATGATTAATCAACAAGGCAGGTACACAGATGATCGCAATTTGTCTTTTATTAAGGTTCCCAATTAAATCGCATTCAATATTTGTAACTGCGTTTAAAATTACTATTTACTTTACATCGCGGGTATAACAATTATTTATTTTGTCTGGGTTTCAGCTGCTGTGACTGGCCATTGTAAATTGACCTCCCCGATGCATCCTCTTGTATGCAATGGGAGGACCAAGGGATAACCACATGCAACCAATTTTGACAACATTTATGCAGTATCTAAATTAAAGTATATGCTAGTCAAATGCCAGTCATCTGTTTAAAAAAAACTATTATTTCTTTGCTATCAAATTGTCGGTAAAAAAACCTATGTATCAATCTAGGACGTGTTCTATTCGGTTGCCAAATTTCATCCAAATCCGTTGAACTGTTTCTGCGTTTACTTCTAACATCGAAACATGTTCACAAACTTTTGTATTTATAATATTGTTAGGATACAAATATTTATGTGAGGAACACATTTTGCTAAAAAACTATACCGTCTTCAAATCCTCCTCCTTTTTTGAAGTCGGTTAAAAAATTGAGTGACATACCAAGTCAGTTGGTCGTTGACAACCGTACTAGTTGGTTGGTTGGTAAAATATTTCTGTAGGCAGTGACAGTTTTTTTTGACCAAACTGTTTCAGTTCCTAGCAATATTAATAGGTAAGATAAATGATAAATAACACCAAACCGATCCTCGGACCAAACTTGTACGATGAATATAATGAATACCCAATGTCGATCGCAAATAAAAGTACTTTAAAATAATTGGTGTTTAAATGGATTTTCAATATTAATGAACAATTTTGCTGCATTCACACACTCGTGATGAACGGTCTGTGGTATTTTTTATAGGGCACGACAAAGTGACCCTACTGTATCTGATGGTAAGAAGAGTGGGATCCAATAAATTGTCGACTGACGAGAGATGATTACCCCTCGACAGTCGTCACAATTATGCCGGTTTGTTGGAACCTGATATACACAAGCAGATCCCGGAACACAACATACTTACGTGGGCCACTATGGCGGGTTTTTACACCTAGTGTATTGTGACTATCCGAGTTATTAAATGGAAAAACTCATAAATGACGGATTCAGATATCTCAGTCGTTTTCAATAAGTGATCCTAATTTCAATCTTTGATGCGATTTTGACAATGAACCAATGAAATTAAATATGTTTTAAGCACGTCAAAAAACTATGTTCTAATCCATTTTTGAGATTGTTTATTGAAAATGGCGGATAGCCTCACACATTTTAAGATTATTTAACATAGTATCATGAAGAAAAGGTTACTGTCTCACCTAGCTCGAAAATATCAATAAACTCACAATATTTAATTATAAATGACAACTTTTTTGAGCATATACAGTCTCACTCATAAACTTGTTTTAGCGTTAAGAGGTTAAGAGGTAGTTAAGAATTATATAAATAGCTGTCAAAAACATCACTAGTTCCTAGTTTAAACCTTATTCAGAGGCAAGATGGCGGATTTTGACTTACATCTGATCGAATAAATTTGTGTTTTAACTAAGCATAGCTATTGGCTTTGCGAAATTATTATAAGTAAGACTGATGACACGTAAGATGCCTGAATTCGCACGTCCCTGCCAAAGCCCGGTCGCGCCACTTATGCATGTGAATATACAAATTGTTTCAGACGCATTCTCCGTAAATACACGTCGGACGATATTAAAATCATCATAATATTTTTTATATAAGGTTTTTTATCTCGCTTGGTGGAGTGCGATGTTGATTAATATCCTTATAATGCTTACGGTGAGATGTTTGGACCTTGACAGTCGAATATGACGGCTTATCTGCATTATTGTTATTTGCAACTTGCAGGGGTGAAAGAAAACTTCAAAATTCATAAGAGTATTCTTAGAAAAAATCTAAGTTATGGGAAGTCAACCTGCACTAGGCCAGCGTGATAGAATAAGATCAAAACCCTTTCAGTAGTCAAAGAGACCCGTCCGTAGTGAGGAAATATAATATGGGACTGGTATTATTAAGTATTATACAAAAAAGCGTGTAGAATCTTCGCGAATCGCGACCTTTATAACAATAACTTCACACCTACCGTTCGTTGTACAAAATTAATCAAATTTCTATTTATTAGCAATATAGTCATAAAATACTACATCAATCGTTTATGATAAAGTAGAAGCTATTAATATACGCCATACGGCAGATCTCTGACTATTATAATAAGCTAAAAGTGCAAAAAAACACCTAATTAACGCAAAAGGCGACGCGTCTTTGGTCAAGTCACAATGTAGAATTTATATTTAAATAGGAAGGCCTGCATTCAATTCCATTTAGGACTAGCATTGTAAACAGAGTCTTTGATCCTCTGAAATAGAGTGTAATATTTCTATTAATGTCGATTATTATTAGAATGCTCATTACAACTTATTATTTAGTATAATTAACATCGGCAAGTAATTATAGTTATTTAACTACGTCACATTGTGACTTCCTGACATTGTTGCTAGACCCTAGATACAAATTGTGCAAGAGATTTTCAAAATTTCCCTCAAGGACGAGTGAAGTATGATATTAAATATGATAAAATATTGAAATAAAACAATTTACGGATCTTACCCGGTTATTATTTCGCCACCCCGTGACCACGAATGCTGCAAAGTCTTCGAAACGTCGACAGAAAATAATAATATAAATAACCGCGATAAAATACGTAAAATATAACCGTTCCGTTTCATTTCAATGGCTAACATTCGCATAACATAGGAAATCATTATGATAAAATATACATCCATCGCATGAGATTAAAACTTATAGGAAGATCAATTTTAAAATTTTCTTCTCTTAACGCTACTTGTAATAACAAAAAGCCCTCGTCGAATTGAATGTTATTAAATCAGATGAGGCTAAGATTTTGTCAGTCGGCACAGTAAAGGCATTCTCTATCAATGAGTAAAAAAAAATTCAATTGATAATTAATAAGCATTATGAGGATTTTAGTTTCAGGACGAGCGCTAATAGAATAAAAACGTCACAAGAAAGCAAAGCATGCAATTTCGTTTACTTGGACGACATAATTATTCTAGTTATTTTAGTTATAAAACCGAATTAATGAAGCGATTTTGAAAAAAAGTCTATGGGTCCAATCTGAGAATATATACTGTAGAACGAAAAATAATTTTCCGAATCGGTTCATAAATGATCGAGTTCTGAGGTAAGAAACCTAGAAAATACACATCGAATTGATAACCTTCTTCCTTTTCTTAAATCCGTTACTAAAATCTGCGAAAATAATAATTTGTAGGCATTATGACCTCCTCTACTCCCTCTCAGTAGTAGAAGAGGCCCGTGCTCAGCAGTGGGCAAGTATATAATACAGGGCTGATATTATTATTATATTATTATGACACTTCGAATATAAAAACTATAAAATCTACTTAAAAAGAAATATAAAATGACCTACACTTCGCGGCGCTTTCCATATAAACAACATCCAAATCTTTCTCACTAAAGAATACACAAAACAGGCTATGCACAATGACGCCGCAAGGACGTGCCGAGTGCAATACACTGCACAATGATATCATCATTCCTTATCTATTAGTTATGGCATTTAACTTATTAAACATATTCGTGATTTCTTAAGTGTTTCGTGTTCGATTCTTAATGAAGAAAATTTTATAATATCTAATGACGACTAATTATTTAGATTGCCTCGGTGGCGTAATTGTACTGCATGCGCGGTACGGCTGTGCTCTGAGGTCCTGGTTCGAATCCCGGTTGAGCAAAGTGATATTTAGGTATTTCTGCTTAGTATTAACTCGGAGTCTGGAATTTGTGCCCAATATGGCGATAAGCTCGCCCCCTATCACATCATGGGACGAAACACACTTGGTGAAAATTAGGTGCCCTGGTTGTGCTTCTGCATAGCCCTTGTGAGATAAAAGCGTGATGTGTGCTTAACGGATTTTTCTTCATGCTTTTTATTTGCGGGGAAAAATGTGTTATCGCTATCACCATTTGAGGATGAGTGGAACGGGTATGTTGGTTTCACCTGTCTTACGGCCCAATGTCGACACTCGGGAGTATAACATCTGAGCGAGCATTGGACCGAGTCCCTAACCCCTGTATACCCTACAGCGGCATGCCAACCAAAACCAGCAGTGACTTTCTTCGGCTCGTATGGGCGTTCGTGCTTCTCTGCACCATAGGTTGACTGGTAGAAAATGCCTATGGTATTCATTTCGCCTGTACGAAGGAAAAAGTTCACATTGCAAATTCTTACTAAATAGCTTTTCAGATTAACTTCCTCAGTGGGTAGTACGTACATAATTTTGAAATAGAAAATACATTTGAATATTTTTAAATATGTTGCCATTTTTTGTATCTATGACTTTAAAAAAATCATGGTTGTTTTAAAAATATTTTATTAAACTTAAACGTAAACTTCGGTCAAACGAATGACTCATGAAACTTTATTATGTGGTATTATGCGTAGAATGGGACATTCAGGTATAAAACGTTTCGGTTTTTCGAAAATAGCATCCCGAATAAGCTGCCGCTATCCGGCCGGATACAAATATCTTATGACCAGCAAAACCAGCACCTTTTTCTTAAAGAAACTTCTTGCTAGCAGTTGAACAATATAATATACTAGATAGGTCTGATATCATTTTAAATATCACATAATTTTCTTCGCAGTGCTATTACGAATAAACAATAAAAGGACAATGATGGGTCATCGGCCAAATAAATTTTAGACCAGACAATGTCATCACGATCGCGAACTTACGAAAATGTCAGAGTTCGATTCTTGCCAATGAAGACAGGAAAGTCCTAAATAAATAAAATAAAATTTCATAAGTGCCCAATCCTCGTATAGGTAAATAATATTAACAGCCCTGATTTATATAATATAACCTAAATGCTAGGCTTGGGCCTTCTCAACTACATAAAGGATGTAAAGTTTACTATACTGACACATAGAGGTTCGCAAACTTCACATACCTTCGAAGTTATTATATCGATGGTTGAAAGGCTAATTGGCTTAGGCGACATTTTTTGCGACATTAAGTTTCATACATATTTAATATCAGCACTTTTTCAATGTTTTTTAAAATAGTTAAAAATTTTCGAAAAAAAATTTCGCTTAAGCAATTAGCCCTTCAACCGTCGATATAAAATCAAGCCATAACACCCCAAGTAAGGAGATACAGCATGAGGAGGACCAGTTTTTGGTGATTACATTAATGTAATAATTAAAATAAGTATATAAATTGATATAAAATACTAAATATTATGCATTATGTAAAACTAGATGAAAGGTAAAAAAAACATTATAGATAAAAAAAAATTAAACTCAATACTACATCGACACTATAACATCACACTCGGCTTGACTACGAAGTGCAGGCTAGATCTTTATTATGTGTTGTAAAATTATATTTACGTTTCATACATCCACACCGCTACACTTTTAATGGTGATAGGATATATTTTATATTTTATATTATCCCGGATAGCGATCACCGTACACAAAGTGTTAAAACCCGCCATGGCGTTCGACGTACGTGTGTCGCGTTCCGTGATCAGCCTGTGTATACCCGGTTCCAAAATGCCAGCATATGTCGACTATCGAGGGGAAATCATTTTTCGTCAGTCGACGTTCAATTAGGCTCCGCTCCACTTACTATTAGGTGCAGAGAAGTCACTTTGTCATGCACGTAAAAACTGTTACATCCCAACTTGAAAATCTTACAAAAATCACAACTGAAATCAAACGTTGCCTTTTGCCGATTCTAGGCCAATAACTGCACCAAAGTTGTAACAAATCATACAAATCGTACAAATTATCACATTAATTAAATGCGTCCTGAGTGACACTTTGTCCTTCAAGCTAACTTTGGTTATAAATTAGTTGCCTAAAAGGACGCCGCTACCTACAAGCCTATGTATCATAAAATATTAATTTAGCATATTTTTATGGAATATCGTGTCAGGTGTTGGTGACGTGTTTTCGAAATGCGGATGAAGAGTGATATTTAACAGTCCAAGTTTAGTTATATGATTGAAACTAAATAAAAATAGTATCAGCCCCATTGACGTATATTCTATAGAGACGAACGTCCATAGAAACTATTTGTTCAAAAACTGAACTAAAATGGCAACCAAAACGTCACTGTAATAACCTATTTATTCACTTGAAAAACAAATAATTTTACTTATTTGATTAATATTTTTTATTCAAATCCAAGTTTACACTTAGACTCGAGTTCTTATATCAGGAGCGTCACTCCGTACACAACCACAAGCTGTCTATATTGACCATACTAAAGTCAGTTTGAATGTATGGCAGTTCAATTCAGTTGATCACAGTGAATGTTCGGAACGCCAAATCTAGTACGTAGTTCATATATATCGATGATCAGCCCTGTATTACTTACTGTCCCACTGCTGGGCACGGACCTCCTCCACTACTGAGAGGGATTAGGCCTTATTCCACCACGCTAACCTAGTGCCTATTGAAATCAATAATGATCTAATATTAAAAATTGTTCGCTAATTAATAATTACTTAATTTCCAAAAAAACCTCATCAAACTCTCATAAATATAAAGCTCATCAATTTGCTATATTTTTCAATTGAAACTAAGCACTGGGCGACTGTTAAGTTATAGTAAAGGGTACAACAAGCGCTCTGCGCGGTAATCCATCTACTTCACGACCCGAAGCTGGAGGCACATGGGGAAGCTTGGGGTGGGGGACAAGGCACAAGCCAAAGCGATAGCAGCGGCCTAAACACACCTTTACATAATAACGTTTTACAAATAGACATACACTAACAAAATTGCACATAAAAACAGCGCTGTGTTTACTATAGTCACAGCCCTAGCGGCTCGCATTGATACGGCCCGAGTGTGCCCGAGTGTGGCCGAATGGACCCGAGCGACGACAGTCGAATAAAATGCATTTAGTTAAAAAATAAGTTAAATCGTGTATACTTATTACTAACGTATGAAAAGAAACGTTTTTTTTAGTCACAGTTGGAGTATAATTTATACATCGTCTAAAAACACAGGAAGGCATTTTATTTATAAAAATACAAAAAGTTAGTAAGCCGACTAGATGCGACAGTGGTTGGAGGTTGACTAAGTGAAAGTCGGGCAATTACCTTGCTTTTGTCTTCCCAGTATTGAGCTCGGACAACGTATACCCTTATCCTGTAAACTCATATTCCGGGAGGAACCTTGCATTCTTATTTCTTTGTAGGCGGTGGACATAACATCAGGAATAACTTCCTCTTTTTCACTCCTTTTTTTCTACCTCCAATTAACGCACTGTAATATTACTAATTAGACATACGTCAAAGTTTTTGAAGGAATTATTTGACCTAGTGTTAACGCCTGATTAGACCTTAATGCCTTGGGAATTGAGACCATATTACTGTCCATAATCTGCTATCAAAGACCTTCTCTCAACGTCAAAAATTATGCTCGAATTAATTATACCATTAATATAAAGATATTGATACTACATGAAAAGTTCTAAACAAACTTCCTTATTGGTACCCGCTTCCCTCTCATCCCTCAGGCGGCTTCCATAGCTGCATGATGCATTAATCCCTGTACCAGCGGGACGGGATCCTTAATATATGATCACGGGTTGGAATCGGTCACGGCGCGGATCACTCACTTGTTCCACTATTTAAATTAATGTATAATTATAAGGTAACTAGTTTTGCGAAGGTCAGGTTGCGCTGATTCATTAGGATGGTTCAGTTTCCGTGTCTAGAAAGGCTGTATTTGAATAAATATGTTCAGAAGGTGTTTCATATTGTAGAAATGTTAATTATAATGGTAGAGATATGACTACTGCCTAGAGTAAGTAAAAATAGGAACCAGATTTATGACACGTCTCGTATGAATTGTTTAAAATTTAATACGTTGTATGTCTGTCTAATAAATAAATACTTTACACAACAGATTACGTCAGCTGCCTTCATTTATATGAAATCCTAGAAGAATATAAAACCCATAATATATGATAATATACTGTTTAAAAAACTTATATTGTAAGAAAATCTCAATGAAAGGAAAAAAAATCATAATACATCTTAATAGCATACTCAAAAGTTTAAATTCAACAACTAAATACAAATCTAGCACGTTAACTTTCATCAATCCATGACATAAATCATGACACATCAGTGCAAAAAACCAACCCGTTAATCCGAGTTTAACTAATGACTGAAGATTAAAAGAAAGCGCGGAAGACTGTTAAACCACAGTCAAAAAACTTGTCGCGTTCAGAAAACAGTGGTATAACCACTTAATAAGTCTATCAGAGCAGATCGTTGGTAACAACGAACAATTTCAGACATTGCAGTGTACATGAGAATACACGCCGTCAGTTTTTATTGACGGTTTGACTGACATGTCGAATTTAATTGCGAGTCCTGTGTTGCGGTTGTGTTAAGTGGTGAAAACGGCTTAGATCGGGTCACATAGTCATATTAAGATTTTTTCTTGGTTAATTTGATTTCATGCCACTAAGGCTTTGTTGTTTGAACAAAAGTTTGAAGGTAAAGCGTTCAAGTAACTAGACTAATGTACTATAATTGTATTATATTTCATACTTTGCCTTACCTCTTTAGAAAATTTCATCATTATCAGTTCAAATTCAACATAAATAATATATACTTTTGGATAATGATCGATTTTTCCTCCTTTAAAACCTATTTATTTTTATTTCGCCGTTCCTCACAAAATAAATTATCAAATGAATTCTGATGCAAAGCTACAAAAAATAAACATAATGAATATTGACAATGTGATTTAGCCGCATAATTTATAATATTGCTTGACTTCACTTTGTCCGTCGTTTCTAATTTCTGAGAACGTATTAGTGTCTGGATATATTGGGAATGCAATAATGACCGGTAATTATCTTAGACGTACATAAATTATTTTTAACTGAGTACTATAAATTGCTATAAGTAACTACATATAATTTTATATTTGTCATATTTACTAAATTTATTTTTATTAAATTGTACATAAACAATATTTTTTAACGCATTAGATGCTATAGGAGTTAAGTGAAAAGACTCTATTAGGTAAACTCAATGATAGTAAAAACAACATCTAGTTAGAAAGGTACATAAAAACCATAATTGTTCAGTTATACAATTTCAAAATTGACAAAAATTCAACATTGTAAATATCTTATTAAATAACGTTACAACCTTTCTTCAGCGTGTAAACGAGCCCATCGCAAGAAGTGCCCGAGAAAAAGATTGTTGCACTCAGCATTAACACTTGCTTTGGAAATTTAATTCAACTCGCACGTAACATCTTAATCAGAACTCTACCACCTCTACATAAAGTTTAAAACCGTCCACAACTCCACAAACTTACATTCTTTCATAACCTGCAAACCGCTGAATCATTGTGCTGTTAGACAAAGATGGGTGTACGCGAGTTTTTGTTCCTGGCTCTATGATAGAGCGAGAGAAATGTATTTTCGTTCTTAGGTACTCAAATGTCTGGCTAATGCAGCCAGCGTCTGCCTGGTGACGAAGATGGATCACCATTCTGGTTAGCAGTTGAATGAGTGCATACCAAAGCCCGGGGAAAAAGAACAATTGCTTAGATAGTTTTGGTTAATAACAACAGTAATTAACTTTATCGTACGTAGCCACCGCATATTTTTTGTGTATAATTTATAGTTTTTGTGAAGAGGTTTGTTTTAATGATATTGTTAGGTAGTATTTTGAGCGAGAGTCTTTTTGATATATACTTTGTTGATTTCTGCTATTGAGTTTTCATTTCTAAACATTTTTCTTCCTTAAACCAATACTTTATTTTATCCTAATGCTTCTTAACTTCATCATCCTTTAAAAGCTTGACCAACATATCTATCTGATCACTAATCGTCAATGTTTAACTTATGCATGTAATTTCTATAAAATTAATTTGTTTTATTTTTACTTTCCTAAACGCAACAACAAGTAGAGAAACTAATAGATTGTGTTTTTTTTTGTTTGTTTGACATTGATAATGATTTTTCTTGATATTATTAAGTCATTATAAAAAGTTTGAAAGCTCTAATAAATGTGGTCTCTAGGTTGCTGTGAACTTCGCAATGTAATCGGCGGAAAGTCGAAAAGTAAGGAAAGCTCATGGGTTCAATTCCTAGATATGATACCGAAGTAAAAATTACAAGTAATTTGTTATATAGAAATACTCGTATTATTTTTGGTGTATCTTAAATACGACTATAAAACATAATATTTATTTCACTAATAAATGATAAAAAATAATTTACAGTATATTAAAATCTTGTTAATTCCAAAGGGTATTTAATTACAAAATCTATAATTTAAAAGAAGCAATATTAATGAATGATAAAATATGCTTAAAAAATTACACCGTTTTAAGACTTCGGTTTACTTTAATTTTAATTTAGATCTGTTATAACTTCGCTTAAAAAAACTTGGAGAAAGAACGCGGAGTAAGTTCCTCTGTTAAGAACTTATTATTTTTAAAAGTATGTATCTGTAGCGAGTTAGGCATCTCTTAATAACCTATTAAGCCGATGCTGAATTTTCGATAATATGTATTTCTGCATAATATATTCCTACCCTTTAGGGATACAAATGCAAACACATTGATAAACTCTGGACATTAGAATCTATTTAAAATAATAAAATTGCCTCTGTGGCGTTGTTGTATTATGATACGACTGCATTGCTGAGGTCTCGAGTTTGAATCCCGGGCTGGGGAAAAATGATGTTGGGTTTCTCTACTCTATATCATTCAGGGGTCTGGAATTTGTGCCCGATATGCTCGCCCCTATCACATCATGGGACAGAATACACATGGTAGAAAGTGCGTGTACCTGTTGCACTTCTGTCTACCCCTTCGGAGATAAAAGGTTTAAATGTGTGCCTTGAGCTAATTTAACGCAGAAATGCATAAGGAAGGCGCGTAAAGAGACGAGTGAAGAAACAATATCCCCATGCCACATTGATATATTCTGTCACTTCCTCGATTTAACAAGGCAGTTAATAATAAAAATTGCAGTGAGCTGAGTTTAGTTAAATTGATTTTACTTTATATAATTTAGTATACTATAATATATACATATAAAACAGTTTCCTTTTCTGTCTGTATGTTATCGAATTTCCCAAAATCTACTGAACGGGTTTTTATGAAATTTGGTATGCAGATAGTTTAACTCCCTGGGAAGGTTATGGGCTTTCTCTTCCGGGAAATTTTATAGTGAGATTTCTATCCCGAAAAACTCCTTCACGTGGGTAAAACCGCGAGCAAAAGCTAGTTTGTATATAAAATAATATTTCGATTTAGGTCCTATTCATCTTGTTTCGTGTAACTGTAATCAGTGAGTTATTTTTGTGTGTATTTGTATCTGTTCACTTAATTCTTGTATGTATTCGTTTTGGATGGAAACATTACTGAATTTTATTTTATATTAAAATGACTACGTTTAATTATAAATGTTCTATGTTCAAAATAAAAATTAAATTCGCAAGTCATTTAAAAATAGTAATGGTAATAATACTTAATAACATATATGTATAACTATAATATACTATACATATCAACATAAAACCTACACATTGTACTTAACAACCCAAGTTACAAATCAACCAAGCCTTTATTCTAGCTATACTTTTATTTTAAACCCGCGAATCAAATCAAAAATAATTGAGAAGTATTAAGAGCGTAAAGTTTAAGCAAACCGATCGCATTCGTAGGCGTGCGAGCTACTTGAACAATGGAGCGGACCCCTCTTCTACGCATCCTTAAAATCTCACAAAACACGAAGTGAGGCGCGGTGCGAGGCAACAGCGGCAGCGGTGGCAAAATTATTAATAATATCAGCCCTGTAATACTTGCCCACTGCTGAGCACGGGCCTCCTCTACTACTGAGAGGGATTAGGCCTTAGTCCACCACGCTGGCCTAGTGCGGATTGGTAGACTTCACACACCTTCTAAATTCCTATAGAGAACTTCTCAGATATGCAGGTTTCCTCACGATGTTTTCCTTCACCGTTAAAGCGAACGATAAATTTACAAAGAATACACACATGATTTTTAGAAAAGTCAGGGGTGTGTGCCCTTGGGATTTGAACCTGCGGACATTCGTCTTAGCAGTCCGTTCTACATCCAACTAGGCTATCGCCAATTACAGAATTATGCAAAATTATTACATGATTTTTTTATTACTATCGTAGGTTGTTGAGTGAAGATTGTAGAATAACCAGGAGAGCCAAAACTGTATAAGAGGTAGAGATTCGAAAACAGTAGACATAATCTCGAGCCACGATATTTTTTTTATGAATATCTTTGGTGGTCGAGGGAAGATCTGATAGACCTGGAGAGTCAAGACTAATATACAAATAGAGATTTCTAAATGGTAGTCATGATTTGAAGCCACGAAAAAAGGTGTAGTATAAATCTTACTAAAAAGTATAGAACAATGAATTTAGATTGGAATCGTGGTCCACCAACTCTTAAATTGATAATGATTGAGATAGAAGATAATATGTTTTGATGCATTACGTAATGACGGCTTTAATTTAAATAACACATTTATAAATAACAAACTTATAAGTAGTTTTAGCGCCAATATCACGTACCAAAGGTACTGAGGGACTCCCTTAAGACTAATTACCAAGTTATAAATCTCTCAGCGCAGATTTCACATACGAAAGCTAGCAGTCTAATTAACTATGTCCCCGCTCCCCGCCATCACTCGCGCCAACCCCCCCGTCCGAAGGAAGCCTACGGGGTACGGGAGACCGGGCGTCCTTGCGGCGTCCACTTTCCGTTTCGCTGGCCGTGGCCTATCAAGCCTAGTACTAGCGTATTTTCAGACCACGGTTAAACTTGTTTTAAATGCCTTTTGTTTGTATAAGGAAGTTCTATTTTATTTTAGTATGAAGGGATGTTTGTGCACCCCTTCTTTGTAATATAATAGTTTTATAGGCTTGTTAGTGGAGGGAAGCGCTTTTCGCAGTAACTTGTACAGTCAGCCACGAAAGAAGTTGAACAAATTTAAATTTTCAAATAGTCTTTTAACTTTTGTGTCTATGAACAATCAATTTTTCTTTATTGAAGCAAAATTCAAAAGGCTTACTTTTGTTAGACAAAGAAAAAATAAGATATAGATTCATGTTAACGTGGAGAAGCGTTTGAAGTGTTGAATTTGTTCAGCTATATTTGGGGCTAACTGTACCATTCTGTATGGATTTATTCGATAGAAATGATTTCTACCTTCCCCTGTATTCCAATAATATATAGCATAAAAAGATAACTACCATTAGCCTGACACCAATTCCCTATGGTGGATGCGGTACAGGAAAAAAATACTTACACAAACTAACACAAAGTGATGGCAAATCTTGGCATATTTATTTATTCATTTTTTAAAAATCCATAGCCCTTAATACTAGAATGACACAATCTAATATACTTATCTTATCTTGTAATATAACTTAGATCTCCTGATCTATAAATCATAAACAATGCTATTAGGCCAACAAGACTCAATATGTAAGTCATTGTCTCACGGAACACTAAAGAAAAAAAACTTTTAATATTGTAAATTACTTGTAATCTTGTCGAACTATTTTGATGAAATCAACAAAAGTGCGGAATGGTAGACTTCACACACCCTCCAAATTCCTATAGAAAACATCTCAGGTATGCAAGTGTCCTCACGATGTTTTTCCTGCACGGTTAAAGAAAGCGATAATTCACAAAGAATACACACATAATTTTAGAAAAGCCCTATCGTTTGGTTTTGAACCTGCAGACATTCGTCTCGACAATCCATTCCACAGCCAAGTAAGCTATCGCCGTTTCTATAACTTTAAATATATAAATAATTCTACGCTCTCAAATAGCTTATGCCTTGAATATAATAATATAAAAAATTGCTTTATGAATCAAGCTAAAATCTAATCAATCACTTCAACAAAGGCTCGTAGATGGCTGTAATTAGATGCTTTCACCTACAAGTATAACTAGTGCGTCCTCCGGTCACTGCGTTTATTGAAGTGTCATTAATATTTGGCACAAATACCAAAGTCTGTTTACGTAATTCCCTTTAGAGTTTAGTCTGAGAGAATTGAACCCTGCACCTCACAGTTATAACCTAAGCATTAGGGCAGTGATACAAAAAAAAAATTGATAAGGTAATAATAAAACTTCATGTTTTCCATCACATAGGACAAATAAGGCGACATACAGACACAGTTCTTGCTGAGAAACTTTACAGTATAGTAGTCTGTGATTTTCTAGACAAGTTAGCGTCTGCGCCATGCCTAAACCTGCAAAAAAACTGTGGACAAGTTCCCTACCTCTGCAGAAAAAGGTTTGAAAGTGTTTTCTAAATGTACGATGATCTTTATCAAGTATAAAATATTAGATATCCTCCCAACGTGTTTAAAATTGTAATTTATTCAATAAAGAATAGATGAAGATATAAAAATAAACTTCACGAGTTTCATACAATCACGCCCCGTGTAAAGCCTGGTTGCTTCAAACCATTTGTAAACTAGTGTTCGTAAGATGCAATAGTACACTTTAGAAGTGAAACTTCTTTAAAATTGTTGTAATTTAAAACTCTATGAAACGAAAATGCGTCACGATTTTTGAAAAAGGAACAGATTTAATTCTATATTTTAAATATTTTTATTATTTTGTTAGTACGATTAATATATGTGTTTGCGCCTGCGTATTACAAAGCTCTAGTATTAAGCAAGCATGATGTATTATTTGTGTATTTTTATTTACATAACTATTTGAATCTCACTAATAATCAATTTTGTAAGTATGATTTTGTATTATGCAAAAATTATAAGCCTTTATATTTATCATAACACTCCTAATACTCTATATCCATCTCAATCTCTCGTAGGCTTTTTTTACATAACTAAATGAAAAGACAAGCTGGTTGGCCGATGGTAGTAAACACTAAGATTGACTATAAACTCCATTACAAAAATTTGTATTTACAAAGCTTTACTTAACTTATTCTGATGAATCTTAACTCTCTTTATATACTTAATTACTTTTATTTATTTAAAATCGTAAATATTAATAAGACGACACTAAGGGCCGTTAAAACAATTCTCAAACTTGAGGTAAATCTCAAGTAGACATTTAATATTGCACTATTTAATAAACCAAACTTAAGCTGCCTATTTAACAAACCTGTCATTTAAGTTCTTGTTCTCAGCTGCGTCGGCGCAGTTAAAGAAACAAAATTCAGCTATCCATATCCGTCACATAACGACACTTAAGATATCATTTGAACTGATTTTAATATGGGTTTATTAAATAGCGAATATCTTAATATGCTGACCCTAATTTGACAGGGTCTCAGCTACCATCGCACTTAAGAGCCAAACTAAGTTACATCGTGAATACAGCGCCTACCGAAAAAATATTTTTATAATATTATATGCAAATTCTAAAAACGCCTATCTTAAGATACTCACCTTAATTTGACATCGTCTCAGCTGATATCGCACTGAACAGCGAAATATCATTGCATCCATCAATACGGCGCTATCAAAATAAGAATTTGTTTAGATTATATGCAAATCCTATTGAATAGTTTATGTTTGAAAGCACCCGCATTAGTCACTCGTCAGCACTAGTCGGCTAATTGAGTGGCTGTGTTTAAAGTAATTGACGGCACCGAACAATAATTGCGCATTTCGGCTGCTCTCGACACGATGTTATTACATTCACTGAACGATCTCAGGACGGATTAGTGAGGATACGACGTGTTTATTCTGAATTTATTAGGTAAGTCTTTGATATTTGAGAGTCTGCCTGGGTAGGTGCCAGAGCAATGGCTATTTCTGCCGCCAAGCACTGTTGTGTTCCGGTTTAAAGGACATCGTAGGCAGTGTAACTCCTTACTGGATGTAGTAACATCTCATGTCTCAGGATGGCGAGCGCTGGAATACCAAACAATACTTTTGAAGTGTTGGATGGTATTTCTACTGTTTATGAACGGCCGTATAGCTTAGCATGAGGCGAACGGCATCGTCTCGTCATTCAAAGCAATAAGTAAAAAAAAAATGGTATCAAACAGTGGAACCTCTTCCTCGCCCCCAACCTTATAAGAAACAAAACTAGATATAACGTAAGTTATAGATTTGTGAATAAATATAATTACCTATGTAAATCATTACAATAAAAGAGTAAGTTATAGACTTGTGAATAAATATAATTATGAATTACCTATGTAAACCATTATAATAAAAAAAATCACATAAAAAAAATATAAAATAACGTCATATCCACTCTAGCGCACTGAGCGTTACATTGTCCACGTCTTGATCGCATTGTGTTTACATATGTGGAGTGCGTCGAGTACACGCACTCCCGCACGACACATTGGCTATAGGTGCACAGGTAATATCTTAACTAGGGGTTGCACGCGGTTTCACCAACTCAGAAAGTCTCAACTTTAGCGGAATAAAAGACCCTACGTGTTCATCCAGGATGGTCTATCTGTGTATGAAATTATAAAAATCCTTTACTTTACTTTTAACATACGTAACATCACAAACTTTCGCAAAATTCGATCAAAAAGATTACTCCTTTTAGCTGAATAACTTTCTTACAAGATGCAGTTTACTCCTTTTAGCCGAGCAAACGGTAGCATGACAATATTCTTATTTATACTTTGCGCTCTTTGACACTAATTTTAGAAATATTTTCTGCTACTTTTGTGGTTGCCGACTGTACAATACAAAGCTAATATATAATTCCACAAGATAATATTATTTAATTCCACAAGTTTACATCTCGTTCCACGTTATCGCGCGCAGTACTCGCACTCGAGAGCCACCGTACTCTCGGTCCAGTTACTGACCTCTTTTCGCTCATCGTCTTCGTTTTTTCCTTAATTTTTTCTCTCACTCTCGCCTAATAGAGTAACATTTGTTACACTACTACTAATGCATATCATTATGCTGAGTGCTGACCGGTGGTTTGGTGGTGCAGCGGTTCAAGGTTTGATTCTGTATTGACTAAGACGGTTTAGGAAACAAATATCATATTTCTGGGTTTATTGATGTTTCGTTTGCATTTGATTTTGAAGCCGCTCTCTACCTAAATTTTGCTTGCATTTCAACTCACGGAAAATGTGTTTGGTATACAATGTAGCCATGAATACATTGTAAAAAACACTTAACTTATTGATATTCTATAAAACTGGTTGTTTTAGATACACGGCATTTAAAAAAGTCGCATTTACATTATATTGCAAACAAAAAGTCGTATGAGTTTAAGGAACAGTCTTTATATCAAGACGTTCTCATTAGATAGATTATATTGAACAATACAAGCTTCAATAAGATTAGTAAAATCATTTGTATCAGAGGGAAGAAAACGTGTAAATTGATATTTTGATCGAATGATCACCACTAATTCACACCTATAAATTATAAAGAGATGAAAAACACAGGTTTTGATGATCAAAGAATGGTAAGAATTTGTGAAGTGTCTACAGCAGTCATGTCATGAAATTAAATGCAATAGTAAAACTGTTCCAATAGCTTTCCATAGCAAAAAACATCATATACGGAGATCAACTTAAAATGGTCGACATTTGGTAAAAACCTTCGAAAGAAGTTTTGATCATTAATTTTAATTCTTGGTGGTGACTGATTGGCTGGTTGATAACTGATATCTCACACAGATGGCATGATGGTATAAAAGTCCTTTATATAACGCACCAAAAAGTGTTTAAAATGCACACTGAGGGTCTAAAATCTTACCGAGCACGCAATTCTAGTATAATTATTTATATAAATTAAAAACAGAGTAGGGATATAAGTAAAAAAAAATAGGTATGTTTTGATATTGTCCCCGATATGCTGTTATATTGTTGTTTCTTTAAAATTTTAAATATTGGTAATCTCACTATAAGTTTTCTGTATCATTTAATAATTTTAATTTTATTTTTAGTTTTTTAACGCCTAATATTTATTTCACTATTGTGTCCATATGTTATCAGAGATGCAATGAAAATGTAATCATATGAACAATGTAAATTTGTGTTTATTTTATATTGTAATCTCTGTCGATGGACCTAAATAAATAAATGATTGTAGGTTTAATAACTTATACAACACACTCACGCCTTTTCCCCGAAGGGGTAGGCAGAGGTGCACCTAGTGCACTTTTTGCCATTTTTGTTCGTCCCATGATGTGATAGGCGCGGGGCTATCACCAATATTTTTTTATGATCCTAAAAGCCCATTCTTATATTACATATTGCTCGCATCTTCGCCTTCGTGAAAATGCCTTTCTATAATAAAAGCTTCGATGTAGACTTTTCCGAATATAACAATAGCCTATTTCACAAATTTCATCCAAATCTGTTTAATAGTCCTTGCATTTACTTCAATACATACAAGCATTCAAATATCAAATTAGCTTTCACATTTACAATATGAGAAAACATCTTTTAAAATAAATAAAAATCATTTGTCAATGTTATAACTAATGACATTATCATTTCCTTCGTCAAATTTTATTAAAAAAAAAAGAAACCACTAAGTAAGGTTAGTTATTAAAGCATTTATCTTAGCTTTATGAGGTTAATATTATTATATTAATTTTGGTTCCCTCCTCGCCGAATTCCAGCCACGGCGGCCAAACACAAAGGAGATCAGCCACGCATAACATATTATAGTGCACAAGCGTGCACAATACTCAGGTGCGCTCTGTACCTTCACTCTCATAGTCCAGTGAGACGGCAATTCGACATGACCGGGTTAAAACGCCTTCCTAGATCATGATTTTGTTACCCGCATTGCTATGGAGGGAAGTGGACAATTAATATTTCCAACTCCTCACTATCTTTCTATTTGATTAATTTCGTTGCGGGATAATGACATATTAGTTTTCCCTGAGACTCGCCGAGCTTCACTGCTCGGTGTCATAGCGTGCCATTGCTGATCCTGACTTCCAGGAGTTGTAGTGGTGGGTGTGAAAGCGGGAAAGTCTCATGACCGGAGAGAGATCAGGACCAACGGCGTTCCGTTTTTTTAATCCAAAACATAACACAGACGTGTATCCATCTTATTTAAAAATAAAATACAAATGTACACAAGAAAGTTTAATATTATTTGACACTGGCAACAAAAACAAAACCAGCACGAGAACACCGGAAAAGGAAGTGAAATTTCTTCAGTGGTGCCAAAGTTACTGCGGGTGTTTGTATTGTGAATATCTCTGGTCGGATTTCTTGCAAACAATTATTTGAAGATACCAAACATTGCGGGACATTTTGAGTATCAAGATTCTACAATTATAGCTGACATTTCATCAAATAACATTGGATAAATCATTTTGACATTTTGATAGATTTTTATAGAATACTAGCTTTAGCCTGCAGCGTCGTCCGCATGAAATAGTTTTACCTTGATAAAAGTACTGCCATTATATTCTAAGGATATACCCATCTTTCCTGCAGGAAATCACTTTTTGGAAGGTTTGCGTGGGGACATAGATCCAACACGTAGACCCCTTAAAGGCTTAACTTAAATATGTATAATTATTATCAGTATTATAACCAGATAGTAAGTCAATAGAAGATTTTTTTTTAGAAACTATCTTGTCATGTAGGGATTTTAGGGCTGTGGTATAACCTCAGCCGATCCAAAGTACTAATAGATATATCTACAAATCTACCACTTTGTAAGAGTTGTATTGCTACCCCTTTTCCTGTCTCAATACAAACTTGAACTGTAATGTTACGTCTTAGGTTCATCGTAAACTTTAAAATAAGGCCCTTAATCATAGACTATCAGTTCTAAAACTAATATTATTAACGGCCTATTTCACAATGTCCAAGTAAATACTATACTATATGACAGTTTATTTATACTCTTTTGACTACCGCGCTGAGGTCCTGGGTTCAAATCCCGCGTCGGGCCAAAAGTAATAGTTACTGGGTTTTCCATCTTAAATATTACTCAGTTGCAACTTGGAGTCAGGAAGTTGGCGGTGTGATACCCCCGTGCCTCAGAAAGCACGCAAAGCCGTTGGTCCTGCGCCTGATCTGTCTCCGGTTATGTCGGATCGCCGTCTCACCGAACTATGAGAGTGAAGAAACATAGAGTAAGTTGGTTAGGAAGGAATCACTCTCTTGTTTACCAAACTTGTGTATTGGGTCACCCTAATTTATAAATGATCTTTAGTCAGACCTACACCAGTTTTAGTTAGTAAAAGTTAATCATAGTAGATAGGTAAGTAAGTTTGAAGCCCTGTAGATACATGAGGATAAATTTATCTACTTCTGATTTAGTTGGCGTTGTTCTGAAACTGGTAAGGTCCTAGATTCGATATCGCGTTCGGACTGCCAAATGTGATTGCAATCAAAGTTACGCGTATAATCTTTGTCAATTATGTAGCGACTTACCAGCAAAGGAAAACCTATCTTAGAATTCTGCATAAGTATTAGAATGTATCTGAAGCCTACCCAGCCTATAATAGGGTAGCCTGGTGGACCATTGCCCTTGAACCTTATAGAACACCAGCACCGTGCCCAGCAGTGGATCAGAATAAAATAGGAATGGCAACATTATATATTTTTTTTATTTTATTCTAACCTAAAATTTATCTTATGTGCCAAAGTACCATCATATATTTTATAGATATCGCTAATACATTTAAGATTAATTGAATCAACCTATTCTTAAACATGCATTCTTTGATAGCATTTTGTACAAAAATATCTAAAAAGATAATAGGAGATAGGACTAGTAAAAATAGAATATTAAAATGTCGACTCAAAAGACATAAATGTGTTCTACCTAATTGAATCGGTACAAAACTTCGAGATCAAAGTCTGGCTTTTTGTTTGAAAAAATTCAGGTATTAACGTAACGACTACCGTGATTCAACAGAGGCTTAGCGAAGACTCCGAAGCACTAACAGTACCTAGGTACTGAAACTTAATATCATCCGACGTTCGATATTCAAAAGCAATGATTGAAAATGGCAAACCGACTAAAAAAGCATTCGACATTTGCAAATCCCACACGAGATATCTCGCCGCGGCTGCGTTGTGTGCACAAGAACGTGGCACATTCGTATCTATCATTCATTAGCGCTGCTAGCATCCAATACGACATTTTTTTACAATCCCCGGGCACAAAGAACGGGTGTCCACTCACACCGGCACACCCCACACATCCGCGCTCTACGTGTGAGTGATTAAAAACATGGAAAAAAATCACACCGAGCGCGCGCACACATGCACAATGACGCGAAAAAAATCACTGACACAAAGAAAGTCGTCCGAAAACTTGTGTACGAACTTTTGTACGCACACTAGCAAGCCGCGCCCACACCGATGGCCGTACAAGGAAGTCGCGCGCGTGTGTGTGAGTGCAGCCCATCGGCACGAGGGCTAAACTTAGCTTAGCTTGTATGTGAGCGTGACTCACAGTTGCAAGAGTCCGAAACTTAAAATACGATTCTAGAATGGCGTATGTAATTTGAAATTCATGTTCCAAATTCAAATTAAACGGCCAGTGATAGGGTTTAACGTCGTTTGATGAGTGATGCAGTTGTTACGTTCGTACAACGCCGGAGAAATGCACGCCGCGGGTAGTTTTCGTATGAAACTTGGTGGCGCGAGATGCAAGAAAAGAGATGGCGACATACGAGTCGGCTGTGGTCTCGCTTGCACACCACCCGCCGCCCGGGGCGCATGGGACAGGGGGGAGCGGGGAAGGGTCGCGGGCGGGTGTCGTGTCGCGTTGATGAACATTTTTCTCATTTTTTCTTTATTTTTATGCGAATCGGTTTTAAAAAGGGTTTCGTCATAATTGCGTCGCCGCTGCTGATTATGTTAACGCGAACGATAAGCCATGATGTAACACATAAAATATTATCCGAACCGCCAACCCTAATTACAAATAAAATTTTAACATTAAATATAACATTATATGCAATCAGACCCTCATTAGCATACGTCTAACAAATGAACATAAAACTTTATCCTTCCAGGTTAAAATTAGTTCTGTCTCGTTAAGACCAGACAGGTTAAATATTCTGCATAATAAATTAATTAAAAACCAGATATGTTTATAACAAACATAAAAACACTATTGCCGTATAACACTGTCCGTAAAGTTAGTCATGAACACTAAAAAAGTGAATCCGAGAAGATATTTTGAATTTCGAACACATTTAAGAAAACAATAAAAGTCAAATTTGGAACACTTTTGATTTACACACGATGTTCGCACATTATTACATACAAAAAAGACTTAACATTCAAAAATACAATAAAAGAACTGTCAGTGTTTACATTTGTAAAAATGTTAATACGGTTAATGTAAAAAAGCACGAGGCAAGTGGACAAAAAAGGTTCACGTAAACATTGCGTTACGTACGCGTGTCTCGTCTCGAGTGTAGCGTCTCGGCGGGAAACTTATTTTCCCGCGTTTTCTCACAGACCCGCCATATTTGTTTTCGTTGTTGCTTATATGAATCTAATTAGAACTTTACGGATTTCGCTAACCCAAAAATAAACTTTATAATACTGTTTTTAGTTTACATTTTATTACTATCTATGACGCAGGTAATATAAAAATGTTCATACGAAGTAACCTAACTACTTAGATATTAATCAAGTAAAAAACAACCGGAAATTTTGTATGAATACAAAAATATGCAATTAAATTTAATTAATTTAAACAATCAAACATTCTTCATATTTTGTAATAGTGTTAATTTCATGGCTGTTTTAGTTTGTCTTAGAGGAAAACATCGATCTTATTCGATGTCATTATTTCAATTTGTTCTTGATTTTTCACCATTAAATCCAAATAATACTTGCACTAAAACAAACGGATAATCCGAAATAATTTCAAACGCATCCTCCGTGTAGAAGGGAAACAAAAAAAACCGTATCTCGGCGGCAGTCTCGCAACAGCAGCGGCGCGCGCCGGCCGCTTCCAAACGTTTATATTATTTTAACATTACGTGTTTCATTTCGCGTAGACTTTTGGACGGCGGTAGTTGAGGCGCGGGATGTGCAAATTGTGATTTCGGACTACAATTTTAAAAAAAAGTTTAATTCAAAAATGGAACACCGTGAACATTTGGAAATAAAATTCGACAGGCAAAAATATTTTTCGATATACAACCGCAACTAAACGCAGTTCAAACTAGGTTTTCGTTTTCTTACACAAGTTTTATGTTGAACATTATGTTTATTTTGAAACTGTAACACAACAAACTGTATAACCGACGGAGGACATAGGTATAGAACAGAAGAGAAGATGGCGCTCGCTTCTTCTGTCAGCTTGTACTACTCGATAGTTCAACGAGCAGCGAGGCACTACTTAGAAGACTACTGTCACACAGGTAAGTGAATTCAAAAATGGAGAACCAACAATAAAAACTGTGTTTACAGTTTACACAAATTAAGAAACCACACAGCAGCAAATTTATTTTATAAAATTATTTTATTCTTCTTTAATATAAAAATAATAATATTTTAAAATTATTTTAATGAATTGAAATTGCATTCTCATATTTATTTAAATTATCGCAACGTTTACTACTAAACTTCGAGAAAAGATTCAAGGGAAGTCCTTAAGCAAAGTATACGAAACATTATTATATTTTCACTAGTATAAATATTTAAAATACTTATTTACATTATAAAATTATCTACAATAGACAATAAAAGTAATTTAAATTTTCGCAAAACGTTTTCCGTGTCTGAAACAATCACGCAAACGGCGGCGCGCCGCGCGACTTCAAGAACCCGCCCATTGCATACAATAAAACCATAACTTAATATTAAATAAACATGAATAATTCATTTTCATCAATTATTATCTATAATTACATACAACTTATGTAAAATATAAAGCATCTGCTACGAAAATTCAATGATTAATTTAAAATTATGCAATCGTAACATTTATATGACATATTCACATATGCACATTAATTTGAACACAATATTTAAATGATAATATTTGTTAAAGTCAGGACGTGAATCCGCTACCTGCTTCTATAAGCCGGTGGTCGGTCAAGTTCAATAACGAGTATGCATTCCTTTCATCTCACTATAATAACCCGTATTAAACCGCCTTATTTAACCAAAACCAGTATATTCACAAGTATTGATATTTCAAGTGCAGTTTGAATGTCTTTATGAGCTTATTTATTTTATTCGTTATTATTGGGGCAAGACATTCTCTTATAAGTTATGAAGTTATAGACCCACGCTAGTCCCATACGTGAATACTTGTTAAGTTAGTTTTATTTAAGCCTAGAATTCCTAATTAAGGACAAAGGAACGAACGACTTATTACTCCAATGCGAGAAATTTAAACACCATGCCATTCTTGTTTCGAATGATAACCAATGATGGGTGAAGCTGGCCCGCAGAATTCAAACATAACACCGCCAAGAAAAAGGCAGACATATTCGTTTTTAATATAGTAAATGTATAATGCATACAACAATATTATAATAGTTGAGAAAAGTTTCTCGTCGGTCAGAATTATATTCGAACTGCAAGATAGTCACGAACAAATCTAGTGTATGGATTGAGGTGACTAGAGAACAGTAGAAATAGCGGTATTAGAATATACTTAAATTAAATCATTTCTTTATTTAAATTGTTTTTAATCAATATGGATCTATCACTTGGAAACTTGTTATCGCTTTGAAGAAGTCGCGTAAGAAACTCACTCAAAAACGGGATACGTCGTAACAATAAAAAATATATTTAGAATTAATATAAAAATTTGGTACTGAGTTAATTTGCGTTTACTTCTTTTCAGGATAAATAACGAACGATAAATAAGATTGTAATCTAGAGTACAAATAAATAAATTTTCCGCATATTTATAAACCAAATGTTAAACGCCGTCGGACAATATATTAATACCTTTAACTTTATTAAACACCTTTATTCTTTAAATAGGTAGTGGAATTACGTGTATTTCGTGAAAATAACAATGTATAAAAGAAATATTTAATTTGTTGTATAATACAAACTTTAGATGGATCCTCATTGGGATTATATTTGGGATGCATATTTATGAATATGCATCCCAAAGAAAAAATCAGAACTTTCACATATATAGAACCGCAAGTATAATTACTAACCGCATTTAATTTCAATTATTTAGTATTCAGAGCATCCTTTAATGTCTCATGGTGATGAAATGAAATAAAAAAAACGAAAATGATAATTTGAAGTACGGACAAACTAATAATTATTATTCACGTAATCCAGAAAAGCTAACTACATAAAATATAATTATCAAACTTATATAAATTTAATTCTTTCATTTCAGTATGAAGCGATAGTAAATTTACGTTATAGGTAACCAAGTATTAAACGTCACAAAAAAAAACAAACAAATTGCTAACAATGTTTATAAATTGAAAAGTTCTACTATGTGTCAATACTAAGTTTCGAGAAAAGATTGTTGAGAAATCCATAAGAAGTTTACGAGACGTTATCATTCTACCAGTATTTAAATATGTAATAACTTTGTATACATTATAAATAGTAAAACAGGTGAATTATGCACAATAGCCAAAGTAATTTGGATTTTCGGTAACCTTTTCCGTATCTAAAATGATGATTCAAACAACTGCTCAATACAATTATCAAAAACCATATAGATATGAAACGGACAGGTTATCCAAAATACCTAATCAAAGTAATTTGAATTTTCGGTAACCTTTTCCTTTGATTTTGATGATTAAAACAACTGCACAATACAATTATTGAAAACCACAAATTATGACTAAGACTTCTTTAAAATATATCTTAAGACAACCAACTACACTAAACCAGTGTAACAAACCTTATTTTACTCTAAAATTTATAAACTTTAACGTTAACTCTGAAGCAAAATCGGAAGCTCATCACAAAATTGATCATCAAGTGTAACAAAATTCGTAAATTACACGCCATAATCGGCGGAGAGAGACTAATTAAAAAAAAAATGTTGATCAGTTTTCACGCGGCCATAACCATGGTGTTTAGTGGTAACGCCTATCAGTCACGGGATAATTAGAAATATTGGTAAATTATGTCTTATATTTCAGAATCAGCTTTCTCGCAGCTTTACGTAGTTGGAATCTCAGGATAGCGAGCGCAGTGGAATACCAAACAATATTTTGTATTTCAAGGTGTTGGATGGTGTTTTTACTGTTTATGGGCAACCTCGTCTCGTCATTGACAGCCTTTAAAAAAATAGAAAAAAGTCCCTGTATTAAAATTAAAATGCCTATGTCCTTCCCAGGGTCTCAAACTATCTTCATAACAAAAATCGAAATATATTTGGTAGTTTTTGAGTTTATCGCGCTTAGAAGCGGCGAGGGACTTTGTTTTATAATATATAACGATAAATGGAAGATTTATATGCATTTGCGCGCAATGATAGGCTTGTAGTCAATTTGTATCTCTACTTACCTTTTAAGTCCAAGCACGAGCATATAAGGGATGTATGATAGTAGATTGCAAGGAAGCTTAAAGCTCCAATACAATTTTCTGTATTTGTTATCAAATGTGTGAGGAACTTCAAGTTGTACTTGCAGGACAATGAAACTAATGAATTTAAAAAACTCTTGGTTTAAAATAACATTAATATTTTATATTTACGATAATAATATAAAATAAAAACGATTTTAAAAACCCAAAAAAAAGTTAATATCACCTGTACACTGGTTATCAATTTTGGATTTGGTGACTAATAAAAAAACTCCTGTTTTAGTCAATTAAAAATCAATATATCAGCGTATCGACGTCTTGTAACCGACAAATCAGAATTAGATGAACGTCATTGTGACCAAAAACAAATTAATACCAAAATATGTTTGTTGGCTGCCGTCATAAAAAATAATAATAAATGCACTTAAGTAGCGTCACTGAAATTAATATTAAAATTCTTTGCAACAGCGTTAAGAAAGCCTTAAAAACTTCGCTTTCACGACACAAAACAAAGAACAATTTATCTCAATTCATTCGCATCAATTGCATAATTTGCAACAATATTTTACCGTCTCAAATAGAAATACGCGGGAAAAATAACAAGAGAATTGATATGAACTGTCGAAGCGAAACAAAAGTACCAATCATACGCCTCATCAAGGGGCTGCAAAAAATCATTAAAATTCATCATCACCTATCGAAAAGTCATTTCGAACTATTGCAAAAAAATCTATTTAATTTTTTTCATGCTTCATTTATATCTGGAGAACGGTGTCGCGTCTGTATGTTTGTACAAAAAGGAAATATGTACTCTAGGTTACACGTGATGTAATTATGTGTGATAGAATTCATTTCGGAGCCAGCAATTTCTATTTCATTTATATGATCTTGATTTATTTTAAAAAACCTTAAAAGATACAATCAGGTGACTAACTTCGAAAATAATTATAAACAATTTATTTTTACATATCCAATAATAGTTTACGCAATATCCTCCATCATTCATCGATTGCTATACTTTTCTTTTCCTTCTAGTTTCAACAAACATCTAACAAACTTTTCATAAATAGAATACTTAGATTATAAGTTTATAATATAGTACGCAAAGACCGGTAACTTGCTTGTCTGCTGTCCTTGACGAGCGCGCCGCGCAAAAAGTGCCGACGAGATGCCCACCGGAAGCCTCGTCCAATCCCATTTGAATATTACTATCAACTGCACGATTATGGTGCTATTCGATAGACAATAATGGTTGATCACCTTTCTACCTTGATGCAATAGATAATATAAAGCTGTCTTCCCGAAATTTGAAGATGAGGGTCCATCTTAACCTTTGACGGTAGGTTGTAGAACTAGCTTGTTAAGGCAGGTTCTGGACAGGTTTTCAATATCTGACGTCATCAGCGACCACGAACAATTAATAAAACTGGTGAATCATATCATTTATAGACCAATAATCGATAACAAATAAAATATATTTTTTAAACACAAAAGCAACAGTTTATATTTCAAGTTGATTTTCTGTAAGACATACTATATCAGTCAAGCTTGCTTGTTCATTCTATAGACAAGTATGTCTACAGCATGGATCAGTTACTTTAAAACACTTAGAAATTTTAAAAATTAACTATATTACAATTTTGTCAGTCAGTGGCATTAAATATTACTGACGTATTTGTAAGATGCCACGAGTAATAAAAAACAAACCAAATTTACTCAACATAGTTGCTCGATAATTATTATATTACGTAGATTTTAATTAAAGTATTTTAAAATTCTATTTTTATTTCCTGTAACCTGTACTTTTCGAAAATTATATGCAGACATTAATTCTTGGAAAGACTAAAGGCAATGCTTTAAACATTTATGACGTTTCCTTTTTTAATGAATATTAAGATGTATTCTTATAAAATCTGTATAATATTTATAAAAATAAAAGGTTTGAGTCAATTATATGTGCAGATAGCAGCCTCCTGTGTTGATGCAAATTTGTGCTCTATTTTGTACAAATATGATATGTTTTTTTCTGATATGTTTGTGAACCGGACCTGGTAGAGTATAGTCCGAAACAAAGTTGACTAACAAGAGACATAGAGTCGAGAGTCGCCCGAATTACCTGCTCAATCTTGTATGGTCAGCAACAAAAATATTTAAACAAATTCATAATAAATATACTGGAAGTAATACAATGTTTGTAACAGCAAGAAAATATTTAAGCACATCAAAATTAAAATTCATTGAGTTATTGTTCTATAAATGCGCACTTGTTAATCACGGGACGCGACATATGCTAATTAGCTATTGTACAAAATACAGGCGTATACAAAATATTTCCGAGATTAATCTTCGACAATTTTATTTGTATGTAATTTTGCTGGTGGTAGAATATATTTTATATCCGCGCAGATAGCCACCGCTGTACACAAGGTGTTAAAACCCGCCACAGTGGCCCACGTAAGTGTCGCGTTCCGGGATCAGCCTGTGTATATTCGGTTCCAACAGGCCGGCATAATTGTGTCGACTGCTGAGGGGTAATCATCTCTTGTCAGTCGACAT
The DNA here is from genome assembly GCF_014839805.1 of Manduca sexta. NCBI lineage: Eukaryota > Metazoa > Arthropoda > Insecta > Lepidoptera > Sphingidae > Manduca > Manduca sexta. The sequence continues at coordinate 2,406,480 of NC_051129.1, forward strand.
TCTATTAGACCCCACTCTACTCACCATCTCCGAGGGGTCACTTTGCCAAAAATTATTAACACTAGTTTTAAGTTATTCATAACTTTGCACCAAACATTTATGAGGTCATAATAAAAAATCATAGTTTATGATCGATTTAACATTTCAATCTGATATCACTTATTTTATTATTTAAATATGTTGATATTAAAAATTGTTACTTGGAAGTTAAGAAACATGATGCAACCTGTCTTGTGGAACTTTTCATTATCCTGTGTTTATGGAGGTTTTATTGAGCTATAAGTGGAATAGTACATACATACATAGTATCATACCTCTATCCCACAGGGGTAGGCAGAAACTATGGATTGCCACGTTGCACGATTCTGGCGTACTTGTCTCGCTTCCTCCACCCTCATCAATCTTTTCATGCATTCCAGGTACTTTTGACCTGGCTTTTACTAAGAATATCAGATATCTGGCATATCAGATAGTGGAATATTATGGATACTTAAGTGGAGTCCAACAGTTGTTTAATTAACATCGCGGGCACGTCAGTCGCCAGCACCAGCGTCAAGATTTTTTTAAGTTAAATGACGAGACGAGCCTGTTACTACCCTGAAGCGAGATAACCGCCTATAAACAGTAGCAAAACAATATAGAACTTCGATTTCAATTAACTGCGTGGCACTCCACTGCGTTCGTCACCGTGAGAGATATATTAAGTCTCACAATAACCAGTAATTACGCTGGCAATGTCCTTCAAACCGAAACACAACAGTACATAACCACTCCTGCATACGAGAGACCTACCACCAAAAACAAAGGCACAACAGCACAATTCCTTTCTCAAAGTCATTCATCAAACCGGAACACAATAGTACATAAACACTACTGCATTCAAGATATCTACCATCAAAAAACAACGGCATAGCAGTACAATTTTCGTCTCGATTCAAGACATTTCGACCCCACTATAATTTCGCTATGGTCTAAACTAGAAGTCTTTTAGAGACTGCTCATAACTAAATATATTCCCTAATTAAATAACACGTAGGATAGAAAACTAACATAAAATGCCAGCTTTGTTACATCTCGCAATAAGTAACATAACCTACCACGTTATCTTTTTCACTAGACAGATTAATCAGTTGTTATTGATAAAAACCATCATGATATAAATTAATTATTAATAAAATATTCAAAATTTTCAAAGTTACGTAAGTCTGTATTGCACTGTTCTTGTTAGCCAACAATTTCCTACTTTAAATAACCGTGTTTATCTATAATTGTTATACAGGGTCGATTAGTATTCTTTTTTGTGCATAAATTGCCCTTTTTGTTAACTGTATCTAATTTCCAAAATCTGTGAATGCAGTACAGATTAGTTTTCTTGTAGCAGTTAAGATAGCTGCTGTAGCTGCCCTATCTTAAAATTTACCTCTATATACTGCCTACTGACCTCTTTATATCAGAACTAAATCCTTAAGAATCAAAATTCACAAGTAATATAAATCATATATTCATAGCAGACGGCTGCAAGGAAACCAGTTAAATGCGCCGCCATGCATGCAAAATGAATTAATGAGTATAAAATATATTTAAATAGGTATTTTATTTGATTCTAAGACTAGAATTGCAGCGAGACATGAGTTACAAAGCTTATATTTATACTTTGTTATAACTAGTTTATTCGGGTGCGCTTGCGCAGGGTCAAGCACAGGTCTGGCGGTAACTACAATGCCCGCATTGGTCTAATAAGAATAATAAGACCAAACAAAATAAGTGACAATAGATATTAATTAGTGGACTTTGGAATACCTTTCAAATTGGTTTCAGACTTTTCAAATCCATTTAAATAGCATAAGTTAAAATATTTCCTATAGAAATTATTGTTTTACTTATTCCGTCAACTCCAAGTCAGATAGTTAGAAAATGTACTTGACCAAGGCTGCAGAGCTAGCTAGAAATCTTGGTACAGAATGTACTTTTTTTAACGGATTCAACCGTCTTCGAGGACGAATATCCAAAATTCTTTATTAGTGCTCACGATACATAAGGAAGTCGCGTACAAATTACATGTCTCTAAAGCCATCTTAAGCTGCATATGTCAAGCAGATCGAATTTTTATAAATTTATTTTTATTATTTAATATATGTATACGGTCCGGTTTGAAGGACATTATAGCCTGTGTAACTACTGGACATAATAAGACTAACATCTCATATCTCAGGATGGCGAGCGCAGTGGAATACCAAACAATACTTTGTAATTCTTCAAGTGAAGGTGTTGGATGGTGATTCTACTGTTTATGGGCGGTCGTATCGCTTACCATCAGGCAAACGGTAAGCTCATCTCGTCATTTAAAGCAATAAAAAAAATCATACACGAGCCATTTACGAGCCAACAAATCATTTAAAATCATTACTCTATATTGATCCGTATGGCTGAGCGTGGTAGATTACTCATTTTTAATATTGAGTATTGGGAGGAAAATTTAAAATAAATTCAGTCACAAGAATTAGAATACATAATTGTAATTGGTTTTTACCTAAATCTATTTCGGTAAGTAATAGTTGCTTAATTATTACTGCGATTTTCAGAAAACGATATAGTAATATTTAAATGTAATCCTGCTATGTTTCCTAGGTCGTCTAATGGTCGGCCTCAAGAAATCACTTAAAACCGCAATTGTATTTTTAATTATAAAATGTAGGTAGATATTGTAACTTTGACTTTTCGGACAATCAACACTACAATCCATGAAGGCTACAGTCTTCGACAAGCCAGGAGCTAATTACAATATAAAGAACCTTAATAAAATTCGTACAATAGTTTTATTTCAATGTATTTTTTGTACTCCATTTCCTTTATACTCTGTTTTAATTTTCAAATTTTGCACACACAATGAAACGAAAACAATCGTAGTCACACACTCACCTAATAAACTTATGATATCATACAAACGTACGAATTGATGCATCTTATATAGAATAACCGATAAGCAGCTTGCAAACGGGTTTTAGCGGAGACCGCATTCAGACGTGGCGTGGGACGTCTCCGGTCAAGTGCGATGACCAGGGGGCAAACCGAAATACCTCGCACACTTCTACATAACATCACGGTTTAATATCCTAAAGGGTAGGCAGGGACTAGTACACATTACAACAGGACTTCTGTTACTTGATTTGAGAGGTCGTGTCAAAATGTAGAGAATTGCACAATTTATTTTATAACAATTTAATTTCAAGTTTTGACTTTTGGAGAAAAAAGGAAAATTAAAAGCTTTCGAAGAAACGAAGCTGGCTGGTGTTTAGACTCAATTTTTTTTTTTTTTACTTCCGACCGCACTAAGAGGAAACAAATTATAGAGACCATTGTGACATATACTTTTGATGAAATAAATATTTTTTGACATACTTTTTCTTTTCTAATATTAATAATTACTCCTCGCCAAACTGAAACTACGGGAAATTTTTATTTTAGTATAATAATATATTGTGGTCTATCCCAATATAATTTCTTACAGGAACAATAGACTTAGATAAACATGATCATATATATCGACATAGTAACATATAACTAAGTTAATTTAAAAGCCCCTCCCCGGTGACCATAAGGCTACATAAAGTCTTCAAAACGGAAGAAATTTATAATCCAAAAAACGGCGATAAAATCTCAAAAATAAGTTTTATTAAAATAATTTAAAAGTGTTAGACTATCGATACAAATAAATTTATGTGTTCGATTACATTCGAGTGGAGATTTTTATTGCTAATACCCGCCCTTTTGCCGCAGACGGGTACTGACATGCACAGAACTGTTAAAAAATAAAAAAAAATGCTTAAAAAATATCTTTTGTACCTTTTATAAACATATTCATACAAACTTGAAAAAAATGCTTACTCATTTTTACTTCAATGTCATTTAATAATAATAAATAAAAATAATCTTATCAAAACTATTTAGAAGTGCCATATGTACACTTAAAATTGTAAAGACAAAAAAACTTAAGGAATGCTACCAACGTCCTTAATTCGATCTTTATATTAATAACTTACGCAAAGTTTTCCTATTAGGAAACTAAATGATTTGGCATTGCAATTTACATCTTCTGGGACATATAATAATGACTAAAACTCGGTACAGTGTATCTGATGATTATGAAGCCCAAAGAACAATTACGATTGAGATTCCTGATGTTTTACGTAAAACTGTTTCCACGTATTGATAAAACTGTTGATAAAATCTTAAAATTTAAGAAATGTAAAATTTATAAAGAATAATTAATAACGTTAAAATTTACAAGACAATAGAAACAAGTAACAAAAAAAAGTATTAGTTATTTTCAAGGGGAATTCTAACACGTCATTTTTTTACTTACAGTGACGCGAAATTGTGTTTATATTTATAAATACATAGCTAAAACGTACTATTAAAGAAAAAGCATGTATAATTTATGCAAATTATACTAACTTATAGACAATGCGAGATATAACAGTCTATTTAGCTTATGTTAATTACGCAACACGCGTTTAATTTCTAAATAATATTAAATATTACGTAAAGAAGAAAAAATAGTAATAAAAAAATTAAATAGCCTATAGCCAACATTCTATTTTTTTATTACATAGGTACTTTTTTTTAAAATAATATTTTAATAACAACTACATCGCGTAGTAAATAATAATTGCTATATATCATAAAAATATACATTTTATTAATATTTATCATAAATTATGCACAAAATAAAGAACGGCAACAAAAAAAAATTGGAAAAAATGTTAATCTTTAATTCCGTAAAACCGATTAAAACATACCAACCGTAAAAAAAAACGCCAACACTTATGCGTGTAACAGTACCGTAGAACCAGTTGATCGGCGCGTTCGGAACCTGTTCGTAATCGCATCGGCCGCGCACGTATGCAAATGTGGTGCATCTCTCGCCGTAAGGTCAAGGACGTGCGCTAGACACTTGCGTGCTCTATTGTACCATGTCTGAGTAGTGACAACCCTGGGATTTTAACTATTGTAACTGAGACAACCCTGGAGTGTAAGTGGTATATCTTACCCAATTTTGGACTGGAGAGGATGGTTGCTTGTTTACACAAATTTATTTTGTAAGTGACAACCCTGGATTCTAATAATTTGTGACTATGATGTTGTCGAGGAATTGCAAATCGCACAATAGGTTCTAGTTATAATTCATATAGAATCCATATATACATTAAATATATTACCTACATCTTCATAATAAAACAGAAGTAGAAAAATATAATGGTGTCGACTGGCGAGGCGACATCATCGCTCGTCAGTCGACACTCTATTGGTGGCCACTCTTACCATCACCAGGGTCACTTTGCCACACATAAATAAGAAAAATAGAGTTGACCGATTTTTGACCTTATATGAAATTTGCTTTGATAATAAAAAATACCAAACTAGTCTGTAATGTCCATAAAGAAAATGTTCCATATTAGTGAACGAACTCTCCAAGTAATAACTTAATTTGTCCGGCGGCTGCCTACAGCACGGACAATTAGGCACAAGAAAAAAGGCGCTGAGTCAGTCACGTTGTAGAGAATTGACTCAAAACTGGTCATTATGTATCAAAATAACTAATTTAGCAAAATTAATTCAATTAAAATTTTATAATAAAATAAATGTAAAACTAGCTATTTTAAATTTTCTCAATAGGTACACGGATTGATTCGTGTTAATATATTTAATGGAAGAAATGGTTCAAAATTTTGATTTTGAATGTTTTTAAGCGTACTGGCAACGTTGTAAAACAAAACATTATTTTAAACCTGACGAGAAATGATATCTTTTTTAATGCAATTGAATGACGAGACGAGCATGTAGCTCGTCCGAAACATACTACCTTGTACTTTTACTTACAATATTGTATCCTCCGGTTTAATAACTCCAAAGACTGTCAAAATTTAATCCCATTACCTTTTGAATAGTTTACATATAAAATACGCCGGAATTGTATAAGCAGCCAACGGCCAATTAAGTTGGGGCAAAAACTGCTGAGTCAACTGCGCCCGCGCAACGCGTCGCGTGAAATTACACCACAGATTAGTTACTTTATAAAATTAGTTTCATTAACTGTACAAGTTATTATTTAATCAACTTTCAGTGAGGCGGTTGAAGTTTTTTGGAATAATACTATAACATTTTTTGTGTTAGTAATTATTGTGTAGTTCTCAAAATAGTATATTAACTCTATGAATTAAGAAAGCGTAAACAAAATTATAATATCACATATTGTACAAAATAAATTAAAAATTATATTTATCAATCCACAATCCTTTCAAAAAAAATCGCAAATTAAAAACTACGCTATGCCTCAATAACAAAGTCTATTTCAAATACATTTGATAAGCTTATCCCGCAAACTTTTAAATAAACGAACACGCGGAAAAGTCTACAAGGAAAGTACGCAAATTGCATTCCTTACCCTCATACCATTCAAAGCGGAAAACCTCACTTCATTATGCACGCTACCACTGACCACGTCTGCTCGCCACCGTGACGGAGAGCCACCGTTCACCACTTACCGTCAATTGGCAATTTGTCTAAACGGTGCTTAAAGCCCTTTCTAGTTTAGCTAATCTGCCGTCACTTCCTAGCGGTATGGCCGATGTCGGTTAGGGGAAAATTTTTATAACTTCCATGTTATTATTACGCACTGCCAAGACGAATGTCCGCAGGTTCAAATCCCAAGGGCACACACGTCTGACTTTTCTAAAAAATCATGTGTGTATTCTTTGTGAATTTATCGTTCGCTTTAACGGTGAAGGAAACTTCGTGAGGAAACCTGCACATCTGAGAAGTTCTCTATAGGAATTTCGGAGGTGTGTGAAGTCTACCAATCTGCACTAGGCCAGCGTGGTGGACTAAGGCCTAATTCCTCTCAGTAGTAGAGGAGGCCCGTGCTCAGCAGTGGGCAAGTATATAATACAGGGCTGATATTATTATATTTTATTATTAACTGTGGATTTTGTCTAGTTGGAGATGATATTGTTAAGTCAGTCAGTGCTGTTTAACAACGTATATAAATCTGGTGGTAACCCTTCTACCACATTTATCCTCACATATGCCCCCAAATTTGCAATGTTTGAAAAGGACTACTAAGTCATAAGAACATAAAACAACAGCAATTATTATACACTTAGTAAGCAAATAAATAATGCAATAAATCCGTTGTATACATTAACAGTTTTACTTATAAACTTGTTTTAGCGTTAAGAGGTGGTTAAGAAATGCTTAAATACCTACCATATCACCGGTTTCTAGTTTAAACCTTATTAAAAGGTAAGTAAGGTAAGGTTTTGACTTACATCTGATCGAGTAAATTTGTGTTTTAACTAAGCATAGCTTTGCGAAATTTTTAAAAGTTAGACTATATATAGTTGACTGCATGCACTTTTTATAAATTGTTTCTGTTGATTTTATGTGTTTGTAGAAAAATAAATGGTTTAAATGATAGCCAGTATTATTACTGGGCATCGTAAGACTTCACATTTTGTCTCAGGATGACAAGCGCAGTGGATACCACGCATGACGCAGTGCTTAGTAATTCGAAGTCCTGAATAGTACCACCAGTGTTCCTCCCATCAGGCGAGCAGCTTTCTGGACGGTATCCACTACACGAAATTAAACAAAAAACAGACTTATTATAAAGCTAAAGAGTTTGATTTAACGTGCTTATCTCGAGAACTACTAAACTTAAAAAAATCACTTAGATATATTACTTCCTAAGCCTATAGCACTCATAGGCCACAAAAACTTTTCGTGCAGAGCCGCAGGCAACACCTAGTTTGTTAAGGTTCCGTATACTATGACACACAGCAAAAAAAAAGTCCCTTTATTATCTACTATTTCGGCTGCACGATGTTTCCGTACCGAGAAAATTGTCCAACTGTGTGACGGTTCCCGAGTTCCTTTGAAACACATTTGAATAGATTAACCTCTAGTATTTTCAAAAAAGCCTTTCTAAATGCTCACTTATGTATTAAATTTCCAAAATAACGTTTTGAAGACACTGATTTAACTAATTGTTTAGTACAAGTTTAATTTTATATTCAACGACAAATATTTGTTTCTGTATTTTTGTTATTCTGAATAGATTTTTTAAAGTTTCATTAATAATATACGCTACTTCAAACAGAATCTGTATTCTAATTTTCTTATTTTTATTTCTGGAAAAATTATTACGCGTATGGACACAAGGAAAGTAAGGTATATAAATATATTTTCGAAGCTACATAAAACGCTGGCTTTATTGATTTCCTCGAAAACAACTCCACTCATACTCATCGTGGAAAAACCCATATCCCTACATGATATTGTCCTAATATGAATAATTTCCATAACCTGAGATCACCATTCACAAGTCTTAATAATTTATCTTAAATTTTCTAGCTTACTAATATTTTGTATAGATAAAACAAATACAAATAACTTCTCAAATTGCTTGATGAAGGTGCAACCAAGACATTTACTTTTCGCCATCTGTATTCCGTTTCATGATATTATAGGGACGAGCTTATTGCGTCTTCGGCTGCCAGACTCCGAACTGGTACTCAGCGAATCCAATATCACTTCATCAGATTCAAACCCAGGACCTCAGAGCGGTTGTTCTACCTCGCATGCAATACAACTACATCTCCGAAGCAGTCATATACATAGGTACCGGCACATAAATACATTATGGTGGTTAGGATTCTCCGATGAAGTAAAATTGTAACGATTATCGACCGAGACTTTAGGATGCCATAAAAATAAAATGTAACCTAAACTCTACAGAACATACACCCACTTTTCTTGATGGTAGGATATATTTTATATCCGCCAGGATAGCGACCGTACACAAGCTGTTAAAACCCGCCATAGTGGCTTAAGAAATGTGTCGCTTTCCCGGATCACCTTGTTCCGGTTCCAACAGGCCGGCATAATTGTGGCGACTGTCGAGGGTTAATCTCCCGTCAATCGACATTCTATTGGACGCTACTCTTCTTACCATCAGATGCAGCGGGGTCACTTTACCGCACGTATAGAAAATACTCAAGTGTCAACTGATTTATAAAACAATGCAGAGAGAGCCGCCGAGCCGTGAACACAGCGACCGCGGCCCGCACACTAATTGCGATGCTTTTTACCTAATTCACAAACAATTTGGTGTTCGGTACGATCGGTTTACCGTTTTGTTTGTTCATTTCAATATACGAGATTTTAAGCAATAAATTTATGCTGCTGACTGTACCAAAATTTACATTTTCTTAAGACATATTTTGCAAGGAAAATATTCAACACTAAATGTACATTCGGAACTATTATAGTACCAACAAACTATTCTTCAATGTATAAAAACCATAATCTAAATACCTAAAGGTCCGTATACACTCACAAAAATCACACGCGGAAACGCCGAGCGTCCAAACGCAAGCATCACGTGCTCCTTCACGCCATGTGTATTTACAAATACTGATTAACGCACGTCCGGGCAGCGATAACAGCTACTTATGACTTTTATGCTTTTTATGTTTACACAATGTTTACAAGCAATTTGCATCGAACGATTGAGAGTTTTATGTGCATTCTTATCTCTGGAAGTAGTATTAGACGTCGCTTATTACTTAGTTTACAGTAACAGATAATTAAGATAAACTGCTACCATGTAGAACTAATTATGAACATGATGTTGGTCTTTGGTTGTTGTATTTAGAATTTATTTTTACTAAACACGCATTATTAATTAAGAAACTTTAATCTTTTATTATGTCTAAATTGCATTACAAAAATAACCGATAATAGTAACTTAACTACGACTAAGAAACGGTTGTGGGAAATTGTATCCCTAAATGGGCCTACCCCAATTGAGCAGTGCTTAAACAAAATGATCTTAATTCAAGTTAATTCCTAACAAACTGGCACACGCGCCGCCACTCCACGTGACATCGTATCGCAGCGTGTTTGTAAACACGTGGAAACGGGCCTTAGTACGCTTTCCCGCCTTAGATAAGCTCATGCCTTCGCTAATTAAGCAGAAACTGGTCTAGCATTATGCTCTATTAAATAATAGATTACTTAGTATATGTGAAGTGTGTCAGCGTGGTGGACTAAGATATAAATTCAGTAGTAGATGCCCGTGTCCCGCATTATGACAATAAATTGAAATCTAATAATCTCATGCGAAAATGCCGAGTCAATTTGTAGAATCAAATACTTGTAATCAATCCAGTATAAGCAATTCGAAGTGGATTTTGCCTCCTCATTAGAACAACTCTACCTATTTCCCTCATTTCAAAAGTTTAATACACTTCAAGGCACACAAGATCAAATATTATAAAACACTAACACAACTAACAATCAAGTACATTATTCATCAATTGAATCTGCAATTTCGAAAAGGGCACATCTCATAAATATATCTAGATCTATATCGAAAAATGTATATATAATATCAAATAACAACAAAACATCTGTAATTTTCTATTGCTAATTAAACTCAAACTCTATCCCAAAAATTAATATTTTTTTTTTACACTACTTTAGAAAATTTCCTTTTCCTGAACTTTTTACATTTTCGGACATGTGCCCTTTCGGAATTTGCATATTCAATTGTATAATTCATATCTTACATTACCCAAAGTTCTCCAAACTTCCAAGTTCGGGGTAATGCGTATCGTTCCCTACCTGTGGAACTTGCGTAAGGGCTCCCCCGCCCTTGAACTTGACCTTGATCGTAACGCTACGGGTCAATACACAATATTATTATTTCATCTGTATGCAACCCCTTTTTAGGGTTGACTTACGCTTTGTAAGGGTGAAAGTTCTTATAGTATTGTCATTTATTGTTAAACTGGATTGTGCGAGTATAATCAACTTCAACTTCAACTTCAACTTTTTACTGAAATAAAATTCTTATTGCATACATTTCCGGAAAAATACGTTTTACTTATTTTTTAAAACGTAGTCTATACGATTTATTGCAACATTTTTCATTAGTGCTCCGCTCCTATTAGTCATAACGTGATGATATAGCCTATTTCCTTCCTCGATAAATGGGCTATCCAACACTAAAAGATTTTTTAATTCGAACCAGAGATCGTGAGATTAGCGCGTTCAAACAAACTCTTCAGCTTTATATAAAAGTATAGATTATAGATAGAGGATATTCAAATACTTTCAGAAGTTTCTACATTTACTTCTAACAAGTATCAAAACTTTCGAATGTAGTATAATAAATAGTGCAGTCAGTACTTTTGGTGTAAAATAAAGATTGAAATTAAACTATTAACGTTTTTTTTCACGGAGTGACACTCCTCCCTCCATGACTATGGAAGTTGCAGTCTTCAAAACGTTAGGAGAAAATTATAATATAAAAAAAAACACTAAAAAAATCGTAAAATAGTTTTATTTAAATGTCCATTCGCGTAAATATAAAAAATCATTATACAATAAAGATCTAAATACAATAAATATAACTAACTACCTACAATAGGAGAATGCGGTAGACTCACAAACACCCCACAAACTAAAACTCACCCACGAAAAGGCAAAAGCAAACAACAATTCGGCGAATTTATAATATCAATTGTATGACATCCTCTAAAAATATATTTTTATAGTATTAATTCTTATTTTAGTGCCGTCTAAAACTTCGCACTTAAAATATTTTTATCTAAATTAATATTTGAAACTGTCTAAATATAGATGCATAATTATGAGAAAGTCCGCCTTTCAATAAGTCATAAAATATAACAGTAAATAACATTAAACTGTAATAAACATTATTATAAGATTAAGCGGCTTGGTGTTGACGTAGGTTCGAGTAGTTTTTTTATATAGTTTAGATGTCTGCAAATAAAAAAGTTTACAAAAGGCCGTCTCGGTTTTAATAAGAAAAAATACTAACTGTGGTTTATGTTTGAGAGGTTAAGTAAAATAAATCGCATTCTAGGATCACACACACACGCACGCATCACGCATTTATACCCGAAGGGATATGCAGAGGCGTAACCAAGGCACCCCATGATAGCGGGCGAGCCTATCGCCATATCGGGCACAAATTCCAGACTTCAGGCTACTGAGCAGGAAAACCCAAATATCACTTTGCCCGATCCGGGATTCGAACCCACGACCTCAGAGCGCTGCGATTTTGGCGAATCTGTCTTCTAAGGACTATTGAAAACCCTCCTTATTAATAAATAAAGTATAAAAAAAAGGACAATTGAGTAAAACGGCTCTTCACTTTATTCAAAGTAATATGAATTATAGTATATTTCATCATGTACAATATTCATATTGACATGCTCATTTAAAAAAACTGTGACACTAAATATGTCTTTGCTCATGGTCTGTTGAATATCTATAGTTTTTATAAACTAAAATAAATGTCATAAAATATGGTCAGTAAAAACATCTAGTCAATTAAATAAGGTGCACTTATTTCTTAATTGACAAAAAATACACAGAAGACGTACTTTCGAAAAGCTTTTAAGTGAATCATAAAATGTACCAAAATAAACATTATTTGGTAAGGAACCTTGCACTCCAATCCAGTGCTACCGTTAGTCATTTTGCCGTACAAAATGGAAAAAATGGAATATCATTTAGCAAAAAATTGTTCACAAAATGACTTTTTGGCCGAATGCAACGTGTAAAAAAACGTCAGTAGTCAATCAAAAATGTAACTTACCGCGGTGTCGTTCACCCCGAGAGGATTTCCAGCGCAGGCACGGACTCGGGCGAGGCACTTGGGGCAATGACTCAAGAGGGTCAATTTAAATATTTTGTCCATTTTGAAATACAAATCGAGAATCTCATAGTTTTAATTTTAGATAGACATAATTATACTCAGTTTTCCCGGAAAAAACTCAATTAGTTTCTCTTAGTGCTTAAAAAAATACATTGAGTTTTGTAAACTAATCACCAACGAATCATTCATAAACCTAGTATTAATAACAAACATCAAGGAAATAAATAACATCAATTTATTTACATACTATGCACGTTCTAAAATACACATTAATTGGCTAGGATTAAACACAATATACCCAAAGATAAAGCCATAAACCTTCACCCTTCCTACCACATAAGTCCCCCATCTAATTAACCTAAATCCGTCCCATATCTATCTCATTAATAGCATAGAACATCTAGCTAATGAATGCGACACGATGGCATAGGAAACGGTGCTGTAGATACAAATAGATTTCCATTTTATAATCATCTTTAGCAAATAAATTATTGCAATATTATTTCAGTCTATCATTGTATTCTTGAAGGGGTACATAGAGATGCATTTGGCGTACTTTATAGGAAGCTCCTGGCCAGCAGATTTCAATAAACGATCCTAATATCAATCTTCAATCGTATTTCGAAAACGAACCAATCAAAATAGAAAATTTGTAATCATGTCAAAAAACTTTGTTCTGATTGGTTTATTTTTGATATGGATCGAAAAAAGTGATTGGGATCGTTTATTTATCGTTACAGTCCTATTTAATTAGAAAATGATACTAAACACCACCAACAAAAAAGGAATGGATTTTGTCAACCGTACTAAGTTTTGATATGCAACTTTTATTATCAGTTATGTGCCATTTTTTGCTCTTAATCTTTTGCTGGTGGTAGGATATTATATTATATATCCGCCCGGATAGCGACCACCGTACACAAGGTATTAAAACCCGCCATAGCTCACGTAAGTGTCGTGTTCCGGGATCAGCCTGTGTATATCAGGTTCCAACAGGCCGGCATAATCGTCTCGATTGCGGAGGGGTAATCATCTCTCGTCAGTCGATATGCTATTGGACCCACTCCACTTACTATCAGGTGCAGTTGGGTCACTGTACCGTGCCCAAAATAACTTCCTATTTCTAGTAACAGTAATAACATGCAAATCAACAATTTACTAGCACATATACGTTAAAAACAGCTTAAATTATGTCTCTATTTCAGCAAATATCAAAATCAAAGTATAGTCACATAATAAAATGTAAAATACATAACATCACGCATTTATCCCCGAAGGGGTATGCAGAGGTGCAACTAAGGCACCCACTTTTCGCCAAGTATGTTCCGTCCCATGATGTGACAGGGGGCGAGCCTATCGCCATATCGGGCACAAATTCCAGACTCCGGGCTGATACTGAGCAGAAAAACCTAAATATCACTTTGCCCGGCCCGGGATTCGAACCCAGGACCTCAGAGCGCTATTGTACCGGACATTCAATAAAATGTAAAATAGCACATATATTGAGTGTTTACATGATGAAGTCACTCAATCAATTATCGCTTGATTAAGATTTAGACAAAAATAGACCATTAACGTACATTAATGATGCGAATTAGCATTAATAACCGGCAGACGTCCATTTATAAAGCTTCTGAGAAACTCGTGTCAAAAATATGTGACAATTATTTGCATTGAAAAAAATATACCTATGGGTTGAATAGTTAATGAGCTTATTTGAATAAGATGATGAAATATTTTTTTATGCAGACACGACAAAGTTATTGCGCCTAATGAGGTATAATAGAATGTCGATTGACGAGAGATGATTAACCCTTGGCAGTTGAAACAATTATGCCGGCTGTTGGAACCAGATATGCACATGTTAATCCCGCAACGTGATAGTCTTATGTGGGCCACTATAGCGGATTTTAACACCTTGTGGATGGTGGTCGGTATCCGGCTGAATAAAATATGTCCTACCACCAGCAGAAAGTATATTTAAATGATAATTATTACGGTAAAAAGCACATATAATAATAATATCACCCCTGGATTATATAATGTTCCACTGCTGGGCAAGGGCCTCCTCTACTACTGAGAAGGATTAGGCCTTAGTCTACAACGTTGGCCTAGTACAGATTGGCAGACTTCACATACCCTCAAAATTCTTATAAAAAACTTCTCAGGTATGCAGGTTCACTCGCGATGTTTTCTTTAACCGTTAAAGCAAGCGATAACTTACAAAGAAAATATATATAACTATAGAAAAGTCAGAGTTGTGTGTTCTTGAGTTTTGAACCTACAGACATTCGTCTCGGCAGTCCGTTCCACTCCCAACCAGGCTATACTAATCAAAATGCATAAGGATGTAAGCGATATATTTAGATCTTAATTGATTGACACATACAGTAGAAATTAAACATGAAGGTTCGTCCTGACGAGTCGTGTTTCGACTATTCCATAAAACTGATGGTATATTATTGGTCCACATTAAATTTTGATTTCAATATAGGCACCTAAACCTATGCTACGATAACAAAAGCTATAATCTTATTAAAAGTATACAAAGATTGCGGATTTTATAATCATAGACGATTAAATTTTTTTGTACGCGCGTTTTCAGATCGTTTTAGTTGCGCCTGACACGCATAAAATACGTCTTTTACAGGCTTTTAATACATTATATTGCAAGATA
Organism: Manduca sexta; assembly: GCF_014839805.1. NCBI lineage: Eukaryota > Metazoa > Arthropoda > Insecta > Lepidoptera > Sphingidae > Manduca > Manduca sexta. The sequence continues at coordinate 2,421,908 of NC_051129.1, forward strand.
AAAATTCACTCTATAATTAAACGCCCACAATGCACAAAGTTTACCATGAATGTAGAAGAGACAATAAAACCATGACGTTACTCCCGTAATTCTACTCTGTGGGCCAAATCAACACACTATGGTCCGAATCATAGACAAACATTGTGCTCAGTGAACGGGTAAAATAGTCCCTCCATATGTTGTACCCTCGACCCTCTGTTTGCGTTACTCTTGTCGCAATTTGTTACGGCCCAAAATGCTTCATGCAACGTTATTTTGAATAATATATGGCACACCAGTTTTAGTATAATGCAATTTTAGTGGATTATTTATAATTGTACTGTTTTTTTTAAGGATAACTGATTAATGTAATCTTTTGTAATGATATAAGATGTAGGGTCTTAACATATGGTGCAGTAGCGAAAGATGAAATTTTTCGAAAGAGAATCCGACACAACATAACTATAGATTATAAATTATCTCTATACAAAATTTCATCGAAATCGTTTGGGTGGTTCAGTCGTGAAGGCGTAACAGGCGGACAAAGTTACTTTGTCAATATACAAATATTTGTTAAATTATCTATATAAGAGATTTAATGCACAACAATTAAATATTTCGAGTTTCGAATTATGTTATTTTGTTTGTACTCAAAGTATGTTCTACAACTAATTCCGACTGCGTAAAAACTTCATTACATATTTAAAAATCAATCAAATTATATGCCCCCAGCTGCGTTATTCACAGATTTTAGTTATATTTATATACGGTACTTAAATAAGAATTTCATAAAAGAACTACTTACACCCTTTACAACATTCTTTCATAATAAGGACCCCAATATTTCAAATCAATCCATATCGATAACCCTGTAATTGTATCAAGGCTGATCTATGCGACCCCTCATAGTTTCACCCTCTATTTGCCGTGGGCTGTTCAAATAACGCCCTGACGGTTAAATAGAGGAGATAATGACGTGACGTCGATTAGCTATGGTTGGTTGACGTGGTTTCGACCACAGGGATGTAAGGTTTCTCGCCCCTTTAATGATTCGGTTGTAGTTCGAACTCTTTAATATGATATGGGTTTTATGTTTCGGGAAGTACGATGGTTTCGCAATACTAAAGTAAATAGACTGTTAATCTATTAGTCTACAGCTATCAGCTGATAATAATAATATCAGCCCTGTATTATATACTTGCCCACTGCTGAGCACGGGCCTCCTCTAACTACTGAGAGGGATTAGGCCTTAGTCCACCACGCTGGCCTAGTGCGGATTGGCAGACTTTACACACCCTCGAAATTCCTATAGAGAACTTCTCAGATATGCAGGTTTCCTCACGATGTTTTCCTTCACCGTTAATGCAAGCGATAATTCACAAAGAATACACACATAATTTATTAGAAAAATCAGAGGTGTGTGCCCTTGGGATTTGAACCTGCGGACATTCGTCTCGGCAGTCCGTTCCACAACCAACTAGGCTATCGCCGCTTGTTAGGCTATCGGCTGATGGTAGTATATAAATATCTGCCCGGATAGCGACCACCGTACGCAAGGTGTTAAACTCCGCCATAGTGGCACACGTGTGTCGCGTTCCAGGATCAGCCTGTGTATATCCGTTTCCAACGGGCCGGCATACTTGTGTCGACTGACGAGAGGTAATCATCTTTCGACAGTCGATATTCTACTAGACCCCACTCTCCTTATCATTAGGTGCAGTGGGACCAAGTTGCTATGATCATATAAAAAAACTTTAGTCATACGACCATTTTACAAAATAAACGCTTTGTAACACTCTTTTACAAATTAAGTTTTATTAACATTGTATACTACAATATCTAACAGACCTACATCAAAAAGAACTAGTTAAAAATTTTTTTTACAACATTGATTTCAACAGCCTATCGTAGCAACGCTACGTGCTACGACGCGCTACGACGCCTACGCGATGCAAATTGCCATGCCATATCGCCCGATATTAAAATTATCATGCCATAAACAGCACGAAAGTTTACAATCGTAACAATTTTATGGCCGCCAAACTGTAAGTTTGACGTGCTAAAAGAAATAAAGTTAGAGGTATAAATAAGTCATAAGTAGACGGTAAACGTGCGGGTATTGCGGGCATGGCGGGTATGAGTTTCGGGTATTGGGTACATTTGTCTGCGGCGCGGCACGTGATGTCGCGTGAAGCGTAACCGCGGCAACACGCTTGTCTAGGACGGGCGTGGTGCCACTGCCAGCGGGTAACGTGTTTGTGAGAATTAAGAAAACTTTTTACTTGGAATATGCTTGGTTATTTATTTAAATAAGGTAATTTCCTATATTTGTCAAGAATAGTAATACACCAAATAAAGCATCGATTCAAAACTGTCATTATACACTATAATAAAAAAAATAGATAGACCACGTGTTAAACTTAATTCTACCTACTTTTATATCATAAAAGTACATAGTGGACCTTTTATTCTGCGAAAGATCTTTACGACGCCACCGAGGTAATCAAATTATAGTTGTATTAACATACTAGTCTTTACCCGCGGCTCCGCCCGTGTAAAGAAAATCGAGATATATATTTCTCCGAACCCATAACACTCCTCAATAATGTAGCAACCTATTAGTGAAATAATTTTCAAAATCGCTTCAATAGTCTCAGAGATTAGGCCCTACAAACCTCCAAACAAACAAACTATTCATTATAATATTTGTATAGATATATTTTTCACATGATTAAAAAAGTGATCACTATACTGATCCAGCGGCAAGTTCTCTACGAGGAGTCTCCTGGTACAGTTGTAAGTCGCGCCACAACTCCAGTCAAACGACTCGTGTGGTTCTGTACTTAGACGATTAAACGGCGATAGATTTATTAGTTCGCCGTAAATGTATTGATTTGTTGGCGGTTTTAAAACCTTTCCGAGTATTGTTTAGATTGGAACACCTTAGTTTGCTTTCTTTGGGATTGTAGGTTAAGTATTTTTATACGTGTGGCAAAGTGACGACACTAACCTGATGGTAAGTGGAATGAGGTCCTATAGAATGTCGAGTATTGAGAGATGAATATCAAGCTGTTAACATAATGACGGATATAAAATATATCCTACCACCAGCAAGTTGATTTAATAGTCGACTAAATTAATTCGAATAGATAGGGTGAATTCTTTAATTACTAGTATAAGTCGAGGAGGCCAATAATAACATTTTATACCTTCCAAAAAGCATTTTTGTATTAATATGTTTATTACATTTAATAAAATAGTATTAGGCTGATGTCTGTACGTTATATATATTTGAGAAAAGCGAATAAATAGTCTTTATTCAGGCAACGGAAGCCAAAACAATAGTTTTTATTTTTTTTATCTATCTGTATGTTTGTACATGCATCAGGCAAGAACTGCTGCATGGAATTTAATGCAGTTTCACCAACGTATTGCTAGATGCCTAACTTATATAATAATCTATTTAATTTCGAGAAAATATAAAACGGGACTTTAATCCAGGAAAAACCTTTTCACGCCGGCGGAACCCCGAGCAAAAAGTATATTTTAATAAATGAAACTAAAAGCCCTTGCTAAAACACACACTTTTTTTTAAACGATTTTGTCAGCCAGATACATCTTTATAATAAAAAAAAACATACACAAATTCTGTCAAAGCATAAACACATGACTTAAGTAACACCGCTATAATATTACGTCTCGCGGCGTCGCAACGTTCAATTGATGTCAACAAGTCGATGTGATCACGGCCAATGTCGACGCACCCGCACGCACTCTAAACATTACGTAACTAAGACGACGTAAAACTTTTTTATACACCAGACTACACTTGATCGTAAGTAGAGGACGACAAGAGATTGCCAGTTGATTATAGTTATGCCGGCCTGATCGTAAATAAGTTTTGTGGTATTAAAATTGAGTTTAATATTATCCAATGAGACGTGAAATGCTTGGTTATCATATAGTTGTAAGGAAGGTTTTATTATTCAATTGTAATTTTAAAATAAAACTAGTTTTCGGATTTTATCGCGGTGTTTTAGATCGTAGTCCATAGGGAATGAAATAAAAACTGCGATTAAATCCGAAAATGTGTTTTATTCTAATGTCTAGCGTTCGCGTTAACATGTAAAATACAGTCTTAAATGTTCGCAATGCATTTGATTGACATTGGAAATTTGGTAATTTATTTTGTACTTAATGTAGTAACGAGCAAGCCGCTCTCTGGGTGGTAAAGGACAATTGCCAAGACCACCACAGTTAAAATTACATACATAAACATTAAATATAAACAGGCCCTTTTTTTCTCACTTCTGTTTTGGGAGCACACTAATTCTCGAAAGTGTTAAGTCCACAATATTTTGTACCTCCTTCCTTCTGTACTTTTTATTGGCATTTTATTTTCGAAATTTCGTTCACGTGCCGCCACAAAGAAAGCCCTATTATAAATCCAATAACGCCGTCTTCCTTTTTTGAACACATCAGAACTACACAATGCTGCTTGTCGGCAGAAATAGACACTGCATTGGAACCTACCAATAAATAATAAGGTGGAAAGTGTTTTTCCTGTTTTCCTGGAAAACTTATTTCAAAATCCAAATAATAGTCTAACATAATATTATGATACTATGTTGGCTATTAGTTATTAATAAACTATGTTTATATTTATCCTGATGTTTTATAAAATATTCTCAGAATGTCACTAATAATTTACACAATTGTTTTCTATACAATTACTACACTCAAAAACAAGTCTAAACTCGCCAGGGAGCTTTTATTAAATTGCCTAGATACAAAGCTTTTACATTGTCGTTCGATTCATAAAAGCTCTACGAAATTAATGAAGCAACAAAGTGCATTGGTTGAGACCCGTGGGTCCGGATGGCTCAAACCCTGACCTCAGCGAGTGGACCAATTGCGCGCCGGACGTGACGTCATGCACGCACTTCCTCAGATAATTACATGCGTCTGCGAACCGCCGGCCGGGCGCTGCTAATGTTTCAATTACCCCTTATTTGTCGCTGCTAGCGCTTTTAATGGAATGTTCGGCCAAATTTTGTGAATATTGGATCAAATAATTATTGAAGTGTATAAAAATGGATCCAGTATTGGCTGTTTGGGAAAATTTTGCTTTTTATGCGAGTTGTTGACTACCACTGTAATTTAATGGAATTTGATATCTAAAAAGTAGGCTAAGGTAGACTAGGAGGAAACTGGGGGCAGAATAAAAAACTGGCGTAAACATACTCATAATAAGTTTGTTTTTCTCAGGAATTAATAACAACTATCTCTTTCTATGCAGGTAATGTTATTTTATAGTTACATAAACTCTACTAAATAGCTCCAAGCTCGATTAATTACGAAATACTTTGCTAAAGGTTTTTGTATAAGTGAGACGACCATTTAAATATTTTAAAATGCAGATAGAGAAGCACCATAACCTTAAATTTTTACAGACATACAATAATTAATACCTTTTTACAAACTACTGCCCCGGTGGCGTAGTTGTACTTCAGGCGCAGTACGACAGCACTCTGAGGTTCTGGGTTCGAATCTCAGGTAGAGAAAAGTCATATTTGGGTTTTTTCTGCTCGGAGTCTGGAAGTTGTGCAGGATATTACGGCTTGCCTCCTATAGCATCATGGGAAGGGACAAATAGCGAAAAGTGGGTACCCTGGTTGCGCCTTTGCATACTCTTTCGTACATAAATGCGTTATGTATTTGTACTCATTACTCTGACTCCCGCCGCATTCACGTATCTTATTATCCACAACCTGTAGAGTCTCACTGCTGGCCTCTCTCATATCATGCCACGTTTTTCGGTCTCGAGACGATAGCATCCAGGTTAGACCCACGATCCTTAAATGTCGTCGACCTATCTTGCCCACGGCCCACGCTGCACTTGTCCAGCACGGAATAGCATAGACACGGCAGTTAATATGAAAGTGGTTTAAAACTGACTGTTCCACTTAGCCTCCAGGTGGCGGCTACGCTGATGTTTTTTTTATCCGATAAAAAAAATGTATTAAGTATAATCCTAAGATATTCTATACACATTATATTACATTTTATTTGATAGAAAGTAAAAAATAGACAATAAATAATTGAATAAATGTGCCAGTAAATTGTTACCATTTTCATTTTTTTTGCAAAAGGCAACTCTTATTACAAAGCTAATAAGAGTCATTTTAAACGTCCGACGACACGGCGAAGTATAATTATTATGTAGTGATCAATATTTATAATTTAATGTAAGCTTTATTATACTAAACACTACTAAATATAATTCATCCATACAGCTTATTTTGGTCTTGCTGCCATTACACCTATTCTACCCCTTTGAGGAGACAAGCGTGAACTTATTTCAAAATTGATAAACCTTAATCCCCTATTTAATAACATACTTCGTAGGTAAAAGATGCATTGAGTACACTAAGTATCATTGCTCGCGCGATACGAGATAACCCTGAGTCTTATAAAACACTTCAGCTGCACTTCCGACCGACTGATTAATGTGAAAGGGTGCGGATTCAAGTCCGCGTCGAAATCTAGACGGACTGTTACCTAGCCTAGATAAAACTGACTTGACATGACACCTACAAACTAGTTAGCCTTTTTCAGCCAGCGAAATCTTAATTTAAAATGTCACATGATTGCGGCGTTATATAAACGAAAAAAGGCCAAAACCGTCGCGTACCCCTTTCAAAACCGTAGCATGGCAACACTGAAAAATGCATTCGCGAGACAAAAGCACGCTATTACGGCCCCGGGATTAGCCCTATTGACACTACGTTACCAATTAAAAAGGGAGGGGTGCCTTTTCGTCTCGGTTTTTTTCAGCAGACGGTTTTTCAGGCCGCGGGCGTCCACCCACTTCCCCCTACCTAGCCCCCCTCATGGCTGTACAGAAAAATCAATAACGCAGCACTTTTTTCCGCGCGTAAAGCATGCACCGACACAGCGGTTGTGTGTGTACGCGACGCACACACGCCCGCGCTGCACTGGGTTGCCAGTATTTTTTCCTCATATTAAAATTCTCCCAAGCGCGCTCCCGCGGGACTCCCACTGATGTCCCTGCATCTGATTAGTCCGATGCACCTGAAGGGCTTACGCAATATGCCGGGGAAATTAAACTTTCTTTTGCGTTGACAAGTTTTCGTGTGCAGCTGCGATGAGAAATGTGTTTGAAAAATTTCAAACACGTCGAAGTATAACGGAAAACAATTTTACATCGGCCTTTTGTTCGAAGCCTCCGCAAATCGTCCATAACTTGAGCTCTTAAAAGGATTGCGGCGAGTTGTTCGGTACGCTATGTACCTTTACAAAGACTTTAATTCTATAAAGCGATTGTCTCTTTGCGAACATGAATGGCGTTTCCGCTACGTGTACCTATTGAACCTATAGTGTTATCATTAAGGGAATTAAATCTATGGTGGATCCGCCGGAGTTGAATCCGCGGACATATTTGCATAGACGCTCGATACGCGACAACCGCACATCACTAATTGCAAACGCAGACTAACGCAAAAAAACAGCATCACATTTAAAAAAGGAACGCTTTGCACATTTTTATTTCGCAATCGCAATTGACAGAAGTGGCTCCGTCCCGCTTGCACGGCATTGTTCCGCCGGCTCTCGTCATCAGTCCATCTTTGTCTGCCGGCCGTTCTTTTTTTGAATGTGCAAAAATATAAAAACGCCGAATCGCGCTCGTCGGGGGAGTGCGGGGGGCTGGTGGTGTGCGCGAAGGGGCGCGGGGAGCGCGGTGGGGTCGCGTGTTTACCGCGCTGCGCTTGTGTGCGCGCGGATGCGATAATGCTTGTTTTAGGGCTTTGGCCCGATCATAAGTCAATGTGGCTCTAACCGACAAATTAACAATCATCTTGCCGAAAGCTACAGCCCGCGGCTTGCAAGACGGTGCGTGGACAGAAACTTTTCAGTTCGCATCTCGGTAACAGGTGGAATAATATAACACGGTTAATGTGACTAACCTACCTCAACTTGAATTCTCTAGCCATAGATATCGGCCAAGCGCCTTCAAGGAATCAGAGTTGAGTGCGTCATCGAGCCTTATAAAATTGCGCGGTCCGTCGTCAGCTTAGTAATTGCTATCAAGAAACCTCTTGGCCTAACTTCTACGTTCCACCGTATAGTAATAAAAACTTTACCGTTTCCAAACTCTGTTTATAACTGGGTTAATTCTAGCATAATAAATTATATAATCATCAAACAATAAAAGCATGGAAATAGCAACAATTTATCTTATAACCTATTTAGATGAAATACCTATTAGAATGTGAGTTTGGTCAAAAAAGTATTCTTTAATTTGGTTATCAAGTACCTAGTTTATTTATAACATTTATTTCTCATCTGCACGTAATCTTTTTATTTCCACTGCACTGATCTCAAATTTTAATAAACATTATTGTCAATCAGTTATTCAGTTCTATCACAAATTATTAGTCACTCTTTGACGGTATTATAATTACATCACAAAAAATCACAATTCATATTGACACTATTTCATTTATCTTATCTATATGTTCAAACTTGAGTTAGTAATAATGATTAGTTAATTAATTTCTTTAATAGACAACTATTCAAACACCTTAGGTTTCTCGGGAAAAAAACCGTTATAGCTACCACAGAGTGAGTGACAAGGTTGTTTGTTGTTGTTGTTGATGGTGGTTTCACCGGTCTTAGGGCCCAATGTCGACACTCGGGAGTATAGCATCATCCGAGCGTTGGACCTAGTCCCTAACCCCTGTAAACCCTACACCAGCATACCAAGCTAAACCCGCGATGGCTTTCTTCGCCGCATACATGACGGCCCCGGGAAATCCTGTTGAGAGTACTAAGATTTCATAACATGTCAACCGTATTAAACCGACTCGTTGACGGAAAAATATCTAAATATAAACCAGATAATCGCAAAGACCTATAATATTGGATCTTTTTTGCTGTATTGTGGCTTCAAATAATAACTATAATTTATATCTGGTGTTGGTCGTTAGTTGCAGCTCCGCCCGCGCCAAAAATCTCCCTTGGACAAAATGTCTCACTGCGCTTTTCCGGGATAATAATAACCTGACCCTATGTTGATCATCGTCTTTTGTGTGCCATTTTTTTATAAAGACACAGCAAAGTAAACCCTATGGCACGTGATAGTAAGTGGAGAAGCTGAACTCTTCTATATACACACCCTTCTATATATACTAGGGTATAGACTGACTTGAGATGGTTCCTCACCAGTCGACAATATTATGCCGGCCTATCTGAAACCTGATATACACAAACTGATCCCAGAACGCCATTCACACATGGACAACTAGGCGGGTAGACCTAAGGCGCGGTGGTCGCTATCCGGATTCCAGCAATTTTCATCCAAACCAGTTCAATAGTTATTGTTTACTTAAACATACTTTCTATAAGATAATCTGTAAACCCTACAAAAGAAGCCCAATTTTTCACGCCGTACACTATCCAAAACCATCTATTTATTGCACAGAGTAAAAAAGTGCAAGAACGCCTTTCTCCACACCTTTCACCTGACTCAATTAGCGCTCTGTTAATCATAAGGTAACTGGTTTGGGCCACTTTTAATGTCTTAAATCGATTGTTTTGGACAACCCTGCTTTGAAATAAGACCCTTTATTAGACACCTCAGTCCCCCGGTGTCCACGAATGCTGCAGTCTTCGAAACGTCGGGAGAAAACTAAATTTTATCGTGGTTTTAACCATGATAAAATTCGAAAAATAGTTTAATTTTAATGTAACATTCGCGTAAATATAAGAAATCATTTTGCAAACCCTGCTTTATTAATAAGTGAGAAGAGGGAGGATTGATAGTATAGACGTTAACTGTTCCCATGGATCTATCAAGTGAATATTAAAAAAGTTTACATGTGAGAGAGATAGAGCGAACGTGCGGCCAGTTCTCGATTTCTACAAAGCACTTAGGACGTATGGCGCTATGAAGCTGCTACTTACTTATTATTATTACTCACTTTATTTATGGTAAATATTATAAGAATGAGCAGGAACAGGACAGCACGAGCCGACATTTAAAGAGTGAAGTAATTCTTTTCAAATTTACGCATAATAACTTTAGGAGGATTTATTATAAGAAATAGCGATAATAATAAGACTTCAAATTGCATTTTAGTAATAGTAAAACTATCACGAATAAAATCACAGACATCAGTCTATGACCAATTAATTCGACTACATCCGACGTCTGGTGAGGTGAAAATTATTTGCTCTCAATAATTAACAAGAGTTCAATCACAGATAATATTAGTCTATGATCCACCCACTCTACATGCAACGCCTAATGAGCTTACAATTACAATTTAACACCAAATATTTTATTTATCGGTTTGTAAGATTGATTCTAACACCAAGATTGTTTTTACACATAATCAGTCTTATTTATAAAAAATCGCAAAGCTATGCTAAGTTAAAACGCAAATTTACTCGATCAGCTGTAAGTCAAAACCTGCCATCTTGCCTCTTAATAAAGTTCAAACTAGGAAACCGGTGATGTTTTTGACAACTATTTAAGCAATTCTTAACCACCTCTTAAGGCTAAAACAAGTTTATAAGTAAGACTGATTGTCTCCCATTTTTTTTTAATACATCTAACTTCTTACCTATCTAGAAAATTTGAAATTAATCATTAAATTATATGTCTTAATCTAATCATACGGAAGTTTCCTCATATAACAGCAAGTATATATTTCACAAAACACAGTTGCGCATTAGCGACTGACCGCAGACGGCTGCCGCCAAAATATTTCTTTCCATTATGTGATGCAATTTCACTTGATACAGTTACTGGACTATCGTCTGTGATTACTGTATCAGATATGTACAGTGAATGTTATTTTGCATTATAATAAAACTTAACTTTCATTCTACATCATAATGGTTATATTATCCTATCCTGTTCTTTGTTATGACTCGCTTAACAGTGAAGAAAAATATAAAGAAACCTACATAGTATGAAGAATTTCACATAATATTGAGGATTTTAAAGGTATCTATAAAATACTGCCAGCACTAGGGCAGCGTGGTAGAGTAAGGCCAAAACCTCTGTAGTAGGGAAGGTTCATTCCCAACAGTGAGCTAGTGGGCTAATACTCATATGAACCTATACTATCCTCAATATGTAAAATTTTAAATAAATTAAATTTATAAGTTTGCATGACAGAGCTTTGAACCTCTCATGTGAAGAAGATAATTTAGTGTTTGTTTGGCCCCTGTCGCAAAACGAAGAGAATAAAAATATATCCACTAGAATAAACTCCGTAAATAATTTATAATACTTCTTATATTTAAGAATAGGCAAAGAAAATAATAAAGTAAAAGCCTCATAAAAAATATCAGAAATCAATGCTATTTTTCTACTGAAAATTTATGTACCATATTTAGCAAAATATTCTTAATTTCCTACTTTTTCTCGCTATAAAGCAAATAACGAAGTCGCAGACATTTGTAGACAACCTTGAGAACTAAATATACTGCGAGCTCTATTGAGCTGACTTGACTTTTTAACCGACTTCAAAAAAGGAGGAGGTTATCAATTCGACGTGGTTTTTTTTTGTATGTTTGTTACCTCAGAAATCGCTCATTTTTTATAAACATTTTTCTTTTACTGTAATAAATAAATGTTGTAAATATAACTATTGAGTTCTTCTGACAAAAAATCCTAAATAGATTTTATAAATAATACCGATTCTCAAATTTGACTATTGACTGCTTCAAGAATTACTAAATAAGTTTTGTTAATAATAGCTATTCCCCCGAATCCGCCCTCGTGAAAAAGTTTTTCCGGGATAAATATGTTCCAGGATAAAAACAACAGGAGTAACGTAGCTTTCTATTAGTGAAATAATTTTGAAAATCGGCTCAGTTGTTCAAGAGATTAACACAATTTTTCCTCTTTAAAAGTCGTATAGATGGTTAAAAAATTACACTGTCCTGAAAATTATAAAACCTAAATTGCATATGAATTTAATTTGATTACTCACTTTTCTGGAGAGTTCAATGCAAACAACGTTTAGCAAAAAAATTTGGTCTATTGTAATATTTAAAAAAAAAACCTATACTTTTTCTCACTAATCTTTGACTATTGATAAGTAATTTAATATTTTTTAAATAACTTTATTCGTAAACATAGAGGCAAAGTAATCGTAGTCCGTGCATCTCTATATTTGAATCCCTTCTCCTAGATTGAGAAAGTTTCGTCGTATCTGAATTTATTACATTTTCCATCCCAAAATATCCAAACTTACTACATATGTATCAACGCGGGGTCGAACCCAAGACTTCTATTTCACAGGCGGTTACTCACCAGACATTTCAAATACATAAATCATTGAACTTTGATTAGTAATATGATACAGACATAAGTCGTTGAACTATCAATTTGTGACCGAATATAAGTAATAATACTAAGTCTGTCTATCATTTCGTAACTGCAGTCGGATGTATCAAGTTTTTGTATTCGCTAAACAAGCAAATCGTCTACTGGTAAGTACCAACTAAAACCCTGCGAAAGTATTCGTTAATACATTAGAAAGGGCTGGTGTACTAAGCATTACTTCAGATCGCCGTCAAAACAATAGGGTAAGTAGGCACGCATTGATGGTAAATGGCGAAAGGTCGACTGACGAGAGATTACCCTTTACCAGTCGTTACAATTTTGCCGGCCTTCATAATTATATTTTTAGAACGTTTAAAATAACATTCTTAACATCATCCCCATCTAACATTTTATTTTTAATTCTAAATCTCGACAAACCGAAACCGCAGAGGGCGCCACTTAACCCACAAACTGGCCAGGTCGTGCCATTCGAAAATAAAATAACGAAGAAAATTTCCTTCTCTCCCTCTCACGCTAAAACAAAAAGTGTCTCGCAAAAAGTGGACGTCGGCGGCGACCTACGCATCGTTTTATTGCTCCCGTGCCCGTGGCCTGCTTCTTACCTCATAACACAGTTTCTGCTCTACCTTTTTCTTTTCCTTTCGGCGCGTGTGCAAGTTGCTCGTCTCGTACGCTTTGAAAGTTTCTGTGTTGTCAACCGAGCGATGTTGCTAATTTGGTAGGATTTCTTTGATGTTTGAATTTGTATTCAGGTATTTGTATTAGTAGAATGATGACTTATTTATGATGAATGTGTACGAGATTTCCCATACATGAAACGCAATTACACATGTTATGTAAGAAACTGAAGAGGCACAAAAATCTAAATCCTTTCATCAAACTTAAATGAAAGGTATTTCATTAACGAAAAAAGAAATTCTTTCTGAAATATAATTATGGCTTCGTTAAACTCTACTTCGCTGAATATCTCAAGTAAAAAGACGCTTTGAAAGAGCCCTGTTTAAAAACTAAAAGCGAATCTTACTAACACTTTTCATCCGAGCCGCGGAATAAAATTATATGTGGACGTCATTAGAGGTTTTTTAATTTCCTTCCATTCATTTCGACCGCAGTCCGCAAGCTTTTCCTTACTTAAATTACTGGCCATAAAAAATGTAAATAAAAAATAAAACGTAGGCAAATCAAATTCAAAACGTTCGAAATTTAAAAACCAATAGGTACGTGATACATGAGAGGGGCCGTGTTATCTAACTACCCCTGCAGACCACTATAAAAAGAGCTCCGAGGAAGATCCGCGACTCTTTTGTTCGTTCTTTTGAAGTGTGTAACGCGGAGGGTGGGGGAGGTCAAGTTATGTCGGATTATTGCATATTTTTGCATGGAGCTTTGCACGCGATCGGAGTCAGCTCGAGCTCGAGGCTGCAAGCGCCCACAGCGCGAGCCCGCAAACGTGCCTATGTTTACACGTGAGTGAATGAGTGAGTGAGCGAATGAATGTGTGTGTGATATACAGTAGATTGTCAATAAAGATGCGATCGGTACTTATATTTTTGTTCAATTATGTATCGAAATACAATGTCGGCCGAAAAGATGATAATTATCAAAAGCACTTTGAATAATGTTGTATTTATCTCTTGAATAGTATAATAACCATAACAGACATTAAACGTATTTGTGTTCTTGTTTGTACTATTCCTGATAGGCGTGAAAAAGCCTAAAGTATTTTTATCTGTTCGATAGTATCATAATAATCTTTTCAAGTACCATTTTAAACCATCTATATGCACCTAAAACCTATTAAACATCTCTTCATATTTCTAAACAAAACAACCTAGACGTAAGCACGGCGAGCCAAAACATTCATATAAACCTAAGCATGTTTTCCCAGCATGAATACCGCAGCCTCTCCACTCCAGAGCACCGCGCACACCCTAAACAAATCAATAAAAATACCAAACCATATTCCTAATTGCACATACATAACCGAAAAGTCATACTAATCGAGAGTGACGCTCGAAAAATCCACATCCCCATGACGCAGACGAGGGAGGGGGTGTGAGGTGGGCGACAGGGGGGGCGGTGCAGGTGGGGTTGCCAGTGTTTTTATTTTTCACGATTGGCGGATTGCAGCGAGAGTAATGATCGATGGTATTAACGTGCGCGGCACTGGCCACCTACAGCGGACTGCGATTTGAATTTCGAACGGCGGGGTTTGTTTAAGAAAAAACAATTCAAAAATAGAATCCGAATGGTATTCATAAAAATCGTGTTCGGATACGTTATTGAAGTGCAAGGCATTTCCTTTGCTAAGTTTTTGAACGAGAGTTTAAAAAAATGTATAAGTGGGATTCGAAACGGTTTTTTGTTATTTATTCAAACCGTTTGGAGAGTATTGAAAACGCAAAATGGAGGTATATTTGGAAATTTACCTTTAATGGTTTCAAATATTCGATAACTTTAGTTATTTCTTTAACTAAACTGAATTTCTCAACACCAACCTCTCTCTTATAAAACAGATCTTCCCAACTTGTAGTTTAGCAACATCATTATACATCGCTTTAAAAAATTACTCACGTGCTAACAAATACTACAGGTCTAGTTTATTCCGATAAGGCTTATTTCGAGTACTATCTTTGTAAAGTAACCCGAGCTGGTATAAATCAGGAAACCATCGAAGTATTCAATTTTATTTTAGTCTTTTGGATCTGTCTAAAACATTCTCTACTCACTTATAAATCTGAATAAAACCATGAAATCTAAAATAAATTATACAACACAAAAGAAAACTAATTAATACGCGTTTGCTACCTTAAATATAATTGTGAGATGTTTGAAAATTAGTTTTATCACCTCCTAACCTTATTCTACTGTGTGGGAAGTGCACGCCCCCACCCCAGCCTATAGAGAACTGTATTTCAGATCTCCAAGTTACGTGTCATCATCGTAATATCTAACTTTTACATAGAAAAAAAGTTTCAAACTAATCAACTACCGTTCTGCAATACTACCAGGATTCTTCCTTTTATTAGTAATCATCTACTAGCTAAGAGGTTTCGCTATTGTTCATTTGAATCTCACGCCATAAAGAGAAGGAACATCATCGTAACTTTTGAATAACAAAGTCCAGAGTGGCACTACACATCGCTCGTAACCTAATAAGGTTTTAAAGGATAAGATGATTTGTCTCATAATACTTAAATCATCTACGTATAATCTGTAGACACGAACGTCTATATATACTATTTGTTCAAAAGATGAAGTTAGAACTAAAGTCCCATGTAGCGCTAAAACATAAATCGTAGTCTAACCAAACTTTAAACGCTTTAAATAGAGTAAAGTAAAATGGCAACCAATACCGGATTGTACAACACTTCAGTTGGACACAGTGAGTGTTCGGAACGCCAAATCTAGTACGTAGTACATATATATCGATAGCTTAAATAGTGTGTCTTAGTGAAACAGAATAGTATTCAGACAGCACTGCTAGGCATCAAAATAGACGAAACTTGTGTACCATAGGCAGATTCTCATATACGAGAGACTCACACACGCCTCTTTTATCATTGAAGGTGTAGGCAAAGGCGCAACTGGCATACCCAATTTCCGTCCCATGATAAGATAGGGGGGTGAACAACAAATCCCAGATTTTGGACTGATATTAAGTAAAAAAACAATATTACTTTACCCGAACTGGAGATCGAATCCAAGACCTCAGCACAGTAGTCATACCGTTATCCTACTAAACCACCGAGGAAAACGTACCACCACAATGAAAAATAATTTCCATTACAAATATTCAGTAGTTTATTGATTTAGTCGGCATCACTGCAGTTTAAAAGAATACCAATGTTACCCCTTTGCGCTGAAAACCCGCACAAAATGTTACACGAACACGTAAGACAGTTTTAACATTAAACCCAGACTGCATTTATTGAACAGAAAAAAGCAATACAATAAAATAAAGCCTATCCCTCAGCGGCCGCTCATAAAAATATCCGAACGCATAAAATCTTTTCAACGTTGCAGTTTTTTGTCTTTTTCCGTCGCTCTGCATCCCCGTTCCGAATGATATTGGATAAGCTACATCCTATATATTTCGATTCCACATCCGTTTACAAATTAAACATGCTGTGTTTATGTACGCGCTCCCCTTCCCCCTGTATATAACGCCGATGACCTGGGATGGACTGCAGGGGGGGTAGTGGGGGCTGAAAAAATGGGTGGATATTGGATGCGTCTGGTATGGTGTAATTCAGGCTACTTGTTATTGATTGTGGTACACATTAAGGTATGGTCCGGGTATTTAAGTATTTATGATTTTCTAGAGTTCTTGTCGTCTTCCTAGAAATAGTCTTTATATTATGTTGACGGCACTATGAAAGTATGAGTGATACTTACATGCTCAATACAACATTATGCCTAATTGTCAATATTCTTATTGAAAAAGTATACTTCAAATTTAGGAACCGGGGGTCGTTCATAAAAACGTCATTTTAAGCACATTTGAAATATGAGCAGTTACTTAATGCTAGCTGACAATCAAATTATTTCAAGTTGACCATATAGAGTTATATTATCATAAAATCTCCTTCCAATATATCGCATATTAATATAGCTAATTAGGTTGTAAATTAATGGGCATGCATATTTATATATCCCCAACTTTACAAATTTTCCTACGACCCCCCTGTCCACCCCAGCCCCCAACCCCACACCTACAGTCCGCCCCTGTCCACATACGTACATAATGATTTATACGGCGTACACATTTGGCATAATTGAAAAATGGCGTTCGTTTTAATGGCATTACGCCGTCCGACAGTTCGAGTAATAAGCCACGAGCCGCAAATATGACCATTTTAATGTATTTACGCGTGATATCATGATCAGAGATATGGCCCGATATTGAACTCTGGACCTCACAAAGGTCATAGTATGGGGATTCTCTTAAGTAACTCAATAATTATGCAAAAAAATATCTCCATTACGTACGGTAGTGTTTACCCAACACCACTTATGTGATTCCAGTTAAAGATCCACCAGCAGAATACGTTGTCGCACTGGTCATAATATTTATGCTAGACAGCCTAATTTTTCTTCATATTTGGTAATAAATTTGTGATGATTTGCATACTGTCGGATCTCTTAAATCAATATCTTAATTTATAATGCCATATATCATATAAAATTCAAAGTATTGTCACTGTATCGTAAATCTAAATTAATTTCATTTTAAAATTAATTGAATCATTCTTGATGGAAAAACAACAATTACCTTAATCTTGTTCAAATGAAGTTACTATCTGTTGATGGGGTCACGCCCCACGTTGTAAGCCGAGAGTAGAGCCCTGTGCATTCCAAAGATTTAGCGTCTTAAAGCAAACGATTATAAAAAGGGGTTTCCCCGACGGTTAAAATATTCACTTCATTTCTTATACCTACACACATATATACCTAGTCTTGCCATAAATATTGTAATAAAGAAAAAAGAAAATTGTTAACTGCAAATAACATTTATTACTTTTACAGTGTGTCAGTTTAATACATAAATATAAAACAATTAAAAATATAAAAAGCTTATTCGAAGTGGTCTCCATTGGCTGCAATACAGTCCTTTAAACGATGAGGCCAGTTATCAATAGAAGCACGCACTCTTTCCATGGGAAAATTCTTCACTGCCAATCGTATAGATTGTTTTAGGGACTCCAAATTATCATGGCGTTTAGAGCAAGCTGTACTCTCTAAAACTGACCACAAATCATAATCCAGCGGATTAAGATCGGGACTAGACGACGGCCAGTCTTCAGCTCTGATGAAGTCCGAAACGTTCGATTCCAACCAAGACTGCGTGGACCGAGCTTTATGACCCGGCGCCGAGTCTTGCTGGAAGGACCATACTTGGTTATTGAACATGGTGATGTTAAGGGGCTTAACTACCTTCTCAAGAATGGTATCTTGATACACTTGTGCCGATGTTTTGATACCTTTTTCACAAAAATATGGCTCAGTCACTCCTTCATAGCTAACACCCCACCAAACCATCACTGAAGTCGGATAATGTCCACGTTGCACTCTGTCGACTAATTGGGAAGCTTCCTTAGAGCTTTGAGCATAAATACGGTCATTTTGTTTGTTAAAATGTTGCTCAATTGTAAAAATTTTCTCATCCGTAAACAAAATTTTTCTGTGACCTCCCTTTGCGTACCGCTTCAGTAGTTGTTTCGATTTTACCACCCTATTCTTCTTTAAATTATCAGTTAAGAAATGGCCAAGTTAAGTCATTAAGGCATGGTTCTCTAAGTGCATCTTAAAATACGCGACATGGTTCTAGGTGCTATCTTCATTTCCCGAGATAAAATCTTTTGCTTTCGGACAGGATTTCTTCGAATTCTTTCCCTTACTGCTTTGACCACCTTTTTCGTACGAACACTACGTGGACGGCCAGATCTTTTCTGTCACAAACAGAGGAGGTCTCATTGTACCTATTAATAGCCCGGTACACAAACATTTTACTAATACCAAGTGTATGGAGAGTTTTAAAAATTGCATTTGGCTCCATACCTACTTTGTGTAATGCTATCACAGCGATTCGGTTCTCTTTATCACCCCACACCATTTTAATATCGCAAAATATTTTACAATGTATTGGCGCCAAAATGAGAAAACACAATGAACAATCGTATAAAAATGACAGATTCGAAATTCAAATGTAATATTTTTTTATAATTAAGTGTAACAGTATTTATGGCCAGACTAAGTATATAGTTCCATCGATCTATAGGCACGCTCATGGGATAAATTTAATAGCCTGTAGCACTCAGAAATAATATAACTATTAGTAAGTATTTTATTTTATTCAAGCAGAATCGTGTCATAATTGGCACGTTAAAACAAAAGCTTCAATTTTAACATCAGTATAGTAGTAATAACAATAATATTAGTGATATAATCAAGGAGTTACTTTACCCAATCATTTTCATAAACCCTTCGACGTTCAATCAACAAGGCCATAATTGTCAATATATTTGAAATATAATTAATATCGAACACTTCTATCTGTAAAGTTATTGACTCATTACGAAAATCAGATTACAAATATCCAAAGAATTGTACAGCGACAGTTGGTGACGTCGCGCGGCTGTCAAACTGTCAAGTTGACAGCCGCGTGTCAGGCGCGGATTAGGTTCCGGCGATAGAGTCCAGCCCTGATATATCGTGTTACTTAGTGGCCGTCAATTCGTGATACATTTATCTTAATTTGTCCATCATTTTGCGTCTTTATGTCGCTTCGAGTGGCTTTTAGTTTAATTTAATTATATTATTGCGTTGTCATATTGGCAAATGACGATTCATGGATACAATGTCATCCGCGGAATCTTTTTTATTCTCGTTACTAACCCAACTAATGATTTGATCAACACCGGTCTAATCACGTATTAATTTAAATTACAAATATATATTGTCATAAATATATCAATAGACGGTGTTGTATAAAAGCGATAAATAACTGAATTGAGATGTATTACTTACCAATGTACTTAAGGTTTCAAATTTCTGGAAATAAATGTCCTCACTAATAAATCCCATTTAAATACATTCCTGGGTTTTTGGGGACGTTGAACGATACTTATTTAGAGACTAAATCTTACCTAAATAATACAATCACTCACAATAGTCCACATTTCTATAACTCAATATGTATACATCAAAAAGCTAAGCTAGCAATGAAGATTACTAGACCGACTGAAACAAGCATTCCAAGATAAAATGTAGCCTAAATACAGACTCCCTTAACTCATAAAGTTGGAACAATAAGGCCACTTGCTAACCTTGAACAAGTGTAAATAGTTAATGAGTGGCAAACTTGTCGAACGCTCGCATCGCGGTGAAAGTTGCGCATCGCTGGGTTGACATTGTGCTGATTAGATGTTGCATTGGTTGTGATGGTAATGATGGGGTGGAATAGATCTTGTAG
Source organism: Manduca sexta (assembly GCF_014839805.1). Lineage (NCBI taxonomy): Eukaryota > Metazoa > Arthropoda > Insecta > Lepidoptera > Sphingidae > Manduca > Manduca sexta. The sequence continues at coordinate 2,442,247 of NC_051129.1, forward strand.
TGAAAATTGGTTGATTTGAATTGAGTGATTTTTAGATGTAGTCTTTTAATGGAGTGAGCTCACAAATATTTTGTTGCATGTAATTTGTTATGCTTAGCTGTCATTATATTTTTATTAGATAATTTATTTTTATAAATAGTTATAGAATATAGTTGTAAGTTATGTTATTATAATTCCGCCAGCCGAATGAAGTGTAACCTGCAATGGCTGTGTTGATATGTAAATAAATAAAAAAAAATCTTTATTGGAGTTTTCTTGACAACGTTTCTGTTGTAGTGAGGTACGACACTGCTCTAAGATCCCAGGTTCAAGTCCCGGGTCGGGTAAAAAGATATTGGATTTTCTTCTCTATATTAGTTCGGAGTCTAAAATTTTAGTCTGATGTGATGATAGGCTTCTCGACCATCACATCATAGGATGGAACACACAGATGAAAGGAGATTTACTGGTTGCTCCTCTACCTGCCCCTTCTGGGATACAGGAGTACGTGTGTGTATTTCTGTTGTTGTTTCATACTATTTCTTTTTATATTGACTTTTTTTAGTTTACCCTAGTCTCGAAAAGTACCCCTTTGCTTCATTCTGAAAAGAATTTAATTATTACTTTTATCTTAAAAAAACTCATTCACGCGTATAAATAAAGCTAGTATAATAAACTATCTTCTTAGGAAAAATTATCGCTCATTAACATGCAGCGCTGTGACACTAGTATAAGGACCTCCACTATCAACGCGACTTTTGTGTTCAAAATATTTGCCCCCGTTATTCAAAATCAAGCAATTATATTAACCACATACATCAATCAATTGTTAATTTGCTGTCCTGGTTCGCAATAATTGGCAACATTTGCGGATGTTCGTACGGTCTTACAATGGTATACAATTAGAATAAGATAAGTAATTTCCGGTACTATTTCAAATAACTGATTTTGTACGCTAGTTTTTTTTCATGTCCCACCGCTGGGATACTTACAGCGTCTTCCCCCCTCTGATTATGGTGGGTAGACAGTCCCCGGCCTGTTCAATTCCGTTTAGATGACGAATGTTAGAGGCGTGTTTGCAAATCACACATTTAGAAATACACGCGTTTTGCGCGCGTCAGGATATGAACACCCAGATCAAAATTCAAAGTACGCGCGTTCAACTTATCATCTCACATGTGAACGAGGTTTCAGCTAACCTGAAACACGCCGTATCTTAATAATTATAACCAACCCTAACAATATATGTACTTTATAAATATAACTAAAAGTATCTATAAATGGTCCTTCAAAGCTACCCACCAACAATTACATTTAAAAAAATACATGTCAATCTCCCAATGCAAACAGCCTGAATAAGCTCTCTAAGAAGTGTCCACAGACTCACAGGAAGCCATAGTATGTCAAACTTGTGAAACATTTCAGTTTTCAGAGGTCATTCACACTGCTTAGAATTTCGGCTAACGACGTCTCATTAACTGAACCTTATCTTGAAGGAGCTAAGGTTTATTTTCAGTCGGCGGCAATGAATGCAAAGTTGCTCTCAAGGCGACCTCTATTCTTTTCGAGTTTAGGTTTATTTTGTTTGCACTAAGGTCCTTTGCAGCTTCGAATATGAAAGGAAAGAGCTTTTTCCATAAATGCTGGCTGTTTAAAATGCTAAGATTTAATGAGAGGTGTTGCCAGGTTCAGAATTACTTTGTTAATTGGTTCAGAGTTAATTGTTGTCGTTAAAATGTTGTAATAGCACAACAATATAAATTGATTATCGGTCATAATTAATATTAATTTTAATTTGAAGGTTGTGGTTTCAAGCCTATTATAAAGTTACAGTGTTTTACTGACAAACCTTGGAAGTTAATTTTCTTGAAATATTCGGTTAGTTGATGCAAAAATTTATGAAATATTGTTATGAAATTAATAACGTAATAACTATTTTTTTCAATTAAATTACTATACTTATTAAATAAATGCTGTTACACATCTGTATATAGTGACTAGACTCGTCCATAAGTAATTTGAATTGAACATTTAGTCTCTTAACTGTTGGTGTGCCATTAAATAAGTAAGTAAATTACATTACTAATCAGTTTTTAATAAGTTGAGAATATTATAGTCAGATTTATCTCCTCTCCGCTCTTATTCCGCAGGGGATTTATAGAACTCATATTGAAACCGTGTTTTAAAAACATACTCACGCCTTTAACTCCTCATTTTCGCCATTCGTATTCCGTCCCATGATGTGATAGGGGCGATCGCCATATCAGGCTCAAATTCCAGACTCCGCCATGATACTAAGTAAGAAAACCCTATACTTTGCCCGATCTGAAGAACCCGAGACCTCACTGCGGTCGACCCGTAAAACAACTACTCCACTGAGGCAGTCTGTTGTGTTCTACATTCAAAATAAAGTTTTGAGCCAATTAGACGGCTCAAAACATCCCTCACATTACTGCTGCGCCTAAGATTTTCGGTGTACTTTTACGCGTGCTATATTTTAGGCTTTCACTGGCATCGGTAAATATTTCAAACCAACAACTATATTCTGCAATATAAGTGGACGTTTTTTTCAATATTTTCTCTATTTTTTTGTATATTCTATATAAATTTTATATAATATCACAGAAAATGAACATAAGAGCTATATTTAACTATAATAAATAATAAATAACTAAACCATTTTTTAAAATTAGCTAAACTTAATTCATATTACATTAATGAAAGTATAAAATAACGACATCTAGCGGCACATAGCAAAACTACTTTCAAGCTCATTCAAATCCACTCACCTTATGTCAACAAAATTAACTGCAATGCATTGCAAAAACTCTACCGTTCGCGTGCGCCATTACGTTAACAAAAAACACAGTTCATTGATCCCCAGTTATTTATTACCTTTACGTTTAATTTAATGAGTGTAGTTAGCACGCGAGCTTCCCTGCTCTCTTAAGTGGCTGAGAGATTTTTTCTGTATTGTTTAATTGGGGTAGATTTGCATCTACAAGCTGGGAGGGATTTGAGATGTTTACACGCGAATTGGGTAATGTTTCTTGTCTTTAACATAGTTTTATAAGAAATAATTAACGACAAATAGGTTAATTGGGTCACCTAGTGAAATAGGCCATCTCTATACATAGAGTTGATACTAGTAAAGCTACCCTTGGGGTGAGCTTTAGTGGGTCTACAATACCTTCAAACTATCTTTATGGTAAAGGCGACGATGGCATCCCAGCATTTCAGGCATGTGCAGAATACAACAAAAAAAGGATAATAAAAATTTATTACCTAATTATCTACATACGTCTATTATTTCTAACCATAGTAACATTATAGAATTATAAAGGCAGAAGAAAGCGGCTCAGCGCATGCCGACTGGAACAGTAGTCCATTATCCCTGAGTATAACAAAAAACACCATTTAATTAATAACCGAAACATAATGCACTAACCATTAAACCCTAAACAAGATCGAGACGAAATAAGGCGCTGTTCATCAGAGTTAATGCATCATTGAGACGGTGGGTATAAAAACAAAAGAATGTCCGTAGACGGCACTTGACCAGCCCGAAGAGAGTTCTATTTTTAAGATTATGCGCCGCAAGCGACACTCGGCTGACGAAGCGTGCTCTCACAATGACTGCACTTAATTAAATCTTACGTGCGACGCTGCATAATCAAGTGTTTGTACCTATATCGGCGTGTCTTTCTTTTATAATGGCTTTTGCCCGCGACTCCGTTCGCGTGGAAGTACTGGTCCATTGACCAGGTATTCTCCCAACTGGAATGTAAAGCCGTTGTGTTCTACATACCCGATTCCTTTACATAGCTGTACCTATCAATTGATCTTCTAATCACCTACACTTTTATTTAAAGGCCTTATAGATATCAACTCAGTTTCGCTCTTAAGAGCGATATCAGCAAAGACGTTGTTAAATTAAAGTCACCATCTTAATATCCTCTCTATAAACAGATATCAACATCTCAAGTTATATTTTAAGTCACAGGATATATATTTTGTCAGTTGAGTTTTGTTTATGAAAGAATGCCAACTAAGCTGAAATTAAGCTAAATGAGAACTTAAGCTTTGATTATAATATAATAATATCAGTCCTGTATTATATACTGTCCCACTGTTGGGCACGGGCCTCCTCTACTACTGAGAGGGATTAGGCCTTAGTCCACAACGCTGGCCAAGTGCGGATTGGTAGACTTCACACACCTACGAAATTTCTATAGAGAACTTCTCAGGTATGCAGGTTTCGTTAAAGCAAGCGATAATTCACAAAGAATACACACATACTTTTACAAAAATCAGAGGTGTGTGCGCTTGGGTTTTGAATCTGCGGACATTCGTCTCGGCAGTCCGTTCCACAACCAACTAGGCTATCGCCTAGTTTTAGTTTTAAGGCTATCGCCGCTTTGATTATGAAATAGTTCAATACATTAAATGTCTACTTGGGATCCTAGTTACAGATAAGATTGATTTATTAATAAGAGCATGCTCACTACTCCATCGATTAGCATATTTTGAAAAACCAACATCATACAGTATACATTATCCCCTCACCTTCAACCCGAGCTGGCTAATTTGTGTTACCTTATGCCTTGCATTCCTTAAGAATTTTACCCTAAATTTAAAATGTCCGTAACTTTATTTATTTATTGGCATAATTTGAAAAGTCAGAATCAAATAATATCTAAACCAATAATTATGAACAGAAAAGTTCTTTAATATTTGATTCATTTGGTACTTCTTACGTCAGATCATTGATCTGTTTTAATCGTAAATAGCTCAGCAAATAAGATGAAATATTTGTACGCTTATAACCTCCAAACGTCTGCACCAAATTGGATAAATCTCTTTTTTATGTGTTCGATATTGCCAGGAGAAGGTTTGTATAAAAAAAATATAGAAAAAATAATAGCAAATATTTAAATCTCAAGAAGTCAGTGTGCGAATGTGACCGAAAACTATGAAACGTCTAAATTTTAACTTTTAGACAGTATTGACGGCAAAAAATATGGTGGTACAGTTAGTTATAAACAAACCTCATATCACTTAAAGTCGATCTATGCCACAATAATATGATTAGTAAAATAACTAAATAGTAATAAATAAATACAAGTAAAAATAACTAAATACAAGTACATGTTTGTGAACTATACTTAAAACCACCGCTTACGGTACGTTCCAATCGCCGCCCACTACATAGATTTTCAAATGATTTGAATAAACTCCCGACGATGCATAGATAACCATTAGATTGCATTTTTCGCAGCAAAAAGCATCATTAAGGTTATAAATAAACATGAGCATTCAACTTCCTTGAGCACTGACCAAATATGAATTGAGTTAATCATTAAATTATCATTCGCAGACGTCCGACCCTGTGAATCACTAGACAATAAAATATGAATATGGATTTGCGTTTTAATTTGATATTCAGACAAAATTTAATCATTGTTTAAAGTAATTAAATTAATTCGCATCGTAATACTTGCATTAAATGCATTGTTTTAACAGACATTATTATTATTAAATTGTAAAGAATTTTTGGCACATTTTTGACGTATGGCGTATATACGTACGTTTTTGGCCATTCAGTTTTTTCAATAATTTTTATTGCTCCTTAAATTGGGATGCCGACGTAATTCTAGCAATTATCGATACAATATCTCACGTTATTCGCATGTTTTACTGGGTCTGTATGCTACATCCTCATCAGATAACTTATTTTAGTCTGTGGCTTGTCTCACAAGAATATTGGTTTACTGAAATAAAACTATTTTACGGATTTTATCGTGATTTTGTTTATATTATAATTTTTTGTCGATATTTTGAAGTCATTACAGACTTGTGGTCACGGAGCGGCCTGGCATCTGGAAAAAAATATTAAATGAAAAAAACCGCACCGGTAAAAAAGTTTTATTTCAATCTCTAACATTCGCGTAATCATAATTAAAAATAGTTTATATCACACAACCCACACTGCTCATTCATTGTAGGTTGTAGTTGAATTTACGCCCACTACCTTCACTTTACCAATCTGGTGGGATATATCATCAATCATTAACACTGACAACAGCCCCAGGACTGGAACTTTAATGTAGGAGACTTTCCCGCCCTCACACCCACCACTACAACTCCTGTAAGCCAGGATCAGCAGTGGCACGCATTTTATGATACCGAGCAGTGAAGCTCGGCGAGTCTCAGGGAAAACTAATATGTCATTATCCCGCAACGAAATTAATCAAATAGAAAGATAGGGAGGAGTTGGAAATATTAATTGTCCACTTCCCTCCAGAGCAATGCGGGTGACAAAATCATGTAATGTAATCAAAATTTAATGTAGGGTCAGAATTATAAGTAATGCTTTATGTTCACTCGGATTAAATCAGCGTGAGGTACTAAGGCCGAAATCCTGAGTCGTAAATGTAGCCCGTGCCTAGCAGTGGGATATTTATTTACTCCTAATTTACATTAAAAGGAAACACCAGAGATCAAGGGGCTGGGAGAGATGAAGGAGGAGGTCTTTTTTTGTAAACGTCAGCTATCACTCTTAACAGCTAACACACGTCAACCTGACATTTGCAGGAACGCCACCACAGACTCTCAAAACACTGTTTGCTACAAGTATAAGACTAGTAAGACGCAATAGCTCTTTATTATAAACTATAAAATGTACAAATAGCAAACCTATTAGTAACAGTGAGTCGGCCAGGCAATCTTGCAACAAGAAGTCCCGGGGCTGTCTCATAAGGCCACCGCGGGTTTTGGTCGGTATGCCGGTGGGTATACATGGATTAGGACCTCCCTATGATGTTATACTTCCGAGCGTGGACATTGGACCGTAAGACTGGTGAAACCAACATAACCGTCCGCCAAGTGGTGGTAACGATAAGGCGTTTTTTCCCCGCAAAAAACGGCAATCTTATTCACTTCAAGACGTTAGTTTGACCTACAGCAACAATTATAAACTAGCTCAGCGTACGAAATGCAATCCCAATCGACACTTCTCGGTTTTCGGTGATACATTCCTAGTACCATTGTTGAGCCGGGTAATATCCTAGAGACAAAGCTATTTGGAATTTTTACTGCTCGATATACATTCTATCCACCCGTTTAACACAAGTCGTGAAGCCAACCAAACGTCTCAGGACGGCCATTGTATAATTTGCTTTGTGTATCTTTTTTGCCGGTCATACTCCGTGCATCTTATCTATTTAATCAATCTTTAATAGTGTGGCGAAAAACTTTTTATTACTGCACCAGTTTACGCTTGTAATGAAGGAATTATTTTCCTTATACCTAAGTAGGTTTTTCTTGTTAAAAATTTTGTTTGTAATGGATTTTCGCTTTTGTCGCCATTTGCGTTAATTCCCCTTACGTGGTTAGATATGAAACAACAGATAACATAAATACTATTACTTATAAAATAGAAAAGAATGAATGATCTTAAAACATTACAGCTGAGATTTTCTTTAATCATAGCTAAGGATTCTAGATGCAGTCACTTTTGCTGGTGGTAGGATATATTTTATATCCGCCCAGATACCGACCACCATAACAGGTTAAAACCCGCCTTAGTGGCCCACGTAAGTATATCGCATTCCAAGCTCAGCCTGTGTACATTGTTCTAACAGGCCGACATAATTGTGTCTGACAGCGGAGGGGTAATCATCTCTCGTCAGTCGACATTCTATCGGACTTGACGGTAAGTGAAGTGGGGTCACATTGTCGTGTACGTATTAAAATAACTTTCTGATACCATTATCAGTTCACTATTCCATCGTACATCGTAGTATCCGGGAGATGCAGCGTAGGCAGGCCCCCCACGAGATGGAGCGACGATCTGGTGAGGGTCGCCGGAGTCCGATGGATGAGGGCCGCCCAGAACCGGTCCCTGTGGCGCTCAATGGGGGAGGCCTATGTCCAGCAGTGGACGATTCCCGGCTGAAATGATGATGATGTTTCCATCGTACAACAGTTAAAGCTAATACCAGAAACACACTCAACAAGTCCTCACAAGATTGGCTTCCGAGTTGCAAGTTGCTTTGTTGCCAATGTCGAATGTCGGTTTTTCAATTAAACAATAAACACTTTCAGCGACACGCTCGCGCACCTGTAGAAGGTCGAAGGTTTGCAGGTTCCAAGCGTGTAGTTGTCGCATAATATTTCCTATTTCAAACCAAAGCAATGACATTGGTGGCGGTCGCAAACTCAGTACCTACGTAACATGTTTATGCAGTATAATGCATTCATTTGATATTTTAATAGTGAATGTCACTGACCAATGTCACACGAAAGAGGTTATGTTGCCTACACGTTTCTAAATGTCATATTATTTATTTCCCTTGGCTGTTTGGAAAAACCATCTATTAGGCATTGAAGTTGTGTATCAATGAACCCTATGTAAAAATTCCATGACGTTATGCCATGAAGTTCGTCACGAATGATTGCGGTGTTAGTTGCTGAAACTGGACTGAGGGTACTTTGATATGAAATGATATGATTTATTTTTAAACCCTAAAATGTTAAACATTATTTAGATTCCATCAATATTAACTCTATCACCAGTTTGGAAAGCAGTTCTCACCAGAGAAGAATGGGTAAAAAGCTCTGGTATGGCTCTTTTCAAAAGTTATAAACTGTACATAATGAAGACATATACATCTTTGGTGGTCCAAAGTATGTTTCTACATGATCTAAGTGATTCTGTAATAATTAAACATAGTAAAACCAATATTTACTCTACTTGTGAATAAACTACTTAAAAATAACTAAATGTGATTCTGTATTTTGATACTTAGACCAAATTTGTTCTCTTATAATATATTGCATTTTAAGGTTATAAAAAGCAGTCAACCTTGATTTAAAAATTATGCATATCATATTATTATAGATGTCTTTCTCTACGACACACATCCATACCCGTATGAGTTATTAGAAAAATAAACCAAATAAATTTACAACCGATTCGTAGTGTAAATGAAAGTGAAATTGTATTAGGCTTATTCTATAAACAAATTCAATACCAACAGCATACCTGTTACAGTCTTTAATGCCAATTATTGCTGTAACAATAGCAGTAAAGTCTACCATAATAATATGCAGAAAAGAGAGGAATAACCATGCAATACAGTGAACTAAGAATTCTTAATCCTTCCCTCAATTACACCCACAGTTTCCACAATTCCGAGTATTAACAATGATAAACAATAACCTTTTAGTATGTTTATTGAATAGCATAACCACTCAAGTACCATGTTCATTTGACACATAGAATCGCGTGCGCATCCCTGACTGGAGAGTCCCGGCGGCCATTAGCATTTGTCGTGGGGCAGCGTGGCCCAAAATAGCGCACCGCCGCGTCACCACTGCGCTTCGTTTGGTTTATGGCCAGTTATTGCGCGCCATAATTACCGCGCGGCGACGTTACAGAGATTTGTGAAACGTCACTTTTGGCGCGAAATGGACCGATTTGACAGATGCTTTGCCGCCATAATGGCCGAGTTGAAAAATGTATTCCAATTTATGCAGGTTATTTTATGATTTTGATTACTGCTAATTGCAATTTAAGTTGTAGATACCTTTAAAAGGTTAACATACGTTTTTATACTGCATAACTTTGTATTAAAAATGTACTATATGTGTAATAGTAACTCTAATAAATAAAAAAAAATGTGTCTAGAAACCCGAAAGTATACGTCTCGTAATTCTTATAATGTCCGATTGCATACTTACTTATGTTATAGAAAAGGGCGGATTATCAGTTCAACATGGTGCTTTGATCACCAGCAACTGTCATCCAACTATTACTAAATTACTTAAATAATCACTTTTTTTCTATACATATTCTTCGAACATGACATTTACAGCAGAAATAGAGATCTATTTTAAAAATATAGTCATAAAAATTGCTGAGATAGTGCAATATAATTAATTACTCATCGATTTTAAAAATCTATGTTCTTTAAAATAGCAATGTATCATTCGTGTGTATTAAATTGTCCCCAATAATAGCTTTAGTATATTGTTGTTACCAGCTTTAAATTAAATATACTTCTATAAAATCAAAAAACATAAAAACATCATTGGAATACCCGTGTGTGACTTTGAAAAAGCGATTTAAATATTTTATGCACAAAATATATAAATGTTGATATAAAATTTAAATATAACGTTTGCACGTGAGTGTTTGTTTGAAGTTATATTATTTTGCATTTAATTTCCGTGATTAAAATTACAATCTTAATGAAATAAAATTATATAGTGTGTACTATTTACGTACGACTGCCTCGGTGGCGTAGTTGTATTGCATGTCTGGTACAATAGCGCTCTGAGGTCCTGGGTTCGAATCCCGGGTCAGGCAAAGTGATATTTGGGTTTTTCTGCTCAGTATCAGCCCGGAGTCTGAAATTTGTGCCCGATATGGCGATAGGCTCGCCCCCTATCACATCATGGGACGGAACATACTTGGCGCAAAGTGGGTGCCCTAGTTGCGCCTCGGCATACCCCTTCGGGGATAAAATGCGTGATGTTATGTATGTATGTATGTACTATTTACGTATATTTAATGCTATTGCATAAAGCCCCTTATCTCTAGAACTACTCTTTAGATTCTAAAAATTCTTCTCTTAGAGGTGGCTACATTATCCCTAGCTGCTAGGCTAATTTTATTCTAAAAATGGAATTTTATATAGACGAATCCACGATCAAAACCTAGTGAGAGCTATGGATAAGATCTTAGAATTGAATCACCTTGCTCATCCTAGCTAGCTGTTAACATATTCTTTGTATTATTTAAGTATAATATACGACCGTCTATCAAGGAGTTTTTTTAAAATACACGTACTTTTCTTCAGCGAAAACGCTCACTAATCATAGAAGTAGTTAAAAAAATACCATAGTTATCCATATTACTTAACTTTTGCTCGCAACTTCGCCCGCGTGAAGGAGTTTTTCGGAATACATAATTTTCCGACTTGATATCTATCGTTATATTATGATCAAAATCACCATATACTGCAGCTTAAGTGATATTCTGATGTATGACCATGTACATGCAATATTACTGTTAAGTTTCATCCATATCCGTTCAGTAGTCTTTCCGTGAAAGATCTATCCATCCTTACAAAATTTCGCATTTATAATATTAGTAGAATATATCACACGAATGACTTCGCTCCCGCTTATGATTTTGTTGAATACTAAATATAGTATTTTTAATAACTATCGTAATACTAAACAGTTTTATCGTTGCCAGTTTAATATCAGCCCTGTATTATATACTGTCCCACTGTAGGGCACGGGTCTCCTCTACTACTGAGAGGGATTAGTCCTTAGTCCACCACGCTTGCCTTACAAAGGCCTAATAACTTTGTGAATTAAATAAAAAACCTTAGCGAAGGCAGACTAAGTCATCAGTAACCAATGAGTCACAAAGACATTTCTACTGAAACCTTGTGTCATTCAATGCCATTTAAACGTGAATATGCTATAAAGCATTTATGTCAATGCAAATAAAAGTCAATTATAATTACTGTTTTACGCGTTATTTTGACTTTGACCAACATTATGTGCACTTTCTGTTAGACAACATTCGATAATTAACATAGTTCTGACGGCTGATTTGCAGAACTCACAAAGACCTAAAACTAGACTTAATAGGGTATTTGACTATATTTGATTTCAAGCATTTTTATATGTAATAGCAATTAATACAAAAAATAAACCCTTCTGTGAAAACAGCGTTAAAATCCGATGATAAATGAGGCAGTAATTTCAAATTTGAAATATTGGTACGTGCAGGAGTGGGTGTGGACAAATATGTCTCCAGTACAAATCAGCCAGTGCGTCCGAGGTTGAACTGCTGTCTAGTATTTACTGTTTAGTATGATACGTGCGATTTTCGAAGGTCTAACATCCAATTTCTATTCCTTTGCTTCAGAACCAATAGCGGATTCATGATTCTTCTGGCATTTTTTTTCGGGCGTTGGAAATCATTCAACATAATCCATTTGTCTGATACCTATGCACTACAAGCACCCACTAACAATATACTGTTCGTGTTAAGAACGCTCGAGTGCACTTTTCTATCTGACACCGAGACACCTGTTTTATACAAGCTGTCCAAATCTCTGAGAGCGTCTCGCGACAGCTATATCTGCTTCGTGTCATGCCACTTCAGCATTTTGATATTAGATTAATGCGTCCCCCCAGCTCTCGACAAGCAATGTAATTTTAGTCTAAATACTTATAATGGAAAATATCAAGACACATTTTTTATTTCAATTAAAAAAATGATTCACTATAATTCTTCCTAGAAATGTCCTTGAAAACTTATCTACGCATACTTGCTTTCTTTACGCTAAATAATAAAACACGATAGTACTTATACAAGTACAAACTTGAGTACAAAGTACACTTTTCTCAGTTAGTGTGTGTGCGGCGTGTAAAGTGCAAATGCACCTTTACGCGGCGCAACAACTAATTTTAACAGCCTTGATTTGTCACCGTCTACGACGACTTTTTTCCTTCAGCGCGCTAGGGTTGCTACTCAGTAGTAGTATTTAATACAGTACAGTAGTATTTAATTATTTTTTTACAAAGTTTTAAAAAATAAATTTGTTTTTAAAGAGCTTTAAACCTTGTGATAGATGTATAAATATTATAACAGCAAGAATTATTGCTAATGTTTAGGTTTACCTTTTATGACATCTTGTATATCATAAGTATATTTGTATCAATAATGTAACTGAGTAGTGTTTTAGGTAGGATAATTGTCATTTAAATAAATAACAATCATATTAGGTGTGACGTACACATTCAAATCCACGATGCAGTAAAGTTCGTCCTTTTTTGATAATAATAGGCTGAAAATGCTTCCATCTTACTGAATAGCAAACAAGAAATAACTGCAGCACTCTTGTGACCGTATGGAGACGTAACATCTTACATCATTCCCTATGATTTTACTATTCTGCATACTGTCACTTGTGGTTTAATCACATTGTCGTACGAAGATAGAAAAAGATTTTTTAAATAGAATTTTATTTATTATCTACTAGTGACAACCCTACGCCAGCGTGGTGTTTACAAGCGTTCATTGGTCGCAGATCTCAGGGCTGCGTGCGTTAAGTGCATTGCCCCACACCGAAATAAATTGACGAGAGTGTCGCGGCGCGGTCGCCGTGCCGGCCCGGCGTACCCGCGAGTCGCGACGCTCTTCACAACTCATGTCGCGGATTTGGGAGGTTTTATGGGGGTCTATTATATTCCACTACATGGAGAATGACGGCTTAAAATATAGTGAAAGTTGTAGAGCGAACCCTCGGACATAAATGATCGAAATCATAAGTTGATTAAGCGAGAGTTAGAACTTCTTAAACATTAATATCTGTGAAAATGTAGAGGCTAATATGGTATTTAAGGAGTAGAAAAACACATAAATATTACTACATGCTAGGTAAATGAATATTAGTAGGTTGATCATTATAGTTAAAATAATCTTGACTAAGTTCAAAACACTCAAAATTATTTATAAAAATAATACTATTTTAGGTAACAAGAAGACTACGTAATTATGATAATGAATTAAAATTAACATAACACTTAAGGTTGCTTGGAAGACATCACAGATTTAAGAATAACAACTTATTTTTTATATTGTAATCAGTTAATTTTGGTAACTAAATTATGCAGAAATTCAATTTGTAATTTTTAAGAAGCCAGGAAAAATATTAAACATATAACATAAATAGTAAATAAAGGTAATTAAATTGTAGCAGATACTGTTCTAAATTACTATATACCAGTAGCAAGATATGTTGTTCTGTAGCTAGCACTGAAAACAATATAACTGACTATACACAGTAGTTAGTGTGCTGAAAATGTGTCAAAAAAAGGTACGACTCCGTATCGTTTTATTGTGATTGGTTGAGACTACACGTGACTGACGCATTGGTCTCTCGACCAATCACAAACATTTATTAAACGACATTTATTTCAAGGGCCGTTATATTTTTTTTTTCATATTTTAAGGGGATAGGCTAGTTTTGACACATTTACGCGTAAGCAGGCACGAGTAAAAACTTTTTATATATTACCGCACACTTCCCATTCCCAATTACGTACCATATTTGAATATCGTGAAGAATCCATTGCCAGTCGTCGGGCGGGCAGCGATACACATTATTACTCACAACACTAACCAATGATGTGTTTCGCAAAAACGACACACAAATACTCACATTAAAACAGCAATGTATACATCACATACCGTATTAACGAATCTTCATTGAGATTTTCCGCATTCGTGAGTCAGTGCGTAAATATTTTCGCTTTTTTGTAAACAAAGCGTGAGTTTGGCATTTTCATTGTGAAAAACGTGCACGCGGGTCGGCTGTTGAACTTTGTTACGTGTCTTACAGGCGGTTACGAGTGAACTTATTGTTTACATATTCTCACCTTTCGCAATCTGTTGTTAACAAGCTCTTTGTAGAGTCGGACTCTATTCAGAAATGTTCTGAAACTAAAAACCTAATAACAAAATCGTCGAGATATATTGGCTCTTTAAAACCCTTTAAGAATTTAAAGTTTAAATAGCTAGGAAACATCAAAATCGTATATAACTATTGCCTTTTTGAATTTATTATAAAAAATAAAATAGTTACACTAGACCTTTAAGTAAAACACTGCCATGTCCCGACTATCCCGGCGGAATCCCGTAAAATTGGTAGCTTACATTGGAAACGAAACGGTCGCCGTGCGTGAGTAAGCGACCACGCATCCTGTTTTCATTGTGCATCGAACAACACTGTTAACGAATGAATCATCAGCTAAAATAACCTGCCTTTAACTGCCTTTAGCACTACGCAAAATGGGTAACTTAGTGTTAAACTTATGGGACAAATATTAGGTTTCTTTATAAGTAAATGACGAGACGAGCGAGCTACTCGACTATTGGTGAGCGCTACTGCAATTACTCGCAACACACTAGAATTTTGTAATACAAAGAATAGCATGGCATTGTTTTGACGTATCGTAAGTGTAACTTTGTTCGCCTATGTGATAAATAAAGTATTTTATTTTTTATTGCACTAAATATTATATGTCCAGTCTCAAAAATAGCAAATAACGTTACTATCTCCTTCAGACCGAAAGAAAAAAGTGTTGACATACAAGCGAAAAAATCACTACCACTAATAAAAATGTATTTAACATACATTCGAACTTTTGATCTATTAATTATCACAACGATGACGCGAGATGTGCTCTCTGAAGACCGACATAATGGCACAAAACCTGACCAGTTTGAAAAAACTGAACATGTAACGTTAAATTCGACAAAGAATTTTATAAAAACTTAGGTTCTAATTCGGCTAATGAGTGCTCCGCTGACCTCTATCGACAAACTTGAAATAGCAAATCATTAAAACGGATTAAGACAGTGCATTTTCACACACGTAATACAAGCAATCATCGTAATTGTACAAAATTCCGGGGGCTAACCGCAAACCGTAGATTATATCGTTTGCAAACTTTATTTTACTGTTCAAAATCAATTTTCACGCGACATTGCACCTTAATGGGTTTATAAGAAGGTGTCTGGTCGCTTTTCGAGTGTTTGGTGGTCAGGTTGTTCGGTTGCTGACCGGGTGACGCGATCGACCATCCGTGAACATGGACAGGTACCGCGCATCGTACTCAAAATTTCATATAATTTATGATTAATATGTACTACTGAGCCAGTTCAATAATATCATTATTTGTTTTAATAATTTAAAAAAAGAGTTATCCGAAATAAGAATTTTAGTTGTCGATTCTGCCTACTTCCATCGAGATAAATCATAAAGCTTTACATTAATATGTCTGTATTAAGTTAGCCAGCTAACTCTTCAATATCCCAGTAACGCCATTTAGATTTTGTGTTCTAAAGTTAAAATTATAACCAAAATAAACTTTAAAATCGTTTTAATATCACTTACACATAATGTGGATCAATTAATGTGTTATTACCTAGATTTACTGATTAAATGGTTTTGTGTTATTGCAAAACTGATCTGCTATTTAAAATGGAAAGATTTGAAACACGAATGAATAAATCGGTGTTCGATTTACAAAACGAGTTCCATAAAAAAAATTGAGTTAAAATGTTCTTTACTTTTATAAAATCTATTAAAATATAATATGGATCATTAAAGCAGAGCAATGATAGCATAGCTTGGAATAAAACAGATCACCAGGGTTCCGCAGGTTCAAAACCCAAGATAGAATCGTTTCGAAACTATATATGTATCCAATTATACCGTATTCTTTGTAATAATTACCCGAATTGAGGTCTGAACCCATTCTGTAGGAGGGAAGGCCCATCCCCAACAGCAATTTATATAACACAGTGCTGGTATAAAACATATTTAGAAAGTAGTTTGATCAACAAAACTATGAAAACGAAAATGTCAAGAATTATTATTGTTCGCGCCAAATTTAGAACATTATTAATTTCGAGATTTACATGAACTCGAATGGTCAACGTTGTAAATAAAAAAGAATTATATAACATGATCACCTTTACATTACATCTAAAATGGACTTAGCCGCGAGCACAGTTACTTAAATATAAATAAACTTGTAATTGTTGAACAAATTGGGAACAAATGTTAAGTATTTTGAATCAAGGAAAAAGTTATTTAAACGCGGATATCAAAATACTCGCCAAATGCACTGATGCATAATTGATGCATGATTTTATAAAAATATAAGACATTTTGGCCTGACGGTTTAATCGGGTCAATACAAGAAAACCGACGTAAAATAACAGCAATATATTTCGTGTGTTTAGACAACGCATTTCTGATCTTTCTGTCATAAAAGTTCATGGATGATGGTATGTAATTGATTATCAGCTTATGCGTTTATTTTCTATAATAAAATATACACTGGAGCAAATTTCACTAGGTTTATGCTATTCCGGGCCCAACAAAGTCATTTCTTTGTGTTAAATGTCACGTTGTCAACTATTCTCCTGTAATGTTGTTCAAATAAGTTCTATCTACATCAGTATGGCAGAATCACTTTTTTTTAATAACGACACCAGCTTGCCGCTCGTCTGGTAGTAAGCGATACGATCGCCCATAAACAGTAGAAAAACCATCCAACACCTTGAATTACAAAGTATTGGGTATTCCACTGCGTTCGTCATCCTCAGACATGAAATGTGAAGTCTTATTATGTCCAGTAGTTACACTGGCTATAATGTTCTTCAAACCGGAACAGAACAGTGACTACACACTGCTGCTTGGTGGCAGAAAAAGACATTACGTTGGTACTTATTCTACCTCACTTGAACATTATGAAGCCGAACACCAAAATTGTCATAAAAAAGTGACAGAAGACTGATCAACAACACTAATAATGGTTATAATTGAGGGTCAACGAGCAATAACTTATCATGCATTAAAATATTTAAAATGTTAATCACGTGGTTTCCAAATGAACACCCACAAACGAATCTTATTTGAAGGGTTACTGACACATGGAAGGGCTGTACATTCCCATAGCCGTGCGTACATACGTCATCCAAATGCTATAATTTAAAAAGGGTTAAGACAAAAAAAGTTAATTCGAAGTGACACCCCATGTGCGGAGTCATCCGGCCGAAGACGAGAGCGCGGGACTCGACCTCCTCTTACGGCTTTTTGTGTAGGGCTGTCACGATTTAGTTTATTTTTTGTGATATTTTATAAAATACTTAAATATTTTATAAATTATCACTTTTGATTTTCAAACCGAAAAGCACTAGAGTCGATTTTTTTTAACACGATTGGCGTTTGGCTTTAAAACCAATCCAAACCCATTGCTAAACTTGCTGGAAAAACATGTATTGCGCACACGCCATTTTGCTATATAAGTAAAATAATAAGGAATGGTATTATTTATTTAAAACAAAATTGTCATGCCTGTTGCCTCAAAAGAGAAGGGAAGAAACCAATGCTCTCCAATGCGATGTAATAAAAATACATGAGAATACACAAAGAGTTTAACATTAATTAATTCAACACCTGTGTGGTTCAACTTATACAAAACAAATTTAGTTATAGTTCGACTAATGTTTTCTCGCTGCTTCGTCTGCGTGAAAGCCTTTCCCGATATAAAAGTTCCTAAACAACTGCAGCTATCTATCTTAAGAATCTAATAAAAAAAATTCCAATACCTAAGTTCAATCCCTACCGGACAAGTAACCAATATGTTACACTGGGATATGAATATTCGTGTGCCACGTTTTGTCTAAAGCCGTCTAATAGTTTCTGCGTTTGCTCCTAACAAACATACAAACATTTGCACAAACTTTCGTATTTATAACAGTAAAATAAGATGTGAAATAAATTAATATACAATACCTCGACATGCGAAACATGTTATTAACATTTCTAACTATTTCTCCATTTTAACTAATCACTACGCGTTTATTATTATTTTTTGGAACAAAACGAAAATATAGTTTAAAATATACTTACTATAAAGTAAAGTCGGTTAACGATGTTTATATTGTAGCATATTATCTATATTATTAGCATATTATACTAAAACCTTAAAAGTCAACAATCCGTCCATCCAAACACCCCTAACTGATTCGTATGTTCCGAGAGATCTGAGTCACTAATGAGAAGAGGTAAAAATAAACCACGAAATCCATTAATTAGTACAAAATATAAACCGCGGCAACCCTGACCGGCGAACGTCATTAAAACGTTGCTGTCAAACGGTGGAATCTTTGTGGGCTCGGCGGATCGGCGCGGCTCGACGGATCGACGGCTCGACTGGCGGCTCGACTCCACGGCGCTTCCTTCGTATTATTTTATACTGACTCGATTATAAACAGATGTTATTCGGCAATAAATCTCTGTCTACATGAAAGGAGTTAGGTGTATGATGTAGTGTTGCCAGCATTTTGCATCCTCTTTGTCGTTTGTACGTTGAAAATTAAATTGCTCGTTAAAATTAAAGGGGCATATCGTGGTGCTTATTTCTAATGATACCTCATCATAAATACAGCATCGAATTATACAAGAGACTATGGTATCATTAAAGAATGTGGACCTCTATTTAGTTATCTTACATCCTATAGGTTTAGTTATGTTTGGAATTAATAAATTAAAACAGATCAAAGAACATGATTTAATTCTACGGCATACCTAGGACAGACCGTTGATTCAAAATTTTCTATCGCAATGGTAGAAATGATTTAGTACACAGTGTGAGGTCGACATTTATAATTGGATATCGTATTCAAAGAGATCGGTCACGTCAGAAATCAAGATATCCACAAATCGATTGTGACTTAGATAACTATATACATAGTAGCATGATTTTATCGGCGTTTAGTCCATCTCCTTGGTTATTAACGATGCTCGACCGACCAAGATAGATGGAACACGTTTTTTCCCTCCCGTAACTTAAATGCGCCTCTGATGACGAATGACGCTTGTAAAAAAGTTCTTTGTTTAACTTCTTAATCGATAATGACCTTCTAACGACTCGTCATGATTGATTTGAAAAAGTGTAAAACTATTTCTGGTCATATAATTATGTTATAATTGTTTCCTTATATATTGGCTAAAAATTGTCGCAATAAATTGTAGAGTAGCCCACGATGGACACCGCCATTTGCATTTCCATCTAGCGAGATGAGAAAATGGCCGCACTTTCCCGCGTTTTTTGTCACATCAGAATGAATGCACGAGAAAGTGAATCATTAGAAACTTGGTGATTTTATGAGTTCCTTCGTCGTTATAGGCGTTTTTACTGACGTATTGAAATTAAACTTGATGCAAAAACATGTACTTCAAAATAAATAAGTGTGGGTGCGGTAATGTGTCGGTCTAGCGATGGTGTCCTTATTGGCAATCACTTTGCACTAGTAATAAGGTTGAAATTAGGGAAAATTTATAAAGATATTTTGAAATAACATTTTGTTTAATACACCAAATTCTCAGTTGCATTGCAATTAAATGACTTAATGAATCTTAAATGGTAGTTTCTACGAGTGAGATAATTAGAAAGAAAATAGACTTTTAGACATAAAACACTTTCGGGCATTTTATTTTTAATCATAAGCTTCATAAAATATAGGTATAGCTATTGGATATTGCTGCTACATAGATTTAATTATATGTATACCGATTTAACATCGTATTTTAACTATGTGGACTAATTATATACTCATTCTGTTTTGTATTCACCGTCAAACTTAATTACTTAATAAAGAACTGTACCATAATATTTAATTTTTTTTTTTGCTCCATTATGAATTTAAAAACGCATCGAACACATTACTATTTTTAGACTTCGTCATTTATAATATTTTTACATAAGTATACACCTTGAAAACACGCAGTATGTTTCCTAATAATATGGGCTTCCAGTGGTCAATTTCCACTGTTATGAAGACTCCAATAAACTTGTCCAACCAGCAGTGGTATGACATTTCCAAAAATAATGTTTAAACAAGGAATTTTTTAACAAATTGAACCCCTGGCACTGAAGGTGTTTTAATAGACGGTGGTATAGTATCCATTACTTACGAGTTACAACCTCAGTGCACTTCTGTATAATCATACAAAATATCGATTAATAGTTTACGTGAATTTAAAAAAATATATATATATAATATAATAAAAATATCAGCCCTGTATTATATACTGTCCCACTGTTGGGTACGGACATTCTCTACTACTGAGAGGTATTAGGCATTAATCCACCACGCTGGCCTAGTGCGGATTGATAGACTACACACAGCCTCAAAATTCCCATAGAGTATGCATATATTTTTTTATATTATATGCAATGTAAACCAACTCATGTATTTCGATAATATTGCCGTGACACCTTTCATCTCACATAATTTAGCTGAGCGTACAGGGAAGAATGTACACAATATGTGACATTTTATTAAATTCTTATACGTTAGGATCCACTGTGAATCACGGACGGCACGCGATGTTACTTGGCTATAATATTGTGTACGTTTTTCTGTATATAGTATGTTATATGTTTTATTTAAAATCTTTACTGCATAACCACTGTTTCGACAACGTGTAGTATAAAATATCAGTGGCAGAGGGTCCATATTATCCGATTGCTGTCGGTTTCCTTTCATAATACTTATATATGTAAGGAAAATATTTAAAAAAATATAAGTATGTTAAATAAATAATTAATATTCATAGCATAGTGGGCTAAAATTTTATTTTAATTACTATTGGTACCTATATTTTGTGAAGGCTTTCCTTACGGAAAATTTAACCCTTCGCCACTGTTAAATATGCTTAAAATATGATGTTCATCATTCCTATATTGAAATCATATCTATCTATGTATACTGTACGTATAGTGAGCAACGAGTAACGACCTTGTTCATTTGCTTCCAGATACGACAGCCCCGTACGTCCTCTACAAGGATGGAGTGGAGCGCGCCCCACCGGGCACGCAGTGGGGCGGAGGCGTGCTGGACGGTGGCTACCAGCCCATGCAGCACCAGAGCCCTGGGGGGCCTTCGCCGCAACCCGAGCCTCAGCTCGCCTCGCCGGCTCCCTCGCCGTACCCGCCTGCGCCGCCCCCGCCCGACCCGACGGGCGCAGCCGAAGATGCTGCGCAGCAATTAGCGCAGCAACAGGCTCAACAGCAAGTGCAGCAGCAACAGCAACAGCAACAGCAGCAACAGACCTCCCCCGAACATATGCAAGTGGAACAACAGCTACAGTCGCAACCTCAGCCGCAACCCCCAACGCAGGACCACCTCGACCGCACGCCATGCTTCGTGCCCCAGCCTGATTTGCAACAGCAGTACACGCCTTATTTCAAAGAGACAAGGCCAACGAGTCACATGCTCGGCACCGGCGGCTTCCCGCTCCACTATCTAAAACAGAATGGAGGAGTTCTGTCGCTGGAGAGCCCGCTCGATCAATACGGCGCTCCAGATTTACGCCACCTGCCCGACATCGTTCAGCCTGAACCGCCCAAACCGCGCAAGCACAACCCGAACTCGGAGCTGCGGCTGTTCAAGTGCCTAACGTGCGGCAAGGACTTCAAGCAGAAGTCGACTCTGCTGCAGCACGAGCGCATCCACACGGACTCGCGGCCGTACGGGTGCCCGGAGTGCGGCAAGCGGTTCCGGCAGCAGTCTCACCTGACGCAGCATCTGCGCATCCACGCGAACGAGAAGCCCTACGCGTGCGTGTACTGCCCGCGCTCGTTCCGGCAGCGCGCCATCCTCAACCAGCATCTGCGCATCCATTCCGGTGAGAAGCCATATACGTGCGGCGAGTGCGGCAAACATTTCCGCCAGAAGGCCATCCTGAACCAGCACGTCCGCACACACCAAGGCGAGCGCTATTCACACATATATGCCCCTCCCCGCCCCCCGCGCGCGCCGCCCGCACTGGCCGCGTCCACTGCCGGCGCCGCTCGCGCTCCCCGCCGCCCCCCGCACGTTCGAATCGGTCTCGCATCCATTGGCCTCTCTGTCGAACAAATTCTCGGTCCCCTCGTCTACCGCCAGCCGGCTGGCGGAGGCGCCCGCGAGACGCAGAACCGACCGCCGGACGTTCCCGTAACCGTCCTAAGCTCGATTAACCCACTCGTCGGTCACCCCCGATCTGACGCTTCGGACGCGTGACTGACCACTCTCTTCGCTTTTTGCAGACGTGTCGCCGCACCTGATATTCAAGAACGGAACAACGCCGACGCTGTGGCCCCAGGACGTGCCCTTCCCCCCCGACGAGAACAAAGAGGAGGTGCAGTCCACGTTCGGCGACACTGACGGCCAAAACGGCGAGCAGCGAGGCTCGTGTTTCTCGCCTGGAGACACAGCGCAGTATCCGGCCTACTTCAAGGACACCAAGGGTCTTAATCACACCGTGTTTGGTTCGGGACTCTCGCTACAGTATCTTAAGGGTGGTAAACTGCCAGACGTGCTCGGCGGACGGGCAATGCCCCTCTACGTCCGCTGCCCAATTTGCCAAAAAGAATTCAAGCAGAAGTCAACGTTGCTCCAACACGGCTGCATCCACATCGAGTCGCGGCCGTATCCGTGTCCAGAGTGCGGCAAGCGTTTCAGGCAACAGTCACATTTGACGCAACACTTACGCATCCATACGAATGAAAAACCTTATGGATGCGTGTACTGCCCGCGATTCTTCCGACAACGGACAATTCTGAACCAGCATTTGCGCATCCACACTGGCGAGAAGCCGTACAAGTGCACACAGTGTGGCAAGGACTTCAGGCAGAAGGCGATACTTGACCAACACACGCGAACGCATCAGGGCGACCGACCATTCTGCTGCCCGATGCCCAACTGCCGGCGGCGGTTTGCTACCGAGCCCGAGGTGAAGAAGCACATCGACAACCACATGAACCCGCACGCGGCCAAGCGGCGCGCGGACGCGTCGAAGACTCCGCGGCCGCTGCCGCCCGCGGCGGCGGTGGTGAAGCCGGAGCTGTACTTCCCGCAGTGCTACGCGCCGTCTTTCCAGCAGTTCCCGACGGGCGGCGCGGCGGAGTTCAAGCCGGCCGTGGGCCCTGGCGCGCCGGTGGCGTGCCTGCCGGCGCAGTGACCCGCGCCCCCGCCGCGATGGCACGCGGCGCCCTCGCACGCGCACCACCACGACCTGTACGCCGCCGACCGCCTCTACAACTGAGCGGCTCGGCGCGCGCCCTCGTGTCCCGGGCCCGTTTTAGACTCGCACGAGAGCCGCACCCAAAATAGTGGTCCGCCCGCGTCGCACCCGGTATACGACTCGCACCCGCGAGCTTGCATCTCATATGTAATAATATTAATCGGATCGCTGTAAAACGAGCTTCGATCTGTAAATACCGACCGTTGATAGTCCGTCGAGAGATCTGTCGCGTTGTACAGTTTCAGAGTTCACGTTACCCTCGGAACCGAGTACAGTTAGCGCTTTTTGCCCCGTAATCGTTAAGTTACCACGTAAGAGTTAGTTTTCTCGGTGATTCTTGATCGAAATTTTGATTAAAATCTAAGCGGATCGAACCAGAGATTAGAATTTAAAAACACTTCGTCGACATCTAAAAACATAAGAATTGATCTTTGTACCAGGTAACAAATACAAATATTTCGCGATGAATGTAAGCGGCGCGTTCGCTGTGCCTACTTCGTAATAAATATACATATTTAGTAGGTGTGTTAAGTTAATTTTATTTACGAGTAATAAGGGATGAAATCTGGCAAGTGTAGGGTGAAGTAAATTGATTCATGATGCTCAAAATGTGTGTTGTAATATAATCGTTAATGGGAATTAACGCGTAGCTTTAGGCCAGAGTTCGGGATCGCATCCTCTGAGAGTACTGCGGGAATCGGTGAAAGCGGAATCTTGAATGCAAACCAAAAACGTAGGTTACCTTTTGCCATCAACAATTTTCTTTGTAAGTACTTACGAGAGTTTTTGTTACGTAAAGCATTTACTGAAGAGATTACTCAACAGTAACACTGTAGGTGCCAAAATAGCGTAGTGATTTATTGAATTACTTCTACCAGCTTCTATTGTAGTTAGGTTGTTACCAGTTTATTCACCATTGTGACAATTTGAGATGCATTTAACGGAAAGGGTCAGACTGAGATAGGACTGTGATAGCTAGCTAGGTTAGGTGTCTATTTCGCTCACTTAGCGTTAAAAACTTCGTGTTGTTGTGACGAAACTTATCGATTATAACCGTTTTGGATTCGTGTGGATGATTTTGTAATTTAAAAAAAAATATTTTTATCTAAATTTTTACTTTGTTTGTATGTGAAAGTGCTGCAATAGACGTTTTTGTTTTTATTAACACTTCGCGTGATTGCTCTGCCAAGGGGAAGTAACAGCGCCATCTAGATACTCAGTTTCAAAAACTTAAAGGAAAATTGACAGTAGAGCAGTTCAAATTAATTCTCAGGCTATCTGCGGAGACACCAAGTTGTTAATGTTAGGGGTTATAAATGTCATGCGAAGGAGTTAAATATTTTGCAATAGCCCAGAAGCCGTCGAGCGGCCGCCTTCAAGCCATCGACTGATTCGATAACGTATTGTGATGAGTGAGATTAGTAAATTTTTTACCATTTAGGTAAGGTGTGTGATTTGGAAAAGTGCTTTGTCGTAGTTTGATCCACGGAGGGAAGGTATTATGCCAGAATATTGTTTCTAATTTTAGCTTAGGCTATCGTATCACGAATTACCAAGCAATTCGATCATTCATCGCGAAATAACTTAGACATTAAGGAAAATAAATATATATATAAATTTGTAACATTGTCGGTGAATTCTGGCGCCGGAGTGCGTCTTGTGTTTTCGCGCTATGAAGTGAATTAAGGCTCGGTTCACACATACACACACAATCTCGGATTTCGCAAAATAGTCAATTATTTCACACTCACTGATAGGTATACAGATAAGATTTATGAAATAGTACAAATGTTCAATTCTCCGTTCTGCAGTTAAATAAGTTTTTCATAGGCAATAGTACAACGGAACCAGCTTAGAGTAATTTTATTTAGTCAATCTAACCTATCCTAACCTAAGGTAACAGTTGAATGTTTAGGGTAGTTTGGTTTCTTCTTTGTTCCTATGTCTTGCCAGTTTTATACATACATAGGTAAAGTGTGTCCGTGTGTGAATCCGTTTTAATTGCAAGGAGTTTCGTGCGATTCGTCGTGTTTTGCTGAAGCAGAGCTGGATGTATAAAATATGTCCATAAGCGGCCGCCATCTTGTGCTAACAAGATTTTTAGAATGAGCGCAAAGCCTCGCCAGAATACATCGGCAAATCTTTTAACGTTTTAACATCTCTGTTTGTTTATCTATAGACGACCTATATAGCTTATTTTTACTATTTTACGGTTTTGTTTTCCTACCGCGTAATGAAATGTTTAATGATAGTTGTATTAGTGCAGATTGTGGGAGTCACATCACATTATGGATACCATATGATTTTAATGCGAACGATGCAATATTACGTTTAGTGATTTATTTTTATGTTTTGTTTACGAAGAATTATCACATTGGACCGTTATGGAAATTTAACGCTCGCTCGGCTGGACCGTTAGTGGTACTAATGTGGGCCAGTGGCGCTCTAGCCGGGCGGCACCCGTCGATATTGTTTTACTGATTCATTTTCCTATCAAACTTTTTGGAGGTTTACAAACGAAAAAAAACACCATTCTCGAAGAAAATTTTAAGCAGTTATTCTTCTGTGACTAAGTGTTCCACAATGTTTACGTGTGATCCTCCGAGGAGCGAGCGCCGGCGCGCGCCCCGCCGCCGCAGTTTATACAATCGGTTTCAGTTTATATATTTAGTATTTACATACCATAACACAAGCAGCCTTACAATAATAGTTGATAAGTATTTTTATACAGGACACAAGCGCGGGGCGGGCGCCGGCGAGACGCGCCCCAGTACAAAGTTTGAATACAATACATACAATGCAGTGCCATAGCCGTGAAATAACCTCAGATTTATATTAGATTTTTATACCGATACAAATGGATTTAATTTTTAAATATAAACAAAGGTGATTAAGTATACAGAGATTACAGATGATATTTTATACATTTATTACAATCAATATTATTAAAAAGAATGATAAATGTGAAATAGACTTAAAGTTTAGTGTCGTAATGGAAACGTGCTAAGTACCTAAGTGTAACGACAGGTTATAAGTGTGGGCACGCATGCGCGTGCCAAATTGAATATATTATTATCTATACAAGTTTTCATCAATTTTGCACTACTTAGAAACAATTTGGCACGTTCATTTTATTTCTTGATTTTTTCCGGAATAGTTACTCTTCCGCGTGGTTTATGTAAATACATATCATTGGGGAAAATTCTAAGGCAGTGTTGCAAATTAAATTAAATCTTATTCCGATTCTAATGGAGGCTCTGGCGATGTAGTTCAGTTGTGCCCAACGAGTTTCCGAACAGAATCCGAACAAGGTTTGCGTTCAAAGGAGTTTTCGATAGAATTCGTGTCCCAGGCTGTTCTTTTAGCTGTATTGCTCACTGTTTTGTTAAGTTTTGCTCAATTAAACATGTATGTATTACCTACTTTAAAGTTAATCATAGTTTTACTTTTTTGTATGTAAAAGGTTTTATAACAAACTTTAGAGAGCACGGTTTTGCTTTTCTTATGTAATTTTAAGTGCCGGTACTGGAGCCGCATTCAGACAGTAACATTGGATACAATATTAATTGGGCAATAGTAGATGACGCTACAGGTATTCTTGCCGTATTTAGGTATTAACGTGCCGTCCAATTCGTCGAAAATCCACGCATTCGCCACACACGATTATGTTTCAGTGAATTTATTTCTATAAGATTAGGTTTGAAACATGTTCCTAACCTGTATTACGTAATCTTTATTTATGTATACTGTACTGTTCACAATTGTCTGTTCGTACCCATAGTGTAGGATTTTCTCTGTATTCTTTTTGCCAATTCTTGTCTATTATATATTTCTTGCGTATGGAATATAATTCCATAAATAATCTCTAGATGTATGCATTGATTGTCAACATTCGATGTTTTATAAATCTTGTAGTGACGACAGGATTGCATTTTAACATTTTTTAACCATAAACAAAAATGTATTTTTTTCTTCGTAATGTAACCGAATGAAACACTATCGCGTAATATACTTGATAATGTGTATTTTTAAGTTGTTAACGTTTTTAAAGGAGAGAATAAGATTGCATTGCAAACTATAATTTACATAAACATAATATTATCAGATTAATGTCAATTGTATGAAATACAATTTTTTGGGCAATATATGTACATCAAAAGCTAAGCTTGATAAAAAATAATGAGAGCCAGCTTCATAGTTGTCCGTACGGGGCGAGGAGGGATGGGCAGAGACATAAAATACTGCAAAAAAACATAAGGACATCACAAGATTTCGTATCATCTTGATATCGAAGCTATCACCCACCCGTCGACCGTATGCATTTTAGTTAAGCGAAAACAACATTTTGTACACATATTTCTTTTCGAATGATGCATTTATTTGTGATCTCACGACGAAAATGTTTGTACGTAAGATAACTCATTCATTCGTTCGTCGAATATCGGCTTCGGGTCTGGTTTTGTTTAAATATTCTTGGATTTAAAACGTTTGTTTCAACTAGTATAGGTATAGATTTTCGAATGTCCTTAGTACTTAAATTATGCCAAATATTGTGTAGTTCTCTCGTGAATTTAAGGCCGTGATGCCCGAAGCCGAATTCCACAGAAAACATCATAAAGGTTCATATTGCCGTTTGTTCTTGAAATGTTACTTCAAGTGAAGGATGATTTCAGTTTTTTAAATCAACGGTTACAGTGCGGCTAACAGTCCACAAGACGAATTGTCGGTATCATGTTCGTGTTTTTAGGTAAATATTTTGCGTTTTTGTATATTTGTTTTCTTAGTTACCGGGTAGGCGCATAAGAGTATGTACTTAGAGATCGAATCTTTGGATATCAATTCATATAGCAGTTCTTTAAAAATACTCATATCGGAATTAATATGCAAATAATGATTAATAATTCCGTATTGATATCTATAGAGAAACAGTTTTCAATTGATATTTGATTAAAATTAAAATATTTAAAGTCTCCGACAAACAGGATTATTTTCAAATACTTTTTAGCCGCACTGTAAAATTTGTTTCTAATTTAAATAACGTAGTTATGGGAGTGGTATCCATGCATAAAGAGCTTAGACATAAATAATTTAGTTTCATAGAAAGTTGGCTACGAATTATTTCAGCGTCTTCCATTTTTACCGTAGTGTTTAATTAACGCGCATCCTTTAGTTCGAGAACTCAACTATAGATGGCGAGACAGTGGAACTGTCATGGCGGATATTTTTTTTATTAATCATTTGCTTTTATGGGAATCGGACGTCTAAAGAGAATTAGACCAGAC
The DNA here is from genome assembly GCF_014839805.1 of Manduca sexta. NCBI lineage: Eukaryota > Metazoa > Arthropoda > Insecta > Lepidoptera > Sphingidae > Manduca > Manduca sexta. The sequence goes on from NC_051129.1 coordinate 2,471,189, forward strand.
ATTTCATTTGCAATATATCCAATCCACTCCATATTTTTATGGTTAATTATTAATAGGTACCACAATATTACCAATCGTTTGAGTTCACGAAAATGTGTATCTATTATATTTTGACGGTTGATATTCTGCGTTATGTGTTATACTCTTATTTTTACATGTATACGCAATTATATAATAATAAAAAAAGATCATTAAAGTGTTTATACTGCAGATAGTGCAGTCCCAGTGCAATACACTTGATGTTTGGCATAAAATATTGTATAATTTATTTTTAAAGGACTTATTTTAAAATAGTTAGTCTTTAAATGTAGGTAACAGAATAATTGGTAGCCAACATAAAGATGGCCTATTATTTTCTTCCCTTTGTAATATAGGTGTATCCGTAATATTGTAAACACTGCCACACTCGCCAACCGCTGTCAAAAATAACTGATAACACGAAGTAAATAAATAATAATTATTTTTTTTTAATAACAATAGAGACTTGTTAACAGTTCCACAGTAAAATAAGTGTTGTTGAATTTTTTATAAAAGATGACATATTAGATTTAAATGATCTTGTAGTCTGGATTGAGTTTTTAAACAGATTTTATTGTTCACAAGCGTTTCGTCGAACGGCAAAGCTACGTCGCCTGTCTACCTTATTTTTGCTACACTTATTTGCATTCAATACAATATAACAGTTTTTACTTATACAACAAAATACAATAGATTATACAAATTATATACAATATACAATAGATATATACAAAATGGTGATATATAGAGATTTTTTTAACGGGGCATGATAGGCGGCGTAACTTGATGGCACGATTTGTTTCATGAATGGGTGCTGTTATATATTTAATTGTACATATTTATTATAATATACAACAATAGACTGGTACATTTACACTGTTGTTAGGTTTCTACAGAGTTATTATCTGGGCTTGTGGCGAATTCGCATCCATCCCTCAACGTTTATTTTCAAACATTTTTTATTGTTATGGATACGTCTAACTGTTATGCGTACGTAATGTTTTTAAATATTTTACGCATTACCTCCAAAAATCGAATGCACATAGCCCTTAAATCACTAGAACCATCCCATTGCTAGGTATTGGTTTTATATTGTGAGAAACAATTTAAAACTTGCATCTTCGTGAAAATGTAACCTATTGGAAAATAAATTTAACATTCCTTTGATAGTTGTTTATTTAATGGCTGTGTGCATAATTAGATTCGTAGTTAACAGGGAAGCCAAGATGTTTAAAACATTATGTGTCAATAACTTTAGTCTTCCATTTTCCATAACTTTAGCTAAATAGTGACATCACTGACAGGTTTCCGTTCGACATAGATAAGTTAGATGGCCTAAAGCGAATTCGCTACAACCCCATCCCGCATGTTACAATAGAGTATATTTTCTTACATACAAACTTGCAGAGACACCGAATCAACTATATTAAATTCATTTTAGACAATGCCAGAATACAAGATCGAACTTTTTACACACAACAGTTGACATAAAACAGATTTCCGTTATTTTCCATACAATTTAGTTTTTAATTTTTTATGATGAAAAAAAGCAAAAAGCAGTTGGTTGCGATATGGTCACAAAGATCCAGGCGAAAAATTAAAACGTTGGCATTTATTATAAAAATTAATGATAAAATTGTAAATATATTTTCTAGTTCTTCCAAAATGATAATATCAGTATTAAATACAAAATTCAACTTTGGTTAGGTCAAAAGTGTACGTGTGATCTATAGACAATTTTTTCATTAGACCTTCTTGGTGTAACTTTAAACGTTTCTATTATAATTTTTGTAATGTTAATTTCCTTTTATTAAGATTATATTATTTTACTTGAATTGTAATGATCTTGCCTAGACTTGCATTTATGTTAGTTACATACTATATGTTTGAAGTTGATACCAACGTATTTATGTATATTATTATTGTATTAAGGGTTTTGTTTGTTTTTTTGTCATTAATAGAAGTAAAATGTTGTAAAAAGTAAGCTCGTTGTATTTTATCAAATAAACACTTTTTAGTCCAACTGAAGCAATATAATGCAGTTTTACTTATTTTTTAATTATAATTTTTCCTTTATGTTTACTATCACAAAACATACTTTTAACTTTAGGTATAAATTAGGTCCCCATGCCCAAGGGAGAAAATTAAAAAACTATATTAGTATCCTAATCTAGGTACGAAATGAATTATAGAAAACCACAACGAATAATCCCATAAAAACACGTCTCAAATAATATTAAGAGCATAATATGAAAAAGTTTGAGACATTTTCTCTCTAAGACCGCCATCTAGCGTCAGTATGGTGAGTTTCTCGTATACAAGACGCCATCTGGGTAGGTACCGCCGCAATATTTATTTCTACCGCCTAACAGCAGTGTTCATGCATTATTATGTTCTGAAAGATATTGTATCCAGCATAATTACTGGGCATTAAAAGACAAATCTTATGTCTTAAGGTCACGAGCGTAGTATAGTTACACACAACACTTATAATTCAAAGTTCTGTATAGTGTTGCTATTGTTTATGGGCGGTCGTATCGTTTACCATCTAACGTGAGGCATACTCATGTCACCATTCAAATGCAATAAAAAGTTGCGAAAAATAAATTGATAAAAAAAACACAACCTCACAAACTATTGAAGAAACCCTTTCTTTTTGAAGGCGGTTTAATTTTAATTTATCAAAAGGTTTTTTTAGTGGTAACAAAATATCACTCTTTGTTACTGCCTCCAAAAGCAGACGAGCTAACGGCCTACCTGGGATTAAGTAGACACCTTCGCCCATGGACTTCGGAAATAACAGGGGCACAAACAAACGGTTGCCTACCGCCAAAAACTTTTTTAAACCTGGTTTCAAAATGAAGTCATAACGTCGGGTGGGGACAAGTAAGCAACGTATCAAACTTGCTCGCTCCCACTCTACTCTCTGAATAATCACAAACATCACTATTTCATAATAGAATCATGAAAACTAGTCACCACATATTAATAAAATTTTTCTCAACCGTGGAGGCGGGGGACAGACGTATCCAATAGCGCAACCCCCCCCCCCCCCTCCCACATCACTTTAAACACAATATAGTGATGTCATAAAAGCACAATTAGATATATAAACAACCCTGTGTCTAATTTGCAAAGAAAAAAAAGTCACCGGTGAAACACTGAAGAGGAAGTTCATCCTAAAGTGCACACGTTCATGGGGAAAATGATCTCTGTAAAAGCAGCATGTGTTCGCGGGTGGAATGAATGAACTAGTCTGACTCGCCATACATAACATCATAATGGTTTTCATACACACAAGAAAGAGGAGAGAGGTACAAACCTCTCGAAATTTCGAGAAGTTTGTACCTCTCTCCCTTTGACCGCCCTGATCCCAGGTTCTTAACCCATTAGTGGGTTGCCCTCAGCATGATCGCTTAATTTCCAAGGAATGCGATCGCAAAACGCACTCACCCAAAAGTCCGTTGGGTTTGTGCGGCCTTTGCCACACTAACAAACGCAGTCAGATTAAAAAAAAAACAAGATGGTACCTAAACCGGTGCCGTGGTTTAGCTTGGTTTCTCCCGATCCAGAATTACAGAAGTTGGCGAGAGTGAAATCTGAAGACTGGATAATCTCTTAATTACTTTATATCTAAAATAGCTGAAGACTTGCTGTCGATCACAGGAGTGCCCTTGTACTAGGGCATGCAATCCGAAAATCGATAATCGATAATTTAACGGTTATCGGGTCATTTAAGAGGAACGATAAATATTGGAAAAAATACCGATTACATTATTTAGTGGCCAGCTATAATTAAAACCTTAAAAGCAGTAAGTTTAATTCTACTTTTAAATATTGTTCGGCCGATTGCTTTGAGCAGTATATAATATGGATTACACGTTTCCCATAGTAAAGAGAAAAAAAAAAAACAAGATTTTTATTTTATTTTAAAAACGGTATTTTTTTTATCGATTATCCGAATATTCCGATAATTGCATGCCCTGCCTTGTACTACTGAAATGTAGAGTCAGCAAAACATACTTTACACCAAGTTACAGGAATCGTTTAGATTAATTTTCGGCCACCTTCCCTCAACCCTTAGGATCCTCTCACCGTCCATTGCTTACAATAAAATCGAAAAATCCTCAAAAACTATTTATTAACAATCTCTACGTATATACAAACATACAAGACCTTAAGGTCCATGTTTCAACAACTTGTTTATCCTCTCTTGGTCTTTATAAATGCACAGATCCATGAATGTTATGCTCAATAGGAAACAGTGGCCGAGCATGTCTTTTTGCAAATCTTTTTGCATTCGAAACATTTCTTTCAGTTTTTCCGGCACGTAAGCTCGCTTGTTTTTCGATCCGCCGTTGTCTTCTCTTAGTAACATCTCTACCGTCTGATCGGTTGATACTCTTTCGTTGCCTACTAAAGTGCCGTACAGTCTGCAAAAAAATTATGGATATTTAATTATAGCCTGACCTAGGAAACTTGGTTTGGCAGTGGCACTTATGCTTTTTAAATTTTGTTTTAAATATTATTTTCTGTACAAGAAATTACTTTTTTCTGTCCCTGGCCAACCTATATGTACAAACAAGACGAATAATATGTATAAAACATTTTTTGAAGCATTCACTATTATATTTTTGAAACGCTATTTTTTTTATGCGGCAAGTATTTGCCCTCAATAAAAGTGTTGTTATCTACCCATGTGTATTAAAATCTGGGTACATTGGGGGTAAACGCAAATAAATAGTACTGATAAAATTTGCCATTAATACTGGCAGTTCACTTACTAACCAGTTGATGGCGTTTTATTAAACTCGTAAAAAATAAAACTTCATAGCACATATAAGTGATCTACCAAATCTAACTTACCTGTATGGTAAAGTTGGCCTCAAAAAGTAAACTTTATGCTCCAAACACTTTTCATTAGACGAAGAATCTTCACCTTCCCTGAAAATCACATTTAATTAAAATTTCATATTTACGCCATCTACCTTTACTTCAGCGTACTACACTAACCCTTCTAAATTACTTCTGGCGTTTATCAACGCGACGATCATAGCGACCATCTGCGCCTTTTGTAGATTTACAGCAAGCACTTTAGGGTTGTTAGGATCGCTGCCGGACGCTCTGAGAGTGGTCGCTTCCGCCTTCATCACATAGATATCTGCTGTGGGCAGCTGATGGGTGATTCTCCAAGCCTGACGACGTACAATACTTAATCGTCTATTATATTTTAAAAAAGTTTTAGTCGAAGAGCTGGTTTATATTAATTAGAAGTAGTGTTCGTCCAGTAGCTGAAATTCGGCCGTCGAATCAAATGTATTTATCACACATATTATACAAACAAACCGGCATAACTGTGTCAACCGGCGAGTGGTAATCAGTCATCGTCATTCGATATTATATCGGGACACCAAGTTGCTTGACCAGGTGTAGATTTTGCCAAGTCCAAATGAAACATAAATTTTACTTTTCTGCACTCCTATACGAACTTCAATATTACCAAATCTTACACTATTTGACTCCACTCTCTGTCTCTCTCTCACACATATATTAATATGTAGATACTTACTTATTTACTATAATATTTGCTTTTTGGCACAATGTTTTTTTTTTCATTAAGATACAATATCCTGCATACAAGAGCCATACCTACCGCCTAGTAAACTGTTCGTTAAAACCAACGAGTTTAATAAATATATTATAGAGCGGACATATGGAAATGTTTTACTAAAATTTTTAACTCATGCGACGAAGCAGTAAAGTTTTTCAACAACAGATGGCACTTTTTATAACTTATATAAATTGCTAGAACTATCTAAAAATATATATATATTTTATTCCTGGTAGGTCAATTAATTAAATGAAACGATAATATTTGTATTTGTATTTGCAAATAACCTGCAGTTACATCCATTATTTTTTTCCATATTGCGCTTTGCACGTTTTTAATGGGCAAACAAGCATATTGTCTCTAAATATGTTTTTTTTTGCTTATAATATCTAAGCATGCTGTGACGTCTTGTCACATGGTCGTTTCAAATAAGACTCAGAAAATTATTACCAATTGATCTTTAGGAGCACAATTTTGGTCCTAATATGTAGTCTATAACCAACTATACTGTTTAAAAGTCTGGTTACATTATACAATAAAAATCATTTTTAAATCTTTTGAAAAAATATAAAGGCGATTGTAAATAAAACACTAGGCTTATTTGCTTAACTTGCATAGCAGATTTGTTGGTGGTAGGATAATATGTAAACCATCCTGATATCGACCACCGTTCACAAGGTGTTACAACCTGCAATAGTGGGTCACGTAAAAGTGTCGCATTCCAGATCGGCTTGTGTATATCCCGTTTCAACAGGCCAGCAAAATTGTATTGACTGATGAGGGATAATCATCTCTCGTCAGTCGACATTCTATTTGATCCCACTCTACTTACCATCAGGTGCAGTGAGGTCACTTTGCTGTGCCAGGATAAATAAATGTAGATATTTTTTTCATACTTATCTGCTAACCACAAACTTTGGGAAATAAGCTATGCACTATGATAAATTTTCTCAGCTATGCAAACTACACTGGATGATTGTATACAAATAACTCACAATATTCAGTATATCTGTGATTTGAAACTTCTTGCCTTCTGGGTAATCTATTCCATAGTATTTCCATTCTTTGATCTCATAATTATCTTTATCTATAAGTGTCCAACACACTGAATTTACTGTAATATACACTGTCAAAACTGTTTTGCAATCCTGAAACGAAAACACAATATCAAAGACATTTTATTTGACTTATCTTTCCTTTTTTTTAATGACACTGATATAATGCTTTATAGTATAAAAGTTATTATGAAATATGATTTTTGCATTATAAGTTAAACTAAATGAAGATTAATATTGGGCAGACAAAAGTGTAAAGCCTAAGCCAAATAGAAGCAACAACATGCTTGTGTTGAAATCCCATATAAGAGTGAAATAAGGTCATGCAGAATAGATAATAGAGAACATCTTATACCTTAACTACTTTATTACTTAGATTTGGATACAGTATTTGTCCCTTAATTTTGTTGGATAATCTATGTTCTTCCTGAATTGGTCCAGCCAGGATGCTGTCAAACATCTTCTTTGTAATTCTTTCTGAAAATCCCTCCATCATTTCTACATCAGCTAGACTTTGCAATAGCCCATTGTTGCTTTTCCATTGTGATATTTTTTTTAATCGTGTTTTGGCTATGTCGTATCTGAAAAAAAAAGTCTTGCTAGAGGCCGGATACTTATGTTTGCAGATAGTGGCCTCCATACATCAGATTGCTTAGGACAAATTATAATTTTATTTACACTTTTTAGATCACCAACACTTCAGTCCCATTGGAAGTAAATGAAGACTAAAACACTGTGATCTGAAAATTACTTGTATTTTGATGGACAATGCTTGTCATGCCTTACAAACCAGCTTAAAGATGGGAGAGGAAGGCTTGAATTGGTATTCATGTTAACAAAACTGTAGTGTATTCAAAATCAACATCATAAGCGATAGAATATCCAATATTTCTGGACCAACTTGTGCCTTTTCGTGACCTTTATTATATGTATGTATAAAAGGCATACTTTTGTAAAGAGTATTCAGTTTGTCCATTTTCCTAAAATATATTAAAGTTAATACCTCGACAATACATCGTTTTCAGAGTTGATAATCTCCAATAACTTCTCCCTTTGCTCTTCAGAATACTTTTGTTCTAAATTTTTACTATATTTATGATTAGTTAACACATACACTCCACATCTTCGACCAATGGGTTTCTGGAAAATGAATTCTAAATGAAAAGTCTAACCTTTCTCTTATAAATAAATACTCATAAACTCTTCATTAAAAACTAACCAAAAAATTTGTGTAGCTTATAGAAGTATTGAGAATCATTATGCACTATTTTAAAATTTATTCAATATAACACATATTATCTACTGGCTTTCTATGATATAAGTTACTATTATCATTCAAAAATACTAATAAAAAAATATTTAAAAACTTGTGTTTGTTTACTTTTGCACAACTGTCAACTATCAAACTGTCATAATCATTCAACTGAGATCAATGTTTGAAGGTAAAAACTTATGAGGAACGTGATAAATAATAAGTTCCTCACTTGTGGTATTCTGTAAATCATTTTTTTTTTGTGTTACAGACATTGGATATTATTTAAGAAAAACTATTATAGTGGTATTTTTTTATGAATTACAATTATTGTTAAAGTTTTACTAAAAAGCGCCCTCTGTTATTTTATGTATGCATTAGAACAAAGCATAAAATGGTCGCAGCGGAAAAGACTGGCCATAAAAACACATAAAAACTTTAATTTTATTTGAACTAGATGTCGTTAGTATATTCGTAAAAAAATAAAATGTTAAGTCCGTTGAGCAGTGCATAGGTCGATAACGTTTACGATGACTTTTGTTTAAATTATCGAAATTGAAATGATGTACTCTGATCGTGTCTCTATAGAAAATATGTATTGTAAGAATTTTAAACCATTAGTTTTGATTAGATTTACTACTATATCATCGGTTTTTATAAAAGTACATATTGATAAGTAGGATAAGACAGGTAACTAGTCCAAAGTATGAGTTTTAACGTGTGAAGATAAATGCCTAATCATGCATTTATTAATTGATCTTTATAAGTGTTTGGGAGTCGTAATATAAAAATATATACCTATATGGCAGTGAATTAATAATATTCGACATTTCAACATAAGGCAATATAATGTATTTGTCGGAAATAAGGAGGTTTATTTTATAAATGTCAACTTTTTGCTGGCCACCGACAACAAATATAAACAAAAGCATGTTTGCTAAAATGACAAACAATAATATTTCATAATAATTATCATACAAAGTCTTATTCTATTTACCGTAATTCCTACAAAAAGTTTGTTTGTACCTACCTATTTATTATTTTTTCTGCTAAGGTTGAAGGTTGAAGAAACGAATGTAAGAGAAGATGCCATAGAAGGATAACAAAACATAGAAGTTCATTTGCGGTATATTAAAGTAATAAGAGGTAATTTGATAACAATAACGTGATGATGTCGATTTGCTATCTCTTTCTAATTCACGAGTTTGTTGAACAAAATGGCGGCCGGTTCCATTCCGACAGCGGCTCGGGCGTGTGCTGTGACGTAGATCCTCGTCTACGTGCATTCGTTTGGCTTCTTTGCTTCGAGAAAGTTCTCGCGCTGTTCCAGTTCAGCATAGTCGCTACTTCTAGAAGAAGAAGAATCAAGTTTTGGTAAGTAGGTTATCTCTTTCTCAGTTCAAGGTCATAATGACCTTATCTTATATGTTTTTATTTTTTAGGCCCTTATCTATACTTATTTAAATTTGATAGAAGAATCAACACATCCATAGATATCTGTATATTTTTTTTGACTCCAATGCATAGTAAATTTTAAGTCTGTTTCTATGGTAATCCCGAATAATAATCGCATTTTCAACAAATATCTAGATTTATCTGCCAATATCCAGTTTGCCGGTAGCTCACCAACATATCAGCACAATGTCTTGATAGTGTTTATACTTATGTGTACGGAGCTTAAGAGCGGCAACATCGCATGTTGCCGGCGCAGTGAACACTGAGTTGAGCGGTGTGAGCGGTGAGCACTGAACCGCGCGCGGTTGCCAAATACACAGCCCGTCCTAACTCCCTTGTCGGGTTATGTTAGGTCTGTCTTGACTCTCGTTGATAGGTTGACTTTAACATTTGACTAAAAATGTCTCTTTCCAACCAATAGTAATACCTACCACATGAATAACAGCAAGTTCGTTTTTATAACTAGCAGTCGTCGCCAACCCGAGTTTGCGCCGTTGCCAAACTTCTGGATTTTAACCCATCCGCCAACTTCTCTTGGTACGGTGTGATGACTACTGTCATGTTATCGATCCCATTAATTTATAACAAATAGCACATATTTATTTAAATAACTTCTAACCATAGTATAGAAAATCAAAAATAATATTTTCAATCCAATAAAGATAATTTATACTTAATCTTCTTATACCTTCTCTTGCAAAGGTTTTTATGCATGCATAACGTGACCAGGCGTCCCGTTTTGAACGGGACCGTCCCTTTTTTCGGTAATCTGTCCCGGTGTCCCCACAAAAAACTCGGGGACACAAAATTGTCCCATTTTTCGAAACCGTGCAAAAATTTAAGCACCGACCGGGCTGCTACTTGCCTTTAACGCCTACGAATCTTTTCTCTAATGAATAAAAATGTGAACATCTAAAAAAACTCAGTTACAGATTCCAGTTCTAAAAGCGATGTTGATAACTAATATCATATATTAAAAATAAACCAGCTGTAATAAAACAAAATTTGTTCTTCAAAAAAAAAATGAATAAAACTGAACATTTTTTTTTCCATTTAGAACCTATACTTGACGTAAATAAATCGATGTCCCGTTTTCAGATAAAAAAATAAATGGTCACGTTATGCATGCAATGTCGCGTTAACAAGTAGCCACAGAAGTTTATGCAAGATTGAGAGTTAAGACTCAAGTATCGAAAAATAAACATTTTTTTATACTGCCCCGATAAAGTGCATCTAATTGTTAGCGAAGTGTGGTTCAGATAGAGTGTCAAATGACGAACCAATCGACACAATTATTTATGCCGGCCTGTTTGAAACATTTAAGTGGGCCATTATGGTGAGTTTGACACCACGTGATGGCCGTCGTTAACCGGCAGGAAGCAAATATCCTACCATCAGTTATTTTCATATTAATTTAATTTCAGACGTTAAGACAATATATTTTCCTTTAAATGTGGGTTATCCCGTTTGTCCGCGCGCGCTATGATTTCATCTAAGGTTCCTTGAAATAGTTCATGGCTTATCTTGAAGTTACTTGTTCATAATGGCTTGCTGTTGTATTAACACCGTTATTTTTTTGGTTCGTTTCATACATTTTATCGAGACAGGTCTATGTAGGAATGAAGTTCAGTACCTATACGAAACATTGTTGTAAGTACTGATTTAATCCCTTTTCTGTCTAAGCATTAATCTTACATTTAATAATCTATGGATTTGATTTATCTGCTCTGCATCTCGCTTTACTACAGTATGAGCTTTCTGTTTTAGTATCAAAAACGTGCTATATTATAATCAAGTAATTGCTTAATCTTTTTGACACATTATTCAATCACTAGTCTACGGCGAGAGACATCTTTTCAAAAACATAAGTAAAAAAAACTAGCTATGCTATTCTATTTTCGGCGACTCCGTTATCCGTGAACTAAACTGCCATTTCTACTGATTTTTCTTCTTTGTAAGACTTACGACTGAAATCGTTATTTCAAGTTCCATTGACGTGTATATACGGAGACGTTTTGAAGGGCGTAAACAGTGCTGTACAAGACGAGCGATGTGTATCGAATAATCTGTGCTGTCGCCGGTCGGTCTCCCCGTGACAATGTCCGTATGGGGGCTCTAGTGAGGATTTGACCAGAAAATACTTTTATCGATTAAAATCTTGTGATAACACTCTCTGACGAAATTGTAGCACTTGATAAATGTCCTTAATGAATCATATCTACACGAATAACTGTTAGATGTAATTAGTTTATAATGCTTAGAATACTTGTAGCTGTTTAAAGATTTTAGAGAGATAAAGCTGGCTGTACATTGCATTTTCTTTCAAACCAGTTTAATATATAGCTGTTTGATAGAAAATGTGTGTTTTGATTCCCAAGATTGATACAATGCTAATCGCGTGTAGTGGAACATAAAATTAACATTGCGTTAAATCCGCCTTCGGATATTGTCTTTATTTTTCGATGTGGAGGGGATATTTACCTACTTGAATCATCAACAATGATTTGAAATCGATTATGGCGAGGTTTATTATGTAATAAAGATCTATGACAAAAATCTTTTGATAGTTTGCTTTAATTGGTATAGTTGATTTTTATATCACTTCATACTTACGCTCGGATGTTTTGAACATCATCACTTACTTGCACCAAGAATATGCCAACTCATTCTGCAATGGAATTGGCTGTATTATTACATTAAAATTTTCTTCTAGCTTACAAATTTATTTATGTAATGACGTATATCTGACGTTCGACGGGTTCGGGGCCGCTCGGAGGCGCTCGGCTATCCTCGGCGGCAAGCGAACGACCCACTCGACTGCCGGCGAATGTCGTCGGTGCGGCAACGTCGCATGCTCCCATTTTGCCTACCATATTGAACAGTTTTTTTTACTAGGTTTACCACCGATTTTAGGTCTATTTAATACTGACTACGGTAGTAGAGTTGTAGGTGAGGTTCTAATGGGTTTTGGCACCATTTCTCTATATTGTATAAAATCTAAAAATCTTGTTTCTGATGGATGTACCTAGTTTGATGATAGCGTGGTATTTTAGCCAATTAGCGACGCGAATATCATGTTCGCTAGTCTTAAAGTATTCAAGCATTTCAGAATAACGCGTTGCGACAGTGGTACGTAGGTATTTACTTAATTCTTAAGTGTGATCGCCAGTATTACTCTTTATCTACCTATTCGGTCCATTATACGTACAAACATTATATAACCTCAAAACAGAGTTGGTTTTGTACTTATTGACACAAGCAAGGGACTCTGCTGTAATAAAATAGAAGTAGAACGCAAGAGAACGGCGCGCCATTATCATAACGTGACCTTACTAAGTACTCGTGTACAGAGCAGTATTTCGCTACAGAGCGTGTTATAAACGCCGTGTGCTCTGTGTTCGCTCTCTCTTTCCTACTTTACTTAATGCCCATATCGCCATCACTGTCGCTCTTGCGTTTTGTTCGTTAAAGATATTTCCGGGCGGTTCTCTACACCGTGTTGCTCTGTGTATTTTGTTCGGTTTCCCTCCAGTCTCTGTCGCCACAAGCCGCGGCCGCCATTTTCTTCTCTGTCCTTCTCTCTGCTGCCAGTGCCGCGTTAGCCGCGCGACTGACTAGTCGTATTGCGTGACGTCATTTATCTTCTTGACCGCTCTTCTACTTCTGGATTCTTGTTACGTCGCTTAGGTAGGTGTTGCCAACATTTGGTCATTGTTGTTGTTGTTTTTTTTTTAGCTTATATTGTTTCGTGATATTAATTATAATTTGCGTTTTCGTAATAACTTTATTTAGTTATGCTGAATTTTATTACGAGTCAATTATTATTTTATATTTTTGAGGATTTTTAGGTTACGCGCGCTGTCAGATTAGTGCATGCCAATATCGACCTTATTTTCTTAGTGATAAGACTTATTTTTGAAATTTAGACAAGTTAATTATTTTAGTTTTATTCTTGAGAACGAGCAAAACATGTTTATTTCTACCGACGCGTTATTAATTTAGAATAATCATTATTTCACTCGCATTTAATAATTATTCTTCGTTCATGTGGAGCATAAACATAGGTATACTTATCGTGCGTCAATTCTTCATAGGAACATTTAGAATAATTTATTATCTTTTTTATACTCCTAGTAGGTCGATCTTTTTAATAAGTACTTAATGAAATAACGGGAACCTAGTTGTTTTTTAATTAAGTAATTACTTATTAGGTACCCATTTTTTTTGGTATTTTTTTTGTTATTATAACCTAATACCATACATTGTACTACTAATCATGAACTAAGACTATGACAATTACTTTTATAGGTAGGTAGGTATTGACAATGAACGACATTTATTTCAGATATTTTATTATCTAAAGATAATTTTGACTACCACGAATCACGTTAAAGGATATCTATATATGTAAGAGGCATAGTAGCACGATTGAATAAGGCAAAATGGTTTTGTTTTTAGAATTTATTATAACAATTCCTTATCATGCAGCATCCGCGAGTAGGGATGGCGAGCAATGAAAAAAGAGTATTTTATTTCGAAATAAGTCCCCATGACCATCGTGACTGTTCTTTGTACAATCTGGTTTTCTATTCCGTTCGATAGCCTCTTGCTCTAAGTTCCACCTTCACCTCGTTCGTTTTATTTTCGGAAGCGTACGCTCGAATCATCGCCGTTCCCTTCTTCGCGGATCATATCGCTATGCTAGAGTGAGACGGCGTGAGGTCAGCCGCTTCGCCTGCTTACCTGATCAGCGTACTGCGGAGAATTTATTCCGGTATTTCGCGTAAGACCGTCCGCCATTTTGTTGAGCTCGTGTCATGACGCGTTTGTGTATGTATTTTTATAATCATAATGCCGATTACGTCGAATAAGTAAATTTTCGTGAAACTGGCGAGGAATATTTTGTACAGCTGGTGATGTCCGGAAATTGTGATGACACTGATGATAATGGTGATGATGATGATGATGATGGATTTCAGAGTTTGTCAGGTAGTGGTTGCTGTGACATTTTTGATAGATACGTAAATAAAAAAAATGTTACCAATAGTTGTTTAATGGCCGATGTATAACAGCTGTTTTATTTTCAATAGTTACAATAATAGGTACTTTAAGGGATTCAATTGTTACACCAAGTTTTATGATTGTAACTTGGTGTTGTTATTGTGGATATGACCTTAAATTGGATAATGTAATCATAAAAAAAAAAGGCACAAAAATGCATCGGTCGCGCATTTTTTTTCCTATTCCACATATCGCTCTCTAAATAAAATTATTACCTATTCCAAAATTGTTCATTTGTGGGAATCGTCAAAGAAACGAATTTGTGTTTGCGACCTTTTTTTAGTTGCTATAAAATATAACTTATTAAAGATAGGTCAAAAATTAAAACTATAGCATGAAAAAAAAATTAAAGCTCTCCAACAGAAATTAAGTTTTAGATGATTGTCACAAATTAACTATTTTGGAACAGGTCATTTTATTAAAAGTGCGTTTTTTTGTATGTTTCTAAGGGTCATGTGAAAAAAAATCTTATATCAACTCAGATACTTACCAGATCATGATGAAAGTAAAAGGGGACCAAAGACGACACTAAATACATTTCATTGCTCATTTCATAGACAAAGTTATAATAAATTCCATTGATCAATTACCATCGGGGAATGCCAATGACAAAATAGGGCATGGATAATTATGAATAAAACCTATTTAGTTATAAAGTACAGAATTTTAGTTACTTATATTTCATTTGCTTATTTAATTTTGCCTGTAATAGTATTATATTATTATTCACATTGATTTACTGCTGTTATACATGTTGAATGTTTTTTGGCTTTATTTACTCTAAATATAATAATAGTATGTAGATTTTTTAGTGCTACAAATTTGGTTATTTTCAGTAAGTTCTTAATTAGGTGTTATGATACCAATTTTTTCTTTTGGCTTTTTATTGGTCCTTGTCATGCTAAAATAATCGACTCACAAGACGATAAGTTTCTAAGTTCGATTTTTATAAATGGCAAATGTCCCAAGGAAAGAATTAAAAAATTTTTGAACATCCAAAAAACTTTCAGTAGTTTAGACCTTTTTGAAAGATACTATAAAACAGGCGAACGGGAACTGTGTTTTTAACAAAATTTTATCTAAAATATAGGTGGTGACATTTTGGCATAACATTATTATTAATTTCACGTATAAAATATTTAGTAGATTTTTACACATGTCAGACAGAATACTCGGCGAATGTGATACCGGTTTAAAGATATGAGACCAGAATATTATCAACGCCACTGAAGTAGGCTCATACTATTTTCAAATGTTTAGCTATTTCATCACATAATCACAATATTTTTATTCCTGTTGGACCTTGTTACCGCTTACCTACTTTTTTTAAATCTTTATTTAAGTAGCTTGGTCGTTATTTCACGACTATGTCGCTCTGTACGCCCACTTTTACCCGTGCCTACTAAATTTTGATGAAATCAAAATATTTTTTTAATAAAGCCTTAGCCTCTTCTGATACAGGAACCGACAAAAAGCTTCTTGGTGTAAAAGTGCCAAGGACCAATAGCGGACCATAGTCGAGTAAATTCCTTATATTCCCATTCGAACGTAGAAAATGTATGGAACACACTTAAATCTTCACTTCACTTAAATGATTATTTTCATATCGATTAAATTGAATCATCTGTCAAACAATAGTTGTCTCGCTGTTGAGTGTTGATAGTAAAAAATACTAAGGGTAATTTTGGGTCAATTTTTTTGGCTACCGCTTATTATAAAGCCTGGAGAATACCGGTTTTGATTTACCTCGATACTTGCAATAGCATTACGCCCAAGATAATGCTTGGTTCTAAAATTTTGCAGAGGATGATTTTAGGCTTAATGCCCTTTCCAACTGCATCCTATCTTTCTATTTGATTAATTTCTTTGCGGGATAAAGACAAATTAGTATTCAATAAGAATCGACGAGCTTTAGCGCTTAGTGTCATAAAATGCGTGCCACTGCTTATCCTGGTTTACAAGAGTTGTAGTGGAGAGTGTGAGCGGGAAAGTCTCTTAAAGCCCGTTCCAAATATTAATTCTATTGGAGGTATAGGGTAAGAATCTAGGCCTCTTACTATAGGAGACGTAAAGCAACAGCATTTTGTTGGTCCGGCCGAGTATTGCGTGCTATCCATTTGGTAACAGATACTTTTGTTTCTTGAGATTGCTTTTAAATTTCTATTGCGTTCGCTTACTGGACTATGTGTGGGAGGGAGACGTATATAATTTACCATAAAATAACGTCAACGGAGATACAATGTGCCATAGTGCAAAGTTTCGTATTGATCGGTCCAGCTACTTTGGCGTGGTCAAACTGGGAGAAGCACTAAAATGTGCTCTATCGTTATAACGTTTAGGTCTTGTTTTAGTATTCTAGGTTCTGACCTACGTGTATGCCTATTATGTTATTAAAAGATGTAATGTTAATGTATGTTTATATTTTGGATCTGTGTAGTTAATTATATTATTTTTATCTAGGTCTTTGGTTATTATGGATTATTACCTAACCTCTAAATAGGTCTCCAAATGTAAGCCCAGTAATGAGCGCCGAGCTGGCTAAGCAAAGTAACATTCCGTTAGAAACATTCTCTTTGTTTAATTTGTGGATATTGGAGTGTGCATTTTCTAGGCATTTCTGCCCTTTTCTAATTTGAAAGTGTGTCGTGTTCTTCAGTTAAGAGATGTCTTTCATCATGGCGAATATGCTAGAATTTGAACATTACTCCAGTTCGTTCTATCTTTAAATGGCAACACGACTCGTGACACGTAGGCGTTGACTGATCAAATCATTATAAAATGTGAGCGAGTTTGTGATCAAACCTGTAAGTGTGTATGCCTCGCTCACTTCACACTTCGCATTGAAACGATTTCTCTTCTAATTCTCACTCTGTTCGCTTGTCTTATACGACGGTTATGATTGAATTCGGGTTGGCGTCACACTCGTTCTTATTTCAAACGAAGTGTTCACCTCGTGAAGTTCTTGTTCCATTTTTGCCTTCGTATCATTCTCTGCTTCGTGATGCGGAATTTTCCCATCACTAGTATGGATCGTGAATCAGCAATATACACTCTATGGATTAGACGATATAAGTACGTACTAACTAGTACGCTAACAGATTTGTTGTAGGCTCGTTGATAATGTTTCATTTCATGCTAATTGATGTTACTTTAATTATTGAATATTTTTCAAATGTCATCTTCTTGTTTAAATTTAAAATGAAAGATATGAATAGTTAGAACAATATCAATAAGTGTTTAGCTTTTTTAAGAGATGCTAATTTGATACATTGCAACTACTATTTCATCAGGCGCGTGGAGGAAATTGACGTTTGTCAAATTGTGCCAAGAAATAATTAGGATCTTAGACTTTTAGTTTTTTATTTACCTATAGTCTTTTTCTGAAAGTGCATAATCTTCCAAAAATAGCACGGTTTATTCTCCACGTCCAGATAGATCCACAATCACCGTACCCCATAAAGCAAATAGGTATTTACTAAAAAGTTTGATTAATAATTTGGTCATTCTTAAAATTAATGCTTACAGCTTTTATTTTATGGATTGCCAGATAGGAAAGCAGTATGCACGTTAATTAAGAAATGATTAAATAATAAACGCCGTCATTCTTAATAGTAGTATAACTACTAAAGTAAATAATACCTTGATAATGATACACAGACACCTCGCCTTGTCACTTTTAAAAAAAGAACTTAAGCCGATACAAATATTTTTTTTAGGATAACATATGTCATTCCAGTGAACAATTTGATGAATAAAAGACATTTTTAAACTTAATGCGAATTATTATCGACTTAGTGTGAAACATCCCTAATTGAAAAATATGTTAAGGCCCAGTAGTCGTCAACTATTTTTAGAAAGGTTCAAGAAACATTAATTTGCTAAATTAAACAAATGGTACTAACAATTCTGAATTAAATAACAGCATCACTTGATTATAAATTGAACCAATGCTACTAACAGACCGATTACAATTTAAAAACGTTCTGAAATAACCTAAACATAACTAACTTCTTTTATGGAATATTCTCTCTAACTTAATGTATCTCATTGAAGTAGATATTGATCTAGACCGCACAAATCAAACACCATGTTTATCATTTAGACTGTGGTTGCGGGTTCTCCCGCATAATTAGTCGCAGTTCTCGACAAGGTTCATGATTATTAGTTTTTTATACAGATCAGGGCAATTTGCTCTTCTAAGGGTAAGGCATATTGGTCGTACATAAGATATCTTCTCAAGTAACAGAACGATGTATGCCAGGGATGGCGAACCAATGGCGCGCCAGTTGTGGCACGTGACAAAATAACTCCGGTACGCGAGTAACTTTACTGGTGGTAGGTCTCTCATGCTTGAGAGTCCGCCTGGGTAGGTACCACCGCAATGTCTATTTCTGCCGCCAAGTTGTAGTGTGTAGTCACGGCTGTGTTCCGGTTTGAAGGACATTGTAGCCAGTGTAACTACTTGACATAATGCGACTTAACATCTCACGTCTCTGGATGGCGAGCGCAGTGGAATACCAAACAATACTTTGTAATTCAAGATGTTGGATGATGTTTCTACTGATTATGGGCGGTCGTGCCGTTTACCATCAGGCGAACAGCGAGCTCGTCTCGTCATTCAAAGCAATAAAGAAAATTATAATAATATGCCAAACAAAAATATTGTTGGGTCATAAAAAAGTTGCTAAAAGGAGCACTCTGATAGATAATACTAGTCCTAGGACGCCCGTTGAATGCCATGTTTATTTTAAATATAAATAATGGCACGTTAACAATTAAAGGTTCGCCATCCCTGATTTAAGTAGCATGGTGCAGTCGTGATTTAGAAGCATTTAGAGGCATAGGTAGTCTCCTATTTAGCAATTACATTAGCTGTACTAAATTATAACTGGGAATGCATATTAGTTGGCTGGTCGAATTACAAAGTAGTGACTAAAGGTGCCTTCACGTTGTTTATATTCTGAAGAAATCTGATACTGTTGTGTTTAATTTTGACCAATGGTGGTAGGATATATTTTATTTCCGCCTGTATAGCGACTGCCGCACAAGGTGTTACAACCCGCCATAGTGGTCCACATAATGGCTGCCATACATGCCACGGTCCATCGGAAAGGTCCACCGGTGCAGGTATGCCTGCGCCGGCAGACCGAAATGTGTGTGGGAATAGACCTGCGCAGATTTTTGAGCCTGTGTAGGCGACCGGCGCAGGGTCGAAAATCAATTCTTTCAATTGATACCTGCGCAGGCATACCTGCACAGATGACCTCTCTGGTAGACCGTAGCGTGTATGGCTTACATAAGTGTGTTGCGTTCTAGCATCAGCCTGTGTATATCCAGTTCCAACAGGCCGGCAGTCGACTCAATTATTGTGTCAACTGTCGAAGAGTAATCATCTCTCGTCAGTCGACATTCTATTGGAACCCACTTCACTTACCATCAGGTACAGTGGGGTCACTTGGCCGTGCACGTAAAAAAATGTAATTCAATTGTTATTAGAGTTCTTAGTCATATGGTCACATGTAAATACTATCTGACCTTCGTAATTCTACACCGAATTGTGCTGCATTGTCTGTTACAAATGTCACTTTTGTATCAAATACGTATTCGGTATTTTATTTCAATCGTAATATATTTTTAAAACAATAATATAAATTTTAATTTAATTGTCCTCTTCAAATAAAAGATCCCTTACGCTTGTCAACTGTCAATGTTTATCCTTTATAAACTAATGCCGTCGTAAAAATTAAATCTAATTCAACGCATTCAGTGAGCATGAGTGCTCAATATTATATATTTTATTTGGATTTACTGCATTCAATGATATAAGACAACAGGCTCAAATAAAACTCTTCTGTCACATAACCTCATATTACGGTACCTGTTACTTTTTCTTTGCATATTACGACGGTCCCTACGTATAGTATCAAATCTGCAAAATTGCATTTTGCAGATTCAATACTTTGCGTAGGGACTGTCGATATTGAAACGGTAGTTATTAAAATGAACTGCATTTATTTAAGACAATAAGGATCGAAGTACTTATCGCCATGGTAATATACTAAACTACTACTAAACAAGCGATATATATTCGCAACACAGTCCCTACGCAAATTATTGCATCTTGCAGATTCAATACTTTACGTAGGGACTGTCGATTAATGTCCCCTGACGTTTCAATCTCAATTAGAAGGGTGGTATCTAGAATGATATCACACAAAAGGGTCAAATAATAAACTCCTCAGTCACATAACCTCACATCATTACGTTACCTGCTAGTTTTTCTTTGCATATTTATGTCCCCTGGCATTTCACAATCTCAAGTAGAAGGGTGGTATCTAGTCGGGCCGCTCACGTGACCCTGTCCCTCGCGACCGGATTCATTGCCTCTAGCCGTTCGCTGGTCCGACAGGGATTGTGTTTCGTGTCATCCTACTTGGCTGCGATTTATGCCTATTAGGTCACAACGTTAATAGGTGTTTTCTGTCGGTAATTTTGTATCTAATGTAAGATGTAAATTGGAATATTTGAGGGAGCACCTATGCGCTGTGTTCGTATGATCCAATGAATTCATAACTAAGAGATTACTTTACTATAGTCTAACGTACTACCTATAAAGCATGCTGTGCCTACATGTAAAAGGTTACAAACATAGTGCAACCATTCCTTGTGAATAGTATTTAAGGCATATTATGCTGTTTTGTATCCAGTTAAAAAAAAGAATACAATCGAAGTTGCTTTAGTGAAAGTTTTCTGCAAAATGATTACTTACTATATGAATTACAAAAATATTGTTTTTACAATATTTTGATCTTTTTTACTGTGTTTGCCGCAGCACGTTCATTTTGGTTACTGGGCTCATCCGTTTCTTTTTCACGGCTAAAAACCGAAACCAACTTAATTACGTAATCATCAAACATTTTGCCAGCCAGACCTTTAATTTGTTTGTCGTATATCAAGTATTTTATAATATTGAATTACCATTTATGGAAACGCCATACCATTGTGGTGCGCTTCTTTTAGGCACCAAACCTAAAGGACACCACATCCACCAAAGGACAAAACAAGCATGTTTTGTCCTTTGGTGGATTTAAACCCTTCAGGTAATATTATTTGTTACCGAAAATATAAATATGATAATATTTGGAGGGTTGTCTTTTTGTATTAAAATGTCATCTTGCAAGAAGAATTCGTCCATGGATATTCCTTAATGCTTAATTCAGATGGTTTTACTATTAAATAACCCATAGATCCACTTCGATATTGCGATAAATGCTGAGTTTTAGATAGAATAGCTCTGAAGTACGCACCATGTTATGCGCGCATGTTCGAAGTGTTTGGTCGCCATTCGAGAACCTTCCTGTCTCGGCGACCGTCTGAGCCATGAGCCACGCCCACTCCTTCAACTCACCGAGATTTTCATATGCGTCGGATCTGAAGGTTTCTAGAATCATTTGATCCATTCTAATACCTAAATTCTCTATGTTCAGGCATGAGTTTGTTTTTATGAGCTATATATGAGCTATATGAGCTATATATAACATTATAATACAGTAAATATCGGAACTGGTTTGGGCTATTTATTTAAGAAACCTGACTACACTAGCATTACTTTAGACTGTTATTAATTAACTTATTATTATCGGATATCATATAGTTTACTATTTGTTCATGTTGTAGGTAGTTTCTTAATAAGCAATTAATTTTATGGAAATGCTATTATTGAAGATAACAATATACACATCTTTTGCATCTGATTGACTGATTCTTTTGCTGGTGATAGGATATATTTTATATCTGTCTGGATAGCGACCACTGTACACAAGGTGTTAAAACCCGCCATAGTGGCCCACGTAAATATGGCGCGTTCCAGGATCAGCCGGCGTGTATGTGGTACCAATGGGACGGCATAATTGCATCGACTGCCTAGGGGTAATCATTTCTCGTCAATCGACATTCTATTGGACTCCACTCCACTTACCGTCAGGCACAGAGAGGTCACACAGCCGTGCCCGTTCAAAAAAAAAATCTGATGCTTGCGTAATGGAATGGTATTTAATAACTAATACTCAAGCTATAAAACATTCCTTAAATTAACTCCGGTAGGATAAGGTAGCTGTCTCTTGCAGTACCAAATTATTCCTGGATAACGTAATTACAACTGCGGTTAACGATGCGACTATGCAAACCGCAGTAATCACTTGCAAACACATTCAGTTACGCGTAATTCTGAACTGCAAGTCTGATAATATCTTGTAATCCATTTAGTGCTCCAGAGATGACTTCAACCATATCAGCAGTAGTTAAACTTGATTAATACTTTTTTAAACACAAATTATTAATTTAAATTTTGTAATCATTTATTAGAATATGTAAAATGTTAAACATTATTTAGATTTTATAAAAATTTTACTCTACCACCAGTTTGGAAAGCAGTTTCCACCAGAGAAGAACGGGCAAGAAACTCTAGTGTTGTTGTAGTTTGTTTTTAAAAGGAATAGGATGAAATAAAAAAGTTACTTTTAGTTTAGAGTAACTCAGTTACTTACTTCCAAAATAAAACATAATTTACCATAAGAGTGAACAACAATCTCCGAAATCATGAAACAATTTAATGATTTCATTTTTACTTTATCACATTATTTCAACCTTTGTTGAAATTTCAGTTTTTTTATATATTTTGTTTACAAAATATTATTTAAGTCAGGAAATACTATAGAACTAACAGAGCTAAGTTTGGAACCATTCAAATCTCATATTGAGACTGCTATTAAAGCAGAAGTTTAGCTATAATAAAAATATAGCGCATGGAAACCGCGTGAGACCAGAAAAATCAATAATTCTCCGAGGAAGAACAGTATTGCGTGAAACTGCGAATAACTTCCTACTATACATGACTTCTTTGCTTTTAAAAGTCTGCGCCATACTCACAAATGTACCTATAGATTTGTAACTGTACAAGTAACTGTAGATTATGAATTGTCATTCGAAGATAAGGAACATCAATTATGACACAAGCTTAGATTCATTCTTCGCGAGATTGTAATTTTAATAAAAATCCCAATAAGATATCGTATGAACTATCATCAGCTGATGGTATTTAACCGCCTTAAGGATGACTTTTAAAAGTCTTTGCATAGTGTTCATCACAATTATGCAAGGAACCGATATGCAAAACTTCTTATGAGCTATTAATTCAGACTTTGCCTATGTAAGTGCTATGAATTTTATTAAGAAGAAGTAACATTTCTATAAGGAAGCGTAACTTAAAAATCGCAATTGAGTTTTTTATTCACAAAAGATTAACTTAGGCGTCGTAAGAACAAGGCCTGCCTTTTTGTTATTATAAAACAATTAAGGATTATAAGCAATTTTGGGTACCTATGACCTAATAATTTTAAACTTGATGTCATACGTCGCTTACCAGGGTGAGCTGGTGGCGTGCAACATCTCTCTTTATATCATCGAAGTTCTATATTTTAGAATAGGTTTGAAAGTATCTGAAAACTGACTTACTTAATAATACTGAAATTTTACATTAAACTGGTTTAATAATAAATTAACTTGGTTACAAAATCAACAAATTTGTTTGAGAATTAAATATTACATAAAAAGTCTTTAAAATGATATTAATATGATTGCTTCCATTTACTAAATAATTTTATTAATTTATGTTTTTGTTTTCCAGGATAACGCAGTCACACGATAACAAAAAAGAAATGATTAACAATGCAATTAATTTTTGAAACTGATCGCGCTGCGGACATAAACATCAATATGTCAACTCTTGAAGAATCTTTAGATGAAAAAATTATCAGCGATGCCATCATGGATAGCCTTAAACACAATAGTAATGGAAACAAAGAAAATATTGAAAAGCAAGATAATATATCTAGAAACGAAAAGAATTTGGCTAATAATAATAAATTAGACGACGACGACCAAACTGCACCTGTTATTGAAATAGATACAAACGGAGTCAACGAGGTAGAAATTATTTATGACGACGATGTTCAAAGTAATCCTGAGGAATTATTAAATAATAAACTGCCACAGAAAAGTGAGTCTCATGAAAATTGTGATATTTCAGAAAAAGAACAATTAATAAATGAACAAGATGAATGTGGTAAGGAAGGTGTAAGAACCAATGAGACAAAGAGTGAATTACAGCAAATTCAAGAAGAAGTGGACAATATTTTGGCTGAACGAGCTGACAACTTGATAAGTAATACAGAAATTGAGGAAGTGCAGGAACAAAGTAGTATTGTTGAGAAAACACATGATGATGTTATAAAGAATATGAAAGAAAATCTGATTAAATCTATCGAAACTGGAAATATACTCGATGATGATGGTTCCGCTGAAAAAACGCCAGAAGAAAATTCAGGTGCTATAGATGCTGATTCTACAGATCTAGTCACTGACGATGTAATTGTTAATGATGATGTCCAAGAAAATGAAGACACTGAAGATGTGAATATAGCTGTAGAAGTAACATCAAGCGTTGTAAAGGAACCTGAACTTAAAGTCGACAATATAGACACTGCCAATGAATGCTCAAAGATTGAAAACGATAAACAAGATACAAGTTTAGAAACAGTTACTATAACAGATATAAATGATAGTGCCAATAAAATAACATCAGAGCCCATGAATGTTGATGAGGTTTGTAAAGAAATAGATATTACAAGTGATAAAGAAGACAACGCCATAACAGTGTTGGATTCACCACTCAACGACAATTTACAAACAAAAGAAGACAAGAACAACTTAAATGCAATGGAAGTAGCTCCCGAAATAGTTGATAAGGAACCATGCCAAGATGCAACCTTTATCGCCTCGAAAGATGAAGTTATGATTATTGACAAAGCGGCAGAAACATCACAGACGGTTGAGGAAAAAGAAAAACCGCCACAGAATACAATTGAAAAAGAGCCAGAAAAAGCTACACCGAAAAGTTCCCCCGTTATATGCAGGTTATCGAATAGTTTAAATATTTTATCGGATGATGAAGATGATGCACCTAACACAGAACCCCCTAAGGTGCCGCCAACCGAAAAACAATGTATTAATTTAGAAGACGATGATGATATTATGCTAATAGATGAAGATACGAACAGCAAAGAAAGCAAGACTGAAAAGACTGAGAAAACTAAAAGAGATAGCAAAGAACGTGAATCTTCGCCAAATCAGAACCAAGAGGAAACCGATGTAGAAACTGGGGAGAAGACTAGCACAAACAATATAATAGACTCATCTATCTGTACTATTGAAGGTACTATAATTAGTGTAAATTGTTATAATATAATGTAACCTTCAGAAATAGCCATTTAATATAATTTATATTATTTTCAGAAGCCACATCATCAACTAATGACTCTACTGTTCGGCCCGATGAAAACCAAAAAGTATCTGAAGAAACAAGTGAGAAAGAAATAGTAGAAAAACCCCTCCTACCAGACAATTTTCTGAAGTCATCAAAGAAAAATATAGCCGATATGACAAGAGAAGAATTAGAAGAATTTTGCATACTAAAAATAGTGGAAAGTATCGTAGACAGAAGTAATTTAAGTGAAATAAAAACCAAATTAAAAGCTATGGCACAAAACCTTGAAGAATACAAGAAGAAAGCAATGATGTTGACGAAGCAGAACAGAGATCTTGAAGTAGTTTTAAAATCTGTACAAGAGGAGCAAAAAAAATCTAATGGCGCAATGGTAACACCTTTAAAAATTACAAGATCTGTTGGTATGCAGGTTTACATGACAGACAAAATAATCCGTAAAAAATCTGTGGGTCCTGCGGCACAACCACCCGTTCTAGGCAAAACGCGAAGCTCCTCAAATTTAGCGCCAAAACCTAGTAAAGTGCCGAGCAGTCCCACTATTCCTGTGCCAAGACTAATTCCTGCAAATAATTCAGCCATAAGAGGGCCCGTACCACAAAGTGTTCAAACCAATATGGGGAAACAAGTCAACAATATTCCTCTTGTTAACGGTCTTCGTAATTCAAATCCAAACCAAAAACAACCAGAAAAAAGAGCTCTAACTAAATCTCAGTCCGTAACAGTTGATTTAACTGATGATGAGCCTCCATCAAAGGTTGCTGCGCGTGGTCCCACACCGCCTGTAAGGCTTGTACCATCTCAAAACTTGTTGGCTCCGCAAAGAGCACAATTTGGACAGACGATGAACACTCCTAGAAAAGTTTACATTCCGATTAGCGGACCGCAAGGACAACAGATTAAGCCTGGGCAAACCATAATGGTGAAAACATCTCCCACTGGTAATTAAATGTTTTTTCGTCTAATAAATAATAATTAATCTGTTTAAGCTTAATGTTACTCAAGTTGAATCATTCTCTTTCAGGTCCCGGTAGACAAAGAGCTGTAGCCCCAACTATAACAAGATTAACAGCGAATCAAGTGAGGATGGGTAGACCGACAGCCAGGCATCCTGCGGCCTTACCCGACGTAGTTAAACAGTACCAACCGCCTAACTGGAAAGCGTTACCTCCAGCGCCAGATCTTAAACTATCGAAAGTAGAAAATGGCATAGTTATATCTTGGAAGATAGAGGGATATCAAGAAGACAGTTATGAAGAAATTGCTAGTTATCAGTTGTATGCGTATCAGGAGACATCGTCGCCGCCGAGTACAGCGCTGTGGAAGAAAATAGGCGATGTAAAAGCACTGCCTTTACCAATGGCTTGTACTCTAACCCAGTTCATGGCTGGCTTCAAGTACTACTTCGCCGTCAGAGCTGTAGACGTTAAATCTCGAGTAGGCCCTTTCAGCTTGCCTGGAAGTATACTTCTACTCAACAAAATGTAAGACTGATTTTAAAAATGTTGTATCAGTAGTCACAATGTCATACATTGTGACCATTGACCTCAATGTCCTAATTTTAATAGTATATTTATTTTCTCATTATTAGGTATCTGTGAATCGTTACTGTTAAGCGTCTTGATTAGTTTTTCCAATATAACTGTTGTAGAGAATGACAGGTAACTTAATCGATTAGAAAGTTAACGATTTAGTGATGTGAATAAACTAGAATATATTGGTTGGAGTTTAGAAAACACGTGGTAGAAAATAAAGCGATAAAATCGCAGGCAACTATACTGGCAACACTGAATCGGTAATGTTTCTGATTTATTATTTTGTAATTTTAAAGATCTTGTGACTAGAAATCGTGCAAAGGTAGCTTAGTCAAATATTTGCCTTCTGTAATTCGCAGGTTTGTTCACTATTATATCGTATTATCGGTATGTATGTACATATTACAATATTACAATCTAGACTGTATAGTTTTATTGGCTGTGAAAGACTTGTGAATAGACTTACGTGGAGAAGAATAGTCTCTGTTGGTGCTTAGTTAAATCTACCGAAGGATTAACTACTCATTTCTGAAAATATTTTTTTTCTTCAGCAACATGGTTTTATTCCCTGTCAGCTTCCTAACTAGCTTTGCTATCGTTCTCCAATTCTTCGTGCCTGTGCGCTGCTAAGTCTCCAAGTTACTGAGTGTAAATTAAATCCTCTTTTCATAATATTTTTGATGTGAAACTCATAAGACGGGTCAGATCTCGGATCGATTTTTGGCAAATGTCTCATCACACTTATTTCGTTAATAAATAAGGTATATTTTCTTAAAAAGAATTATTTTTTGTCTGTGGTTATGCTATATTTATTTTCTCCAATAAATCCTTTCATGCATATTTTCTTCCCGCAGCGGTTTATTTTTACATTTTACAATGCCCCCCACAAATATTTCTTCGCATATTTTCTTTAGACAAATATTAACGTCCTGCTTCGTCTCCTGATTTTGTTCTACATTTAAAACATAAAAACAAAGCTGCTATGACAAAAAAATATGATTCTGATGAAAATGTTTATGACATCTGACTTCGAATATTTATGAGCATATTCTGTGCTCCGCCGTGACTGGGAAGAAAATAATCTTATTTGTTTCTGACGAAGACAGACCGATTAGTATATTATGTAGCAAGTACTTAAATCATAATAAAACTTAGGGACACTCACGTACAATGACCTCTACCTGGATACAATAGGAGCTTATCTGTAAGTACAAGTTATCTATATATTTATAAATTATAACATACCTCGGAACAAACTGACAAACCATTCAAACTTTAAATTTATATGAGACATTAAGAATCACATCTATTTTTAGCAATAATCGTATACTTACTAATATTATAAAGAGGGAATATTTTAGAGTTTGTTTGTTTGTTGGGGCTTATCTCTGGAACTACAAACTGATTTTGAAAATTCGTTCACTAATGGGAAGCTACGTTACTTCTGAGTGTTATGTAGGCTACTTTTATCACGGGGATTAATTTATCCCGAAAACTTTATCACGTAGGGGAAGCCGCGGGCAAAAGTTAGATTATATAATTAGTAATCATCTGTATACCTACCAAAGTACATTCTTACGTAAATACTCGTAAATACGTAAGTAGACATTTTATCAATTCATTGTATCATATAAATATTATACACTGACATGTTTTTGTGAAATTGTATAACAGTGCCATCTATGACTGAAGTACCGTATTTCTTAGTTACTACCAAATTGGCACAAGTTATAATATTATAATATAAAGACTAGTACATAGCAAGGGCCATTTTTAGTTAATAAAATGTAATAAAATATTTTTTACTAATGATGTCTATTTTATTTAAATTAATTTTCATTTTTTTTGGCTATTCCCTATCTATTTTTTTCGTAGTGCATCACTATTGCATATGTGGCAAGCCTTTCGAATTTTACGATAAATATTATAATTCCCTTTTTAGTACATTTCTTTTGAAGAGAACTTTTGAATTTGCATTTATCTATTCTAACTATTTCATGGATAATAATTTTTGGGGTGTCGTATCCATGTCCATATTATGAATGTATTAATATTTACTGGATAGAATGGTCTAGCACCATGATATGTGCAAATTGCCATTACGGTAGCTAGGACTTAGTTCTTATCAAGGTTTTGGTCTTGAAAATTAATGAAAATACTATAGGTTATCGATAATAATACCTTGTAATTTTGTCCAGCTTCAATATCAATGTAGAAATTTTGTCTGGTACGATTTATCGTAGTATTTTTGAAATTGTTTTATGTTAACACTGAAAACTTTAGTTGTCAATGTCACTGTCAGCTGGATTTTATTTTTGTTGTGGCAATGTAGATTGTTCCAGTTTTCGATAGCTCGTGAACGAGTAGTGCGGTTGTTTGGTTAGTTCTTTTTCGTGATAATTGTAAGGAGAAGTACGTAAATAACATCATTACACGTTTAGTTTCTGACTTTTACGATTTAGCGTTTGCAAAAATGCTTAGAGTTTATGTTTCGTGACGGAATATTATTGAATTTGCACCATGGTGAATACAATTTGACATGGTAGTTGACATATTTCGCAAGTAGTTTCCACGGTGGTAATTTTGTGTACTTTGTGTGGAAAATATCCGTTCGAAATTTGTGATTTACGTAGTGCTGTATTCAGAAGATTTGTTATTGTGTAATCGATAGTGTTGTGAACATAGTGCTGAAGAAAGTTAGCTTGCGTTCAGTGAAACAGTTTGTTTGTGATTTCTGCGCTTTGTAAGCCATGCTGGTTCGTCATTTGTACCGTTGGGAGGCTTCCACATACTTGGTGAGATAACACTTTATACATTTTCATATCTTGTTTTTGGCATTACGTTGACTTTCGTTGCCGAAGTTCTTTTTTTTATCATTCGTCGTTTCGTTTATCGTGATGCGTATGTTTATTGTGTACTAAAACTATTTGTATCACATCACTGTAAAGACATAGGAATGTTCGTCTATGATGCTTGATCAAAACGATAAGTGGAATTTATTCATTACAAATGCGTACTGGCCAAAAAAATTATTTGAATTCTAACCTGTTTATAATTGGTCAGATGGGCTGCAATTTTTATAATAAAAAAAGTGGTCAGGTTAAATATTTGTTAAATAATTATTAATTGAAATATATTATGTGTGTATGAAGGTTGCATGATGGTGTTTGTGTGAATAGAATGACTGACATCATTATTATTAGTTATTTTGAAGTTTGTTGTAAGTTGAAACTCTGCAGCAAAGTGTAAAATTTGATGTATGTTTTATGTAGAATGTAGATATTAATTATTTTGTCTAAACATATTGCACTTTTTTCTAGGTTTCAAGGCAAACTTTAGATAAACTTGAAAACATTTTTACTGTTTATACACACACTTAAAGAATATTGAGAAATAATGTTTTAATATACTGCATCAAAGTTACATATTATATATTAATACTTAACTGGTATAAATAGTAAATGGGAGCACAATAATTGTCTAATTATTGTGCTCCCATTTACCTGTATTGATGGCAATACTATACTTTAAAGGAGGAATAAATTTGTAAACAATACACAAATATATCTTCACACCCATTATCCCTAAGAGGAAGGCAGAGGCATAACTTGTCACCATCCCATGAAGTGATTAGGTTGAGCTTCTCAGAACGAAAATCCCAATATCACTTTACCTGGGATCAAACTATAATCCTCAACATGGCAGATATACTTCCATACAACTACATCACCCAGGCAATATATATATTTTTAATTTTATTTTTATTATCAGAATCTAAACTTAATTAATGAAATAGATATGAAAATTGTGTGGTTATTTTTATATATTGTTCTATTTTGAATATGTTGTATTTAAAAATAAATCTGATTTGTTACTATCCGCCTGCAACTGATACGACATGAATACTATTTATAACAGGTTTTAATGTATACAAAATGGTCAAGTTAATTAAATAATAATTATGTGTTGTAGGAAATATTCCATAATGTAAACATTTTTAAGTAAAATTATTTAATAAATTGTGTGCTGGCAATGTAGTGTCAGCACAACTTATTTTTGCACTAACTAGAAAATGAATTACCCAAGACTTAAGAATAAAAGTTTTATTGTTGTACAGTCAACTACAAAAGTAACTAACAAATTCAATACTTCATATTGCCTATACATGTTAAGATAAAAAGAATAAGAAAAAGAATCTTTGTGTAAACTTAAATAAATATTTTTTGACATGACAGAAACTACACAAACAATGGCTCAACTACTTTATGGGCTAAGTGAGGAAAAATGGAGCTTATAAGCATAACTTTGACAGAAACTGTATTACCATATTAGTCAGGGTGATGATAGTGAAATGTCATTCATATATAAATTTTAATAAAACAATGTAGTAAGGTTTGGGTATTTGAATAGGATGGATGATAGGAGACTGAAAAAGAGGATGTATAAGGCGAATGTGGATGGAGGAGCTGGTAGCGGTCGACCGCACTAAACCTTTGAATGTCAGATATCTGACATTCTTAGTAATGGCTAGGTCAAGAGCACCTTGAACCAACACAATGCATAAAAAGATTGATGAAGGTGGCAGAAGGGAGAGAAGTTTGCCAGAATCGTGAAAAGTAGCAATTCAAAGTCTATGCCTATCCCTATGAGATAGAGACATGATATATATGTAATTTGAGCTGCTAAATTTCAGACAGTAACATTACAAACTATAAGCATTAATTACGCGGAAAATTGACTACTCAGAAACCATCTGTAGTAGATTGGTTTCTTATGGATTATGGAGTACTTAGTCGTCAGCACAGCAGTTGGACACAAACAATATCACATCCTATAGCATTCTCATAGTTATTGTATAGATAATACAATAAATCTGCAACTTCATTTTGACAAAGGTAAATCTTGTGACAAGCTTTTATCTCTACATAGCATAAAACAAAGTTTGATTCAATTAAAACTTTATTAACTTAAGTAAAAGCTTGTGTTTAAAAATGTTTAATTTTTCACACAACTCATTATTTTTATATATTTCTATTTAAATTTTGTAATAAAAAAATAAAAAAAAACTGTATTATTATTAATTTGTATAAATAAAGGAAAGAAAAAAAGGAGGATGACAATTATAATAATTTTTTAAATAATTGTAATATTTAAGGTGTGGTAGGCTTGGTGATGCTATTGAACGCCGTTACAAATACAAATAAAGAAAAGAAAAAAAGGTTCGGGCGCCAGGCGTCAATAAGCAAAAGAATTACCTGGATAAGCTAGGAAGATTCTGGAACTTTTAATCTTCAGGGGGGTGGTCTAAATGAAAGTCTCGAGCCAGTAAGCTAAAGTTCTTTATATTTTCCGAGGAGATCACAAATTTGGAATTAGTTATTTTAGAACATAAAAATACCTTTGGTCATTATTGCATCATCACTGGAATTAAGTTAGAAATACATACCAGAGTCATGAAATAACTAAAGTTAGCTAAGTATTACTAATGAACACCACAGAACACTCTTCACCGCTGGTCCCATAAAGCAGGTCCTCGCGGAGAGGTCGTGGTGCAGAAAATTGCAGTAAAGGAAGGTTTACACATTTTAACTTCCATAAAAAACATTGTTACATAAAAATAAAAATTGATTCATAGTAAAAAAAAAAAAACGCGGAAAGCGTTTTTAAGGCAAATTTGGAAAAATAATAGGGAACATCAATAAGACGCCCATCGCAAAGTTAAAAGGGAAAAATCCCAATGTAAATTATTACTGTTGAATGTTTACTTTACATTTGTAACAAAATATTGGGGCATACTGCCCATAATTGTGAAAGATTAAATTGGATTATTTAGTCCATGATGTTATCCTTCAAGAACCGTCCAAGAAAGTGACTTCCTATGTCGATGACAGCCGTCCATCATCATCGTAGGGATGGGAAAGTCCATAGATCGACGTAGAGATGTCCCTCAGACAATCCACTAAAAGACATCAAAACGACCACTGACCCTATCGAATGTGACCAGTGCAGGAAATCCTACTTCCACAATTTTATTTAATTTTTAAGCGGCAATGTTGGCAATCACCTGTCAAACCAAGCAAAGCCTCCAGAGCCGCAATAAATAAACAAAAAAAACCTGTCAAACCAACCATGTAACTTAATAAAAAAATTACGTTACAATTTTTATACTAAAATATAACAATTTAATAATTAAAAAAAGTTAAAATAATATTAAATACTTGACTAAAAAACTCAGGGTTAATGTTCATACATAATATGCACAAAAAAGGCAAAAATAAAGCAACACAAATGTATATATACATGTTCATTGTACAAAGAATAAGAAACCTAAGCAAAAACATATATTAAAAAGAAATGCATATTTTATTAACTATTATAGTGTTATGTTTTCGTCTTTTTGTAATGCATATACTATAATCATCGTTAAATAATTAACAAATAGTGTATTAAGTCTATAAGTCCAAGAAGACATAATTGCATTCAAACACTGCTACGTATTGATCGTATAATTTTCCTATTCGAAAGCGAAATAGACACTATGATATAAAGTTCTATAAGTTACGTAAGGTACCAATCAAGCAGGATGTCCGAGGAGCGTGGGGTCCAAGAAAGCAGTTGTATTCCGTACATACTTCGTTCGCCAGCACTTTCACTCGACCGGCGCCGCCCCCGGCCACTTTCGCCTTGCAAGCGTCACACTAGATTTAAACTTAGTAAACAACATAACTATATTATTACTAGTTGACCCGACAGACGTTGTCCCGTCTTAACTATGAATTTGCAGAGCGCATTCTGTAAATTGCTGACAATTATTTCAAACAATTGACAGTTAAGTATATAAAATTAATATTTTCGTTAAGTTTTCTTAAATTATCTAGATTTCCGCGCAATTTTTAGAATTTTTTCTTGCATAAGAAACCTTCTCCTGACAATAACAAATACATCAAAGAAAAAAATAGTGAAATCGGTCCAGCCGTTCACGCGTGTAGGCGTGACCAAGGGAAATAGGGATTCATTTCTATATATATAACATATTATGTTGTGTATTGCCTATGTCTGGCAGCAAGCTTGCCTCTAGGCGATACTTTTTTTTACATTCAATGATGCTCCAATACAAAGTTTAGTTAAGTTTAAAAGCGAATTGGAGTCGCCTTTCTTGCAAAATGTATGGTGAAAGGTTTTGCAATTGTGACCCCAATAGTTCTCGAAATCTCTAATGGCATTAGTATTTTGATCTTTATCAGCAACCGGATCGATTGGTTAAAAATAACTTTTTGCATTAGTTGCACATTTTCTTGCTGACTATATAAAATATGTAAATCCAAAATGTTCATGTAATTAAAATGTTATCCAGTATTGGCTGCAATGGTTAAGGTAGGTGCTCCAACTGCCCTGTGTAAAAATATATCCTGTACAGTATTTAAACAATGCAAATGGGTGCGAGGCAAAATAATTAGCATTGTCCCATACTTCATACATCGTACGTGATCATTGTGAGCATCAGGCACTTGTCTCACCGCCGACGAGGAACCGAAATACTATCGATTATTTTCTACTTTTGACTAGCATTTACTCCTTCCTGAAAAACATCATCTTGTATAAAGGTCCCGCTATATATTTTCCCGGGATAAAAGTAGCCTATATCCTTGGTCTTAAACTACATACCAAAGTTCAGTGGGTCAGTCGAGAAAGCATAACAGACAGATAGAGTTACTTTTTTATAAGTATGGATCGATGTTGACTGTAAACACTGCTGACGAGAGCCCTCTTTCTACTAGTTTGTCACAGTGACAAGAGTTATCAAATAATACTCGCTCAGCTATGCTCGTTTGGCAGTCAAATCACACGCCGTGAGACCCTCAGCGGTCATTCTTTATATAGTGCGAGTAATCGCTCGCCGCACTTTTACTGGTGGTAGGCCTCTCATATGTGAGAGTACGCCTGGGTAGGTACCACCTCAATATCTATTTCTGCCGCCAAGCAACAGTGTGTAGTAATTTTTGTGTTCTGGAAATGGACATTGTAGCCAGTGTAACTACTGGACATAATGAGACTTGACGTGAGATGTTAAATTAATAAAAAAAAACTCGTATAATCGCTATAGCCCAGCGACAAAACTATCGGAACTAAACGCTCGCTTCACGATGTTCCCTAACTCGTTTCCAGCTACTCGTTCATCGTCAGTGGTGGGACCAGTGCCTCAAACCATTCAATGGTGGTGATAAATGAAATAATAGATTTGTTTACGTCACCAAAAGAATAGACTAGTAGAGAATGACTGGCTTTAAGGCCATCTTTGTAGATTGTATACAAAGTTTAAATAAGTAAGTAATAATATAAAGGTGTGGTGATCGGAACAAGATTTATTTTACTTCGTTGATAATGGTCGTATACATCGAAAGGCGCGTTGTGGTTTCTCGGTTCTAGCCGCTTTCCTGGGACAGACAGTATCGGTTTATATTTAGTAAAGCAGGCCAGTATAATGTTGGGGGCTGTAATTACTAAATTAAGCGTAACGAGCAGAATTATAAAGATTACCATCGTTGGGAAGACGAATAACTTCGAGGTGGTTTGCAATCTTGACGATCGCCTTGGGATTATTAAATGTAATGATTTATCAACATTGGCGTGTCCGATATGTGTTGCTTTCTGACCAAGTTGATTTTAACGTTAATCGCTTTATGCATAAATCAAGGAAACAAATAAAAGCAAATACAAAATAAAAACATTTAACGCGTATTTAAAAAAATGACGCAAGATTTTGTTACTTTAATATCGAGGCTGAGCCCTTATTCAAAGCCATAAGAAGAGAAAAGCGGGAAGCGCGCTGGCCTTCCATACTCGACGACGGCGCCCTTGGACCAGTTTCCAGCGAGAGATGTGATAAATTTAATCTCGTCACCTAATAAAAGGAACGTAAATAATTGTTAAACTAATTTTATTGTACGAAGTTTTATCAGAGTTAAATTTATGACATTTGACGTTCATGGTTAAAGTGTGACTTATTGTATATGAGTCGACGAGAAAATCTCTCGTCCGTTGATGCGCGACGACTACTTATACCACACTACCCTGATTTTTTAATCAAAAAGTTCTACATGAAACAATGCCACTGAATTACGCTCTTATGCCGGAGACATAAGTTTCATAATGCCAGTAAATATTGGCGGTAATGTACTTCAAGACCGGACAAAATTGTGCGACTTACTCAGTCTGTTCAGGAGTTCTGCTATAAAAATAACAATCTGAATCATAATCTACTGCAATTTGAAATTCAATTAACTTGGGTTCGTGCAAGTGGGTTTAAGATGACAATTACACAGTAAATAAGTTTTTATATGAATTTTATCTTCGTGCCAAGCTAATAGTAATTTTGTGTTTTTGCCGTATCGAAACATATTAACGATTGTCATGCGCACAATTTAGTGTGACAATGACCCATTAACTTTTACAATTGATATTTTCACTAATTAACATTAAGAAAATATTGCTTTAATACGATTTCAATTGTAAAACTAATAAAAGTGTTGTTTAGATTTCATCAAAATCGATTTTCCTAAGTAAAGACGTCGCAAAACCAAATGAATCTTCACGTAGTTACTTGAACATTTCGGATCGAATTGGTATGGTTTTCATTAATTTTAAATGCTTGGAAGTTCTGTTTATAAACACTTAACCTTGATTCACATGAAGTAGGCGAAAGTTTTGCATTGAGTAAATTTCCGAATGGATCACATCGTTTAAGAAGTCTGCCCGCTCGCCGGCCTTATAACTCTCAACGGAATAACAGATTCGTCACTCTCTGACAGATTTACCGATGACCGAAATAATGAATATAACTTCGTAACCTAAATTCGAGGGTCATTGGCTTGTATGCGCCATTCGCGGCCTTCGGAAGTTGTTGCAAAAACAATGAGCGAAAATCTTTAATGATCATACGTTAGTTGGACGGCAGGGCTGTCTTATAATTTAACTACTATGTTACTTTGGTTTAATGTAACGAATATGGTGGGAGAATATTTCAAATTGAGTTATTTAGTTATTCTTAATACTGGGATACAATTCACATTTTACAGCTCATGGTCGGCTTATACAGTAATATCATTACTAAACATGAAAGGATTTTTAAAAATTCAACTCTAAATTGAATGATTAATGCCATCTGACATTGAACTAGTATAAAAATCTGTATTAAAAAAATACCCGAATAACAATATCTACTAGGTAAAATATGTCCCCATTAAAATGTTATTTCACCCGTTTTAGGTATTCTTGACGAACTTGTTATCAGTAATTTCCATGACAGGCGACTCATGCAGCCTTCCTATCAGCTTTTATCCTCTCAGATATACCTGAATGTCCATTGTTTATCGTTGGGTGTTTATCTATGACATTTACTTCTCTATTGCAATTTCGGAATGTTGTTCACAAAGTTAGAACCAAAACAGCCACTAAACAGTTAAAAATAAATGATGTAACGTTTGTTTATCTATCGACGGCTTAAGTTAGATATATTGTGTTTCTTTAATTCTTTTTTAGTATGTTAAATGAATTATTGGTTTCTATGTCGCAAGAGATAGGCCCGCAACAAGAGGTCCTTAATGTGTATAGCAGAACTTAATATAAAAGTACATTTGCCATCACAATAAGGTATTGATCCACTATGACCTTAAGACGTTACTTTTTTGGCGTATTGCCAATATTACACATTTAAAATCTTCTAGAAAATTCTTAAGCACGCGTTTTTTTTTACTATTCCTTCTTTACGAAACACATTGATGTTTAGATTAACATTACCTTTTGTTTGAACGGGATAATCTCTTGAACTTCTAATCCTATTTTGAAAATTCTTTCGTTAATATAAACATCATTAACTCCTGAATGTTTTAGGCTAATTTTTATTCTGAGTCTTATGCGAGCAGGAGTTACTGTAACATAAGTTGAAGGTGCATGCCTTACAATCAATCAGATCTCGTTCTTGTGAGTCCTACCGCTTCCCATCGGCTATCAGCTTTAATATTTTTATCATCACTAACTTGCTTATTATTTTCATCAACACCAACTTTTTTGAACACTTCTTTGCAGATAGATGTTCAGTGTTCATATAGGCACTTAAACTCCTCAAATCTCTCAGCATCTTGGCTCGTTTAGCGAACTCGGCTCTTGCGAAACGATGTCAAGGGCTCGACGCTCGTTAGGAATCATCTTATTATGTTGTTTTAACGCGAAATTCAGAGGAACGTGTAATGTCGTTATCAAAATGTCATTTCGCGAATTAAATCTGTGTGTTTATTGGGTGATTGAGCGCTGTGTGGCACCTTTTTTTGCACGTAACGATCATTTTTATTTTAGGAAGTTGTTTCATCTACTTAAATTACTAGCGTATGTTGTGGTGCGTTAGGTTTTAGGTTCTATTCCCAAGTCAGGCAATAATTTGTGTAGGTTTATCTAACATAATTTGTCTGAGACTTGATCTCACTGAGAGGGATGCGTTCAGGCAGGTACCCGCGTAAAAACTACGCTTGAATATACTTGAAAAAAATGTACGATGATCCTAAATTGTTGTGAGCACATGGCAGAAGTGGAAGAGTGGTATTTATTACTTATTTACTTGCAAAGCATTGCACACACACATTGAAATGACGTAATTAAGAAAATAAATGTACGCAATGTACGAGTATATAGCTAGTTTTTGTTCGGCGCGGTTTACTTCGGAAACGCGAAAATTGCCGAGACGCCAACTTAGTTGCGATAGACTACAGCTACAAACAATTTACGTGGGATGTGGTAACAAGATTATCTCGAAACGAAATCCTAGCAATTCACATTAACAATGTAAAAGGTAATTCGAGCACATTGTTGCGTTTTATACCTGTTTACATTGTGTAGTGTGTGTGTCTTCGATCGTATGTAGGGTTGGCGATTTTCATTTCCATAACGGAAGGTAAGATCCAGATGAATCAGGTGATGGTAAATTATTATCATCCTCCATGAATGCATAGCTAAAAATGAGGATACTATACCCACGAGGAGGGACGGAAAATGGGATATTTGAGGTATTTTTGAAGTAATGAAGAAATTTGACGAGTCGATGTATTACATAAGCGCCAACCCTAGCGGACGCGAAAATAAATTACTCAGTACGCGTGTACTCAGTTTTTTCATGTTGGCACGTACGAATTGTTAACATTAAATAACTACATAAGTAGTTATTATCTTATAAGAGATTTTTTTTATTAACAAGTAGATGTTTAAGAGAGAATACTAACTTGTTTACTGAGACGATGTAATACAGCATTTAAATTGTGCGCTAAGTTGTACGTGACAATGTACTTCTATATTTATTTTTATAATTTTTGTCCTATTGAACGATCTATGAAGAATGAAGTATATAAGTATGTTTTGAGAAATTCCTAGTTTCTTAATTTCGGCCTTTATACTTTTTTTATGGTTTCTGAAGTAGCAGTCTTGTAGACACTTGTATATTGCATGAATAGTTCAGCTTCACCAAGTAAGTTCCATAGCCTCACAGAAAACTTATATGAAGTGACAGCTCGCAGTTGTGTTGTATAGTGAGATTTCCGTTGGTCTCTATTATTAATAGTTTCCTCCATTTGATAATCCCTATTTTAACTTAACGGGTGTGTGTTGTCTATATTTCTATACGAATATATAAAGCTGAAGAGTTTAATTGTTTGAACGCGATAATGTCATGAACTATTAAGCCAATTTTGATGTTGTTGAGTGCTATAAGCTACTTATCATCCTGGAAAAACTTTTTCACGCGAGCAGAGTCGCAAGCAAAAGCTCTAAAAAAAAAACTCGAAGCTGCGATAAAACAATACACAGACCCCCAATTCATTACGTTCAAATAACAATAATATTAAATCAAAATATCGATCAAATTGTATATGCATAAAATAGTAATTAATATTTGTATCGATTTAAATGCCAATAATAATTTTATTAGCTTAGAAGTTTTTGCATTCAAATATTGCATAGAGTATAAGTGATTAATATGTACATATATTAATAGTGACAAGAAAGTATAGAAATCTTATATGTCAAACTCGGTCAAAAAGCTGTACCTTAAAAAAATATTTAAAAAAAAATTGTTTCTTCCCGAATTCGGACGTCGTAACAGCGCAATGATAACGCTATTATTCGATTCGATTAATTATAATTAACACTAATTAAGTTGATTGTAGTCTCAAAAAGAACAAAGAATTTCCGAAAAAGAGAATAAGTGATAATAAATTTCCTCCCACTGACTCCCACGCTAGGATTCCTACTGTGGGTGGAACTGGAAACCAAACAATACGTAACAGACAAATAGGCGACGATAGTTTACCGGCAGGGGGTTGTTTACTTTGTTTCAAAGATTTTATAGCTCAAGGTTAATTGGCAAGATTTGATTTTTTTATTGGCTTGGGACTGAAAACTCGTACTTAATATGTTAATACAATATTATATAAGAAATATAACAGCTAATTTGATGAGAGTATACAAGAGTATTAAAAAAAGATGTTTCTGTTAATCCAAAATAAAATACAGCAAATCTTCGACGAGATTGTCGGACTAGTAATATTGAATTTAGCGCGCGAGTCAACGTTAAATCAGTTTTTGGAAATTCATTCCCTAAAAGGGTTAGGTAGCCGGAAGGTTTGAAAAACAATACATTAAGGCATTATCTTCCAAGTTTGACAAATAACCGAAAACAATGTGTTGAGTAAAAAAAAAACGCTTGTCACTTTCTATCAATTAAAAGATCCAGTGTCGCCAATCATCGTGATTAATTCACAACATAATCGATTACGACCCTTTTCCCACGCGTGTCGCAAATCGATTAAACGATTCACACGCGGTATCGATACAAGGTGAATTGAACTCGCGTAGAAAATTCTCGAAGTATCAGTGTCGCGTGGCGGCCGACCGGTTTGTTCATTTTCCAATGGACGCGAAAGTATTTCTAATGTGTTTGTGGAATGTTATAAAAAAATATACACGGAATGAACTCGTGAATACTTTAAACTGGTCCTTCGAGTCTAACCATAAGCAATGCTAAAGATATGTGGGAGTGGGGTGTATATGTACCGCTGGGGTTATCGGCCGCCATATAGGCGAATTGAAACAACAAAATATACCACACAACCAACAAAACGTTATGGTATCCTATAATTTTAAACTACAAATAAACTACAATATATTATGTCATTATAATCAGCATGGAATAATTATTGGAACCTTTTAGAACAGTTATTTTGTAAACAGAAAAACAGCGCAGTGTTATTATAATACATAGCTATTGCTTGCGCTTCCGCTCGCGTGACAGTTTCTCCGGGATAAAGTCCCGCTTAATATTTTTCCAGGATCGAAAGTAGCCTATAGCATTCAGTAGTAATGTATTTTTTTTTTTTTTTTTCTCTTTATTTCCTTAGAGGGTTTTTTCATTAATGAAAATGTCACCCCCATTATTGAATACAAAAATAATATACAAAACTTACATATCTACAAAACAAAAACACAAAATTATGGAAATTAATGTTCCCGTAATCTTAAACCTGTAATTATTAATTTGTAAAGCATTCTAGCCTCTTTCGACAACGGAATGGCCAAAATGCTATTATAAAACCTAAATTATAATTTTTGTCACCAAAAGTTTGACATCTTTGGGTCTCAGTGAGACTACATTCAAATAAAATATGATAGACGTCTTCCACAACTCCGCATACTGAACAATTAGGCGAATTTATTTTACGCATCATGAAAGCGAAGCTGTTCAGTGGTACATGGCCAGCGCGAAGCCTCAAAGCAGTGACAACCTCATGTCGACTAATCCCACTCACACCGAACCAGAAAGAACGGGGTAATGATGGTTGAATTACTTTGTACCAAATTCCCTTTGATAAAGATCTTTTGTCAAAATACTCTGACCAAAATTCTAAACATTTCTCTCTAATTATAGGTAGTAGTTCTGTATGCCAAGGAAGGCAGCTGAATGGTATTCCATCTGAAGCTGCTTCTTTTGCTAATTTATCAACTACATCATTACCCTCAAGCCCTATGTGAGAAGGGATCCATTGTAACACAACTAATTTATTTATGCCAACAATATTGTAAATACTTTTAATGATAGAATATGCTATTGGAAGCCCTCTAAATGATGAAGTGCATTTAAGTAAGTGTAAAAGAGCACTTTTTGAGTCCGTAATTATAACAAATCTTTCACCATTTAGAGATTCTATATACCCTAAAGCCTCTGCGATAGCAATAAGTTCTATATGCATGATAGACAATTTCGAGCATAGTATCTTAAATTTACAAAAGGTGTTTGAGGTTAAATCCAAAAACGCTGCACCCGAATTGTTTTTGAATCTAGAGCCGTCTGTATAAATAGGGTAGAAATCGTAATATTTATCATTAAGTGAATTACAGCAAAGGGTTTTAAGTTTGTAATGTTATAATTTTGTTTGGGTTTGTCAATATGTTCTAGTGTTGGTTTAACATAACTTGATAGGTCCATGTTACTAACCCAAGTATTCATTGAATACATGGTCAAATCGCTACTGCAATAAAAAATTTCGCGGCCTAACATTTCACATACTATTACCAACAAAGGTTTCTTTTTGCGTCTCCAGTAAAATTGTTACATTGAGTTTTTAATAATTCAAGTATCTTTATTATAGGAAATTTATAAGTTTTCGACTTCAAATAAAATTTTCCGGCCAAATATCGACGACGTACAAATAATGGTGCCAAAAATAGTTCAGACTCCATAACGTGAATAGGGGTACTTTTACAAATCCACCAATCAATCGTAAACATATATTTTGTAATCTATCCAGCTTAACCAAATGAGTGTCGGCACTATTATCAAATAAAAAGCTTGCAAAGTCCATACGGCTTCGAACGAGTGCAATATATAGCCGTCTTAAGTGAACAGGATGAATACCCCATCCTGGACCAACTAAAATTCTAAAGATGTTTATGAACTTTGCTACCTTTTTACACATTTGGTCTATATGTTTATTCCAGCGGAGTCCCTTATCTAACCACATTCCTAAGTATCTTACGGTATCTACCAAAACCAATGGAGTATCATTCAAGCGAATATCAATAACTTGTCTACGGAAACCACGACTAAAAATACAAATTTTACTTTTGGAGGGCGAAATGTCCAATCCGACACGATTTAACATTTTGCTGACCAGATCAAGAGATGCCTGAATCTTGACTTGCCCTTCATGACTAGATCTACATAGAGTATAAATAACAAAGTCATCCGCATATTGGGATATATTAATATCATTCGGCAGTATTTTGCAAATATCTGATGTTACTACATTGAAAAGTAGAGGAGATAGAGGATCTCCCTGAGCTAAGCCACGCCCTGAACTTCTAGAAATATATCCATTACCTATTTTAATTTTAAGAACTCGTTCACGCAAAAAATTCCACAAATAATTACAAATCATTGTTCCAACTTGAAGTTTATCCAGAGTCTGAATCAAAGCAGTATTATCTACATTATTGTAAGCATTTTCGATATCTAAAAAACAGCCTATAGTGGAACAATTTTCAGAAAAACCTGTTTGTACAGTACAGATAAGGCAACTTAAACTATCTGCACAAGATCTACATTTGCGGAATCCTACCATATTTGAAGAGAATATATTATGTTTTTCAAGAAACCATTCTAGCCGTCTATATAAAATATAATGAAAGATTTTACATAAACAGGACATCAAGGATATAGGGCGAAGAGAAGAAAAGACATTAGAATCGCGTCCAGGTTTAGGGATTGGGGTTATACAGATATCGCGCCACTGATAGGGAACAAAACTGTTGAATAATAATTTATTAAATAGCTTTAGAAGAACACGTTTGGCTACATCGGGAAGATTTTTAATCATAGAATATGAAAAATCGTCGTATCCAGGAGATGTATCCTTCGGTTTGATACATTTTTCGAGCTCTTGAATAGAGATCTCACACTCTAAAGCAGGGTTATTGTAAACAATGATTGGGGGTAATGGTGATACAAAATCTGGCGTTAAAGAACTGAGTAAAGCTTTGCTGCATTCAGGATCGACAAAACGTCTGGAAGAACTGTAACCTTTCAGCCATTTCATTTTACGCCACATGTCACTGGATGTTGTTGACTCATTTACTGAAGTACAAAAATTTTGCCAATCCTCTTTTTTTGCCTGACGGATCAGTCTCTGTGCTAAATTAATCTTATTTTTAAGTATACCTAAGTTGTGGGGAGTAGGGTTACGTCTAAATGAAGTTAACGCTAATCGGCGAGATGCTACGGCTCGTGAAAGTATAGCAGTCCAGTATGGCTTAGGAGAAAATTTTGAGGTTAGGTTTTGGTTAAACTTAAGTAGAGGAATAAATTTATTTGCAGCCTCGTTCACAATATATAAAAATAGGTCATAGGCTTCCTGAGGATTGTCAGGTAAGCATAAATCCCGTAATTTCGCTTCTAAATATTTGCTATATGAACCCCAATCTGCTTTACGGAAATTCCTTTTAACTACTGGCGGAAAATGTGACACAGCAATAGTGGAAATTTTAATTAAAAGGTGGTCACTGTTAAGACTTTCATTAAGTACATTCCAGTCAAACTTTGGA
Source organism: Manduca sexta (assembly GCF_014839805.1). Taxonomy (NCBI): domain Eukaryota; kingdom Metazoa; phylum Arthropoda; class Insecta; order Lepidoptera; family Sphingidae; genus Manduca; species Manduca sexta. Next base: position 2,516,154 of record NC_051129.1, read on the forward strand.
GGCAATATCTAAAGAGACCAAAGAAATATCCGGAGACGATTGCTGAAGAATAGTATTAACTAAACGAATTCGAGTATGTGACCCATCGTTTAAAGTAATAAAGTTACTCTCTAGTAGGGAATCATGAATTAAATTACCCCTTGGGTCAGTTTTATAGGACCAACTTATGTGATGGGCGTTAAAGTCACCTAAAATAAGAGTTTTAGCTGACCAACTAGAAAAAAGATGTTCCCAATCCTGGTAGGAGGTAATGATTCTTGACGGGCAATAGACTGCTACTATATACTCAATTGGGTAGCAGTTGAATAACTGAACACACACTACTTCTATACCACTATTGCGCATGTGTATAGGTGACCTCTGCGATTTGATAGATTTGTGAACCGCTAAAGCTACACCGCCGTATGAGTCAACTCGATCAGTTCGATAAATATCATAGCCGCTAAGATTAAATTGACTATCGGGTTCAAGCCACGTCTCACTAAGGGAAGCAACATGGACCTTTTCCTGTCTTAAAATTTCAAAAAGAAATTACTTTAGGTTTAATGCTTTGGGCATTCCATTGCAATATATTCAACTTTACCGTGTTATTAGCCATCACTTTGTTGAGTAATTATATTTATCAACATTTTCACCCAAGGCCAATCAGACATGTATCGACGTATCACTAATGTAAACCATTCTAAACACAACTGTACAACTGAGCTAATTTTAGCTGTCGCCCCTATTTGTTGCATAAAAATAACTTCTTTTAGACGAGATAAAAGTTCACAAAATGAAGGAAATTCTCTTTTTTGGTCTCGATCATCTATAGGTGGAGAATTTTCATTATTAACCGAATCTATATTCCACGAAGACCAATCATCTTGAATAATACGTTTTTCTTCCTAGATTCTGTATTACTTTTAGCTGATTCGCGGGAAGTTGTAGTCGCCGTCCCAACTTTGCGAGTTTTCCGTTGAACCGTTTCTGCGAATGTGGGACATTGTTGAACATCAGGCAAGAAGGGGATCTGAGCGGATTGTTGAAGTGGGGGGAATTTATCACTATTGTCCAGCGCAGTCGGGTGTGGAGATGGGGTAGGGCTCTCGGGCGGTACGATACATTCTAAGGCTTTTCGATATGTGCACCTAAATTCGGCCATGATTTCCCTCAGCCTTCTCTCCTTTTATAAACAGGGCATAACTTGCTTAAGGAAATGTGGTCTCCACCACAGTTGACACACGAAAATGTTGTAGTATCGCAGTTCTCGTGACGACCGCTACATTTAGGGCAGATAACATTTTTTCCAGGACACGTTTTCCGTATATGGCCGAACTTCCAACACATGGAACATTGGGAGACTTGGTGTATATATGGAGTTACCCTTATATTTATGTCACATACACGAATAAATGCTGGTAAGTAATCGCCATCAAAACATAGCCGTATGGTTTCACTGGGACACCACCCTCCTTCATCCCTGTTCCGGCGATTCATACGTTTAAAGATAATAACTTCGCTGGCGGGGACAACTTATATTTTGTGTGATTTCATCATCGGTGAGATCCAGGTCAACATCTCTAAAAACACCATAGCAAAAGGACAACTCCATTGCTTTTGAATTCTCCAGCCTTTGCTTATGAGGTTCTCGCATTCAAAAAGACTTTTAGCCGCTGTCTCATTTTCGAATTGCAGCCGTATTTTAAAGGGATTTAAATATTTAATATTGCTTATTTTATTCAATTTATTCTCGTTTAGTATCCGTGCCATCGTAAATTGTTTAGGTAGCCGTTCTTTAGAAGAGATATATACCTCATATTTGTCCTCCTTTATTAGAGTATCTTTATCACGGCACGTCTTTTTACCCTTTACTTCCGTCCACCTTCCACCTTCATCGTCCTCACTGCTGTTCTCCCGTTGCCTCTTTGATGATCTTCCCAACTCTGCTTCATTTTCGCTACCAATATCTATTTCCTCCACAACGTCATTCAATGCGAACGGCGTAGGACACCGCGTTGAATAATCCTCGTTACTCGCTATATTCACTGCATCGATGTTAATCTGTCGACTCGATGCCATATTGTCGCCGGATTATTAGGCGCGCGCCTATCACGCGCTAATATACTGCATTAAGCGTTTACGTGCCGCGCGTGAAGTCAACTATAGGTAATTCTTCGCAAAATTCACTCCACACAGAGCCGTTGCGTAGCTGTGTGCGTAGAGTTAGCGCTCGGCTATCTTTATAGTCAGACCAACCAATTTTTGATCTTTTCGCTTTAATTATCTAATTGGAATGTAACTTATGATTTATGATAAATGAAGAATTCTATTATTAAATATATAAGAATTCATCATGAAATAGTTTATATGTATCATTTTGTAATTATAAAAAAAAATAAACATTTTTAACAAATTTTAACGGCAATTTTACAAATTGTTATTTTCACTTTTTTTTTCTTAAAAAATTTAAGCATTTGCATTTAGAAAGTACCCTTTAGTAAAGTGGAGCTCATCATGAAGCCGAAAGATAGGCACCAGAACTCCGTAATCAGACAATAAATCAGGAAAATTACTGTGCTACGATGTTTATAATGGACCACATAATTACTCCATAGATCTGCATTTTTAATATTTAGCGTATTTAAAGTTTTAAAGTCATTATAAATTACATATTGGAATTTATATTTTGAGTCAGAAGGTGTATGTAATGAGATGTCATTTTTAGGTGTATAACTAAAAAGTGAGAAATGAAAGACTTCTTTTTTCGGAAGTTGGTTATATTTTTTTTGGATAGTTTTTTTTTTAAATAGATATTGCTTCTCAGTGACATCGATCATCAATCGATCGATTGTACATCCATGTATAACAATTTACCAGTTTTATATCCATAGTTTTGCATAATATTTGCGACACACGACGAAGCAAAATATAGTTGGTTCTTACATTTTTGGGTAACAGCAGTCAGCTTTGACTGTAAGTATGGGAATACCGTCTTTTTATCGCCACAGGCAACATCTTTATCAGTTTCTTCCCTAGCGGCCTCTTGCATCCTGTCCTCTGCAGCTAATTTCAATCATTTGGCTAACTCGTCGTAACATTTCATGTAAACATTTTGCGTTAATATTGGTAAATCTGTAAGGAAGCTAACTGTTCGTTTAAATTTGATCTACCAACTTCCAGTCATCATAGCTCCATTCACAGTTCCACGATATACGTCCGTACTATCAGTATATCTTAGCGCTTAAATAGCT